>NC_037090.1:25678928-25996071 GCF_002994745.2 Rosa chinensis | reverse complement strand
CTCATACACATGCGATGTACGTGTTATTGTTGAAAATATGAGAACATTGGGGTTTTCTTCTCATCCAGTTCCTCCATTTTATGTGTATTTTTTTTTTTTTTACTATAATAACATTTTTAGATAATCTCACTATGAGCTTGTACTTTTATTCTAAAGGATATTGTAAGGGGTGGTGCTATTCGCACACCCATTTTCTCAATTCACACACCCCCTATTTATCTATTATCTTAATTTTTTTTTACAAATTATCCTAACTACCCTCCCTAAAAATTATGTTTGTGTTTTTCGTTTTTCTTTTTTCTATTTGACAAGTCAATCATCTTCAAATCCTAAACCCTTATTTTCTTGCAGACACAGAGAACTTCAAAACTCTTTACGATTTTCTCTTTTCTTTTCCATCAAAAACTTCTCTAGCTCTCTAACGTGATGCTTTGAAGTTTAATTATGGTAGAACAAACAGCTTTAGACCCATTTTTGGAAAAAAAATTTACATTTGCAATGGAGACCTGGAAGAAAAATATGAGTTTAGTGATCATTCGAGCCCCTTTGAATCTATTATTCCTTGTAAGATTTTATCTGAAATTATTTGGTGTATTTCAATCCACCGCTCTCGGCTAAAAAGATCAATTTCTAAAGCGATTTGGTGGACTAGGAGCTTTAAATTTGTGCGTTCTGTTCGTCTTAGTTTGATTTTGGTATGACTTGCTTGCTAATCATGGTTTTGACTTGATTTGATTGATAATTTTGAAATGGGTACGGCTATTGCCACCCTACCAAATGCTCAGTTCACCCTGCGTTTTACTTTTGACCCTTAAAATTCCAATTCTGCCCTTAATAGTTAGAAAAAACTGTTTTTTTTTTCAACCTAAAAATATAAAAAGAAGAATAACTAAAGAGATAAATCAACAATAAATAAAAACAAACCATCATCGATATATTGCACGCAGACCTCCATCCTTCTCAAATGATCATATGCTTTCCTCGATCTCTTCCTTCTTTATTTCTTATATATATATATATATATATATATATGTATATATATGAAAGACTATACATTAGAAGCCATAGATCCTAAAGACAAAAAAAAAAAAAAAATGCAGAACAATCCAACTGCATTGTACGACCACTCCATTGAAGATTGAAGCAATTCTCAACTATCTTAGTCCCTTTCTTTCTCTATTTCTTGTACGCACTGGTTGGACACTTGATTGAGATGTACAAGAGACTAAGTCAATGCTCTCTCAGTATCTAGTGGAAAGAAATTCAAATTTGATTTGAGAGATACAAAGTATTTATGCAGTTGTGGCTGCATATATAGATCTTTATTTTATTTTATCTTTTTTCAAAAAATTTTAATTTTGGGATTAGTATTGGAATATTTGGTTTAAAATTTTTTTGTAGGGTGGACTAAACCTTTGGTAGGGTGGCAATAGCTGCACCCTTTTGAAATTATTGACGTTTTGATTTCATTTTGATTTTAGTCATATTATCACTCTACAAAATGTTTTATGTCACTGAGAATATCTTGAATCAACTTTGCTTAATCAAATGTGTGAGGTTTTGGATCTCCTTTAGTTTAGGTGATATGCTTATATCTTCTTTAGTTTTGTATAGCAGTCATGATAACATACCTAAATCCCCAAACCTAGTTACATCGTGATTTTTCATCTGAACCCTAAACTTTGCCACGCTAATTGCAAAACATTTGACAGATTGCACTCCATCCTGGCCATCGGTTTTTTTTTTTTTTTTCCTTCTAATCAGCAATTACATTCACGAGAAAAATTGGTTTATTGTATAATGATGTTTAATTCATGATTGACTTGCCAAATAGAAAAAAGAAAAAAGAAAAAGAAACATAATTACAAGAGAGGATAGTTAGAGTAATTTGTAAAAAAAAATTGTATTAAAGTAATGAAAAAATAGAAGAGGTGTGTAAATGGAGAAAATGGGTGTGCTAATAGCACCACCCTATTGTAAGTATTTTAAAATTTGGTGAAACTTTTGACACCAAATTTTAACTTCTCTTTATAATAGTAGAGATAAAAGCCTCGTCTCTTAATAGTTAATACTGCAAAATGGAAATTCGTTTGCACCATATTAAAGCCCCGTTTGGAATTGCTTCGCTTTTAAAAAAATCAGCTTTTGTTCAAAAATTTTAGATTTTATTGTGTTTAGTAAATAAATAAAAAACAGGTTTAATTGAAAGTTATAGGTCACTAGCATCAGATTTTAGAAACAGCCCAGAGGTTACTTTTAGAAGCTGTTGTAGATCAAAACACACTCTGCAGTTGTTTTATATACTGACTACACTTTTAAAAATATTATTTATCAAACACGAAGCTGTTTTTATTCACAGCTGATTATTCTCATAATATAGTAGCATTAGTTTTTTTTTAAAAGTCACAGCAATCCCAAACTAACCCTAAATGGATCATTTTACCCCTTTTTCAAATTGGGCCACCTACCCGACCCGCTTACTCTAACCGGACACCTCCTCCTGCGGTCTTTCACAGTTTCAAGTTTCAACTCTCTCACTACACAAATCACAGAGAGAAGAGAAGAGAGAGCCAGAGAGGCTTGGTTCCCCTGAAAATGCCGACCGCCGATGACATTGGGAACCTCCCAATTGACATCACCTTTTCTCGTCTAGGAGGTACGCAAACCACTTTCAATTTTTTTTTTTTTTGTTTTGGGAATTTTGATTTGGCGTGAAATATATATTGGGGATTGATGATTGTGATTTGGGTGGGATTGAATTGAATTGAAGAATGGCTTGTTGATCGGAAAAGAATACCGGGAGATTGGAGGAAACGATTAGCAGCCGTGAGAGCTCGGATTTCCAAGGAGTTCGCTTCCCTTCCTAAAGATATCAATCCCTATTTTCATACCTTAGACCCTGATGGTTTGTTTTCTAACTCAATTTCTCATTGTGTTTTGAGATTTTTGTGGTTTTGGAATCAATGGGTTAATTATTAGAATGCTATTTTCCAGGAATTGGTTACTTGGAGGCCAAACTGATATATGATATTCTTGTAAAGTCTGCTCCAGAAAGTCGAAATATATTCGGCCGGCTCTCCGGTGCTGCTGTAAGACATTGAACTAATGCGCACTCTGGTGGAATTGTAATGGTAGTGTTGTTAACTTTTTGGGTTTATATTTTGTGGGCAGGGTGCGTGGGAATCGATTGTGCGTGCTTTTGAGAAGGATTATATCTATCTTGGCGAAGCTGCGCAGATAATGGTTCAAAATGTGAACTATGAGATGTAAGTGTGTGTGTGTGTGCTTGGTTTGAGATGGGATTAGTTAAGGAGTCTCTCTTTGGTTTGTATGAATAATTTTTTTCTCCTGCTGTGAAGTCCGTATCAGAAAAAGCAGGTGCAGAAGATTCAGCAACAACTAGCTGAACTAGAGCACAAGGAAGCTGATATTAAGAGAACTGCAGCTCTATCGGCAGCCAAGTATGTGGAGGCTTGTCAAGAGCTTGGATTGAAGGTTTGATTGCGGAATCCTCTATTCGTGCCATCCTAACTGATTTGATAGTTTTTCTGTCTTATAATTGGGGTTTGATGATAATTTGTTCATTTTGTAGGGAAATAATGTAAGGGCGGAACTTTTAGAGACTGCAAAATCACTTCCTACCACATTCAGCAGGATATTGGAAGTGATAAATGGTGATTCTGTGTCGAGGGCTCTGGAGTATTATTCTAACTTTGTGAGAGATGCTCACACTGAAAAGGATGTAAGCAAACAATGATGTTTTGCTTGTTTGTGATTAACAAAGAACAGTTTAGTTTTTTTAAGAAGCTGATGGAAATTTGAGATAATTGTTAATATAAATTCTGTTACTTTTGATGTGATTGCAGAAATCTTTGGTTGTGTTAACAAACTTGAAAGATTTACGTGAGCATCCCCCATCATTGGATGTTTCTGTAGACTTGGAGGTTGTTGATTCTGGGAATGTTCAATCAAGCCATAATGAGTCAATCAATGTGACAGTGGATGCAGATGCTAATGCCGACAGTATAGACTGGGATTTTTCTGTGGACAGTGCTCAGATTGATTGGGATATTGGTACTGTGGAAGAAACAGAAGATTCTGGTAATGGTTTGGGCCCTTACGAAATGGTTAGTGCCAGTGAGATCCTGCAGAGTTCTCCAAATGAAGTGGCAAAATCTGATCAGGTCCCAGAGGTGGTTTCTGTGTCCGAGATATCTTGGGATATTAGTGTTGAAACTCCTCAAGTTGATGCAATTGATGATGTCAATTTGCCGAATGTTGTTGTTGACAATCAAACATCTGTTCTTCATACTTCAACTCCAACAACTGAAATCAAGGAAGGTAGGAGCCAACTTTTGGAAACAGAGTATAGGAACAAGATTCTGGATGATCTGAATGAGGTATATGACAGTTTGTTGTATGGTTCTATCCCTTTTGTTTTATATATTTTACTTTGCGCACGTGATAGTCTGCTCTTGAGATTCCTTGTGATGAATATTATTAATTATGCTATCAGATCAAAGCTTTTCTAAATCAGCGGTTGGTTGAGTTGAAGAATGAAGAAACTTTGTCATTGCAACATCAAGTCCAGGCAGTTGCTCCCTTTGTGCTGCAGCAATATGGTCATGATGCCATTGAGACAATGCTATCTGATGTTTGCTTGGCCATTTCTTTGCTGACAAATAGGAAAACGCGGGACTTGATCATGATTCTCAACTCCAAAAGGTAATACCAAATACTTGGACTAGATTTGTGTGCTTGCAAAAAAAAAAATTTTTGTCAGATGTGTTGTGTTTCCTAGAAGAAAATTTTAGCTTTATTTAAAAAAAAATGTAAGAGTTGAAGTACTTGGTTAAATTGAATGAAATGTTTAGAAATGGCCAATCCTACTTATATTCTAAAATTTTAGTTTACTGCAGTTCAATGAATAGGTTATGTTAAGTTTGTGTCTGTTCAAGCTGTCTAGCATGCTCATGTATATTTAAGTAAACTTAGGTCTATCCTTTAACTAAATTATTTACATTACTATTCATTTTTGTTTTTGTTTCTTGTCATGAAGTGGAAAACTTGAACTTACTTCAACCTTAATTTAGATTTCTAGACAGACTAGTGAGTTCATTGGAAGAAAAGAAGCATCACGAAGTGAAGTTGAAAGAGGGTTTGAAGGGCTTAGCTACCAAACGCATGGAGCTGCACAACTCGTTATCTTCTTCCTGGCCAAAGCAGGTGAGTTCTTTCTCGACATGTTCTCGAGTGGTCAGATAAAAAGATATCCTCGTATATCATGAGACAAGCAGTTTCTGTATTTCCCCCCTTCGGCCCTCCAACATTGACTGCTGCAATAGAACTTTACCATACTCTTAATTTCGTTTAAAGAAACTTTGAATTGTTGCCTCTTGGCTTTCTCGCTCCCTGTCTATATCTGGTGTTCTTTGTGTTTCAAATTCAAATATTCGGAGAAAAGCAAAAATCTAGCTTTCTCTGTTATGGGCGATTCCATTTTTGGCACAAAGACTGACTCCTCTTTCAATTACAGGAAGCAGCTCTTGCAAAAACACGCAAGCTTAAGAAGCTGTGTGAGAGCACCCTTTCCTCCATGTTTGATGGCAGACCTGTTCATATAATTGGAGAGATCAATGCCCTTTTGAATAGTGGTGTTGCTGGATAGGAAAATATTTGTCTCTGGGCTGAAGAAGCTGTGCGAGAGCATCCTCTCATCCATGTTATGTGGAAGAGACGTGTCAATATAATTGGACAAGTCTCTGCAATTTGTGCGTGTACTTTGAACCTCTTCTTTTTACTTTGTAACTTTGTGGTGTCTTCTTGGGGCCAAGGCATTGAAATTGGATAAGCTAAAGCTGAACTATGCCTAAATTGTTGAAATGTTTCTAGTGTGCATAGTTTTCAGTTGGTAGTTACAAACTTAGTCAACCAATACAGATTAGAACTTTTTGTATTATATTTGCTTATGACAATGCTGATAACATGTATAACCTGCGAGTGTGGTATATACTCTTAGACCTCCCTTGATGTATTTTCTGAATGCCACAAAATAGTAAAATTTAGATGCATGAAGTTTTCCATCAACTGGGCAACACAAAAAGAGACATTGGTCTGACGGGAACATTAAGATATGAAGGGTGAAGACCAATACGAATGCTTTATATGAGGTCCATCAAGCAGGTGAGACATGACAAACAGGTTTACAACAAATGTTGTAATCATTAATGTGCCAAATCATTACATAAACTGGAGAGCCTGTTCAAGGAAATTTGCTGCTGAAGTTTATCTACATTGGATTATATCCATCTACGTAAAGAACTCCATTGGATATATGATACTGTCTCAACAACTATAATTGGTTCATTCGTACAAGCAGCAGCAAATAAGATTTTGCTTTAGGACCTATATCAACAAAACAACACCAAATTAAGTCTTGAATTCTTCATGATATAAAATGACGAGACATTGTTAGATCAGCCGACAAATTATTTGTGGGCTTTACCGCGTGTTTTATTATGAAGTATAGTTATGATTTTTTCAGTCTATTTCTTGTTTTTATATTGTGTTTATTCCCCTCAACTGTTCTTTTTTCAAATCGTAATATTTTCTTTGAGCTAGCACAGTTGAGGGAATAAACACAATATGAAAACAAGAAAATGAATCATTTCCATCTCTTTGTATTTGTTTTTGGGATGAATAAACAAATCAAAATAAGATTAAAAAAGAACGAGTATATTGCTGGTTAGCTAGCTAATGCATTTATATAATAACCTCACTCCTAAATCGCATGATCAACCTATTTCATCCAAATTTAGTGAGCCTTGCCTTCGGCGTGGAAGCTTTCCAACTCAACTCATCCCATCCAAATCTGCTAAGTGCTGACAGTGCCATCTCTGCTTCCTCGCATGATCAAAAACAAATACAAAGAGACGAGAATTATTCTTTTTCTTTGTTCTCATATTTTGTCTATGGGGCCCTTTGTCTATTCCCCTGAACACTGCGAGGTGAGAGAAGGATTATGAGTTGACCCAATTAGTCTTGGAAAATCCTTTTGCCTATTGTAGCAACTAGCAACACTCCTTATATTCAGACCAAAAAAAATAGTAACACTCCTTATTGGATAGGCAAAAGGACTTTCCCAACTCAGAATCTTTCATTTGACCTCGGCACAGTTGATGGGAATAATCAAAGTGCAGTCTTAATATTTGTAACTTGATACTTGTTCTCTCTTTCAATACTCGTGATTCTTAGGCATAGACTTGTAATCTTTCTTCCTCTTGAGAAAAAGGTCTTTAATCCTTGGGATCCACCTAACTAGTTGATCTCATCAGGAAATTCCATATATATTATTCTGACTCTCTCTGTCTATTTTTTTTCCCCTGAAATTTTAATTTGGAGTTTGGTTTAGACAAATTTCATATTAATTAAAATACCACTAAATTCGATGTTCTGGTCCTTATTAGAATACCACAAGTTCACTAGGATAGATTTTTCCACCCTGGATAGGACAAACATAATTGATGTTGACCTAGAACAGTAATGGATAACTTATTATGCAGTAAATTATTTTCATAGAACCACATGGAGGAACAGACTTCTACATTGAGTTTACAGTGTATAGTGCATATTAGAGTACAAGATCCTGGTGATTACTTTATTAAACGTAAAGGTATAAGTTTTTGGCTCTTTAATTTTTTATTTTCTTTTTTCAAATTTCATATTAGCCGGGCTTAATTGGTACCATTCCCAGTTTGGCGCCTGCAGATCAAGTATCATGGTCAGTCTCAACCTCCAGCATGTAATGTTTCTTAAACCGAGCTTTACATTTAATTGGCCAATTATAGCTCTGTTTTGGTAGTCTAACCAACACATATTTGGCTGCTTTTACTGCAGAAGTGTGAAGTCAAGTTGATCAACTATCATGATTGTACGTGATGGGCTGTAGAATAAAAGTGCAAAGGCTTCAAAAACATATTGCCAAGAAAATATGGTATGTTCCTTACCGTATCAAATGCATATTGATTTTGTTTAGTGTTCCCTAAATATATTCTTGTTAATGTTTAATGAAATCACTGGAATTTTAGGTTGGGATTTAAGATCTAGTGAAAGTCGAGAAGTGTCTGAAATTTGAATGGCATTTATGTAGGTCTCCCAAATTCGAGATTTCATGCAGAGCGTGGGATAGGTGCCAACTTTTGGAAATAGATGAGAGTATAGGAACAAGATTCTGGATGATCTGAATGAGGTATATGACAGTTTGTTGCATGGTTGTATCTCTTTTGCTTTTTAAATTTTACTTTGTGCACGTGATATCGTCTGCTATTGAGATTCCTTGTGATGAACATTGATAATTCTACTATCAGATCAAAGCTTTTCAAATCAGCGGTTGGTTGAGTTGAAGAATGAAGAAACTTTGTCATTGCAACATAAGGTCCAGGCAGTTGCTCCCTTTGTGCTGCAGCAATATGGTCATGATGCCATTGAGACAATGCTATCTGATGTTTCCTTGGCCATTTCATTGCTGACAACTAGGAAAACACGGGACTTGATCATGATTCTCAACTCCAAAAGGTAATACCAAATACTTGGACCAGATTTGCGTGATTGCAAATTTTTTTTCAGATGTTTACCTTTGAGTTCCTCGGAAGAAATTTTTAGTTTTATTTTCAAAAAATGTAAGAGTTGAAGTACTTGGTTAAATTGAATCAAAGTTTTAGAATTTTCCAATCCTACTTATACTCTTAAATTTTAGTTTACTGCAGCTCAATGAATAGGTTATGTTAAATTTGTCTGTTCAAGCTGTAAAGCATGCTCATGTATATCTACGTAAACTTAGTTCTATCCTCTGACTAAATGTTTTACATTACTATTCATTTTTGTATTTGTTTCTTGTGATGAAGTGGAATACTTGAACTTACTTCAACCTTAATTCAGATTCCTAGACAGATCGATTAGTGAGTTCATAGGAAGAAAAGAAACATCATGAAGTGAAGTTGAGAGAGGGTTTGAAGGGCTTAGATACCAAACGGATGGAGCTGCACAATTCGTTATCTTCTTCCTGGCCAAAGCAGGTGAGTTCTTTCTTGACATGTTCTCAAGTGGTCGGATAACAAGTCATCCTAGTATATAATGGGGCAAGCCCTTTTGAATAGTGATGCTGCTGCATAGGAAGGATGTTTGTCTCTGGGCTGAAGAAGCTGTGGGAGAGCATCCTCTGTCAATATAATTGGACAATCGATTACCCTTATGACTAGTTGCTTTCTTCTGATGATGGGTAAAATATTCTACAATTTGACAATGAGGATTGTAAAATGACAGTGTAAACATTTTCAAAAACCATAGAGGCCATGCCGTTTGTTGAAAGCATAATATGAAAATCTTGGTGGCTGCAATCTAGCATGAGCCGTGTAATTTTATTTAATTTTTCTTTTTGATGAACTTTGAATGACCAAATAGTTATATCAAGACCCTTTTGTGGAGAAGTCAAACAGACCTATGAACAGGCTGGGGCGGAGTTTTCAGCTAAGGAATAGAGATACTCATAGAGAGTAAGGAAGTACAATATCTTCCTAGTTAAGCTTGTCAGACAGTAAGAAATTGGTTATGAACCTGATCGAGAAGTCAATAAGAAAGCAGAATAATCTTCTATGGGAGTGCCAGTGACAATCAAAATCCAAGGAATTGTGGATTTGAGATCTTCACGATACATTTCTCCTTTTTGTTCACATAGATAAAGAGGAGAATTGTGCTGGTGCCAATACTTCAGATAGATGAAGTGTATTAATGGTACAATAACTAATGTAATTTGTTAGGATTCATCGAGTCAGATCGGGCAACAAGGTTTGTTTCCCTATCGAGCTTGACTGTGAACAAACCAATCTCATTTCTGTTTCAAAATCTTCCAACCTTTCAAGAAAGATTGCCAATTAAACTAGTATATACAATCTATAGTTTTGTAGAAATCTGTCATGTAACTGTAACTACTTGTAGAACATAGAGAGTGACAGAAATATAATAGTCTATTTGAAATCTGGTATTTGATTGAATACCACCTCTTAAGGCTAAGACATCATTAGACCGCATAGCTAAAATGCCACACAGACCGAGCCTCTGACAATCTAGCTGATTGTGGAGTACATTTGTTATCAAACATCCAATCCAGTACATTCAGTTGTGCCTGTACTGATCACTACTAAATTCAAATGGAAAAATAGCTCAATGTAGGTGAGCCCATGAAGCGGGTGTTGGTTGAACGAAAAGATCTCTCGAAGGGGTCAACTTGTGTACCATCCGCTCCATTGCCTTTCCCCTTGAGCTTCTGCATTAGTTGTGTTAGAGATCCCACAACTTCAGACATTGGCGGTCTGAATTCCTTCACTGGCTGTTCAAGTTTCAGAGAGACAAAACAAGTTAGTTTTGCCAAACTAGTAAGAACTACTCATCAAAGAATTTACATGTTGCCACAAAAAAGTTAAGCTGTGTTATAGAATCCAATGTGCTTCTACCTGTATACAGAGTGAGATAATATCAGCAAAATTTGAGAGAGCCTTGGAGGAACATGTCTTTTTAATGCCTGGATCGATCATCTCATCCAGACTCTCAGTGTCATGAAGCCGCAATGAAGCCCATTTCACCAGTGATTGCTCTTCCCTTGGTCTTGAACTATGTAATAAACAAGGGCAACATGTTCAGAATCAAGACACATGACAATAGGATTCTTAAATAGGAGAAAGGCTCATGAATAATGCATACCTATCAGAAGGTCTCCTTCCTGTTAAGAGCTCCAAAAGCAGCACTCCGAAGGCATAGATGTCACTCTTTGTCTTATCAAACCCTGGTAGGCCATGCTCAGGTGCAATGTAGCCAGTGTCACCAACAGCATTTTCTGAAGCCTGTTTTTATCAAAACACAATCATATTTTGGATTAAGCAATTCAATAGCAAATGTTTTGTATCAAGGGGTTCATATAAAGAAGCTTAGAGCTGAAAAGACATGTTTTCTTTACTGGGCCTCAATTTGATAGAAATTGTTTTGTATCAGCAAAGGGAGCAGAAAATCTTCAATATTAGTTTCAATTGCAAATTAAAACTGGATTTATTGACAGTATATACCTTCAGTTTAAGACTATTGCTTGTAAGTGGCCTCAAAATAGCAAGTCCGCAGTCACATATATGAGGAGCAAGTTCTTCATCAAGTAAGATATTTTCGCTCTTCAAGTTGCCATGAGCTACTGAAGGCGACAATGTGGAGTGCAGATAGCTGAAAAGTGAAAATGCCATTTGCAAAGAGAGTCAATAAAATCTAAAAGAGTACGCAAAATATGAACTTGAACTTTATGACAACAATATAGAGTGCTTACTCCAAAGCTTGAGCAACACCAAGAGCAATTTGGAGACGGAGGCCCCAGGACAGAGGCTTGTATGCATCGCTGTGAAGTGCCTCATCAAGGGATAAATTTCCAACATATTCATGCACAAGGAGATGTTGTCCATTCTCCACACAATAGCCAACAAGTGGTACAATGTTTGGGTGCATCAAACGCGAAACAGTCCAAACGACATCCAGGAATTGTTCTTCTTCATGGAAAGAGAGTCCAGACATCTTGATGTTCTTTACAGCCAAAATCTAAAACAAAGGAATCACAGTCAAACATTTCTCATAAGATTCAAAATAATCGACTGTTATTAAGTCTCTACAATTATTTAAAGGAAAATTCAGGTATATACTTGGCCATCAGGAAACTCGGCTTTGTAAACAGAACCAAGAGATCCTTGGCCCAGAAACTTTTCTTCTGCAAAGCTGTTCGTAGCTGACTGAAGCTCTGCCACAGTATATAGTTTGATTCTCACTGGGAAACTGCATTTATCAGAGAAACTTTTTCTTCTAGTTTTCTCTACTCTGCTATGATAAACTGGAGGTAGTCGCCTTGGAAGTAGAATGGGTGGCCTGAAAGTCAGTATTGGTGGGCTTTCTTCTCGTGCATTCATAGGACTATCTATAACCAGATAAAAGGGATCAAGTTAAAAGGCATTAAGTAATGAGGCAGCAGAAGGAGTAACTAAAACAAATTCATCAAAAACCTATCATTTGTGCTATCAATCAGATATCATAACAAGATTTGTACAGTTAGTTGAAATCTATGTACTTCAAACTAGGATCAGCTGGTTTAAACACGATGTCTGGATAACCATGTACAGATGATATCATCACCTAAATGTTTTTCATAGCTAAAATCATTTTAATCCATGAGATGATACTAGATGTAATAAGAATTTTGATTTCTGACTTAGAATAGGGTTTGCAAGCGTTGGTTCATTTAAGAATTAGAGGTCAGGTACATATACTTCACTATCAGCAGAATACTGTATACTTTCAATGATTAATAATTTAATATACAAGATACATTATCAGTATGCAAGTGAGTAAAAGTTCACCTTTGGCCGTATTTATGACTGAGAAAGAGTGGATTGAACTATTACTGCCCCCCAAAGTTATAAGCTTCTGTGCACGTGATTGTTTGATACGAACTGCAATGTAAAGTGCCACACATGATGCGACTAGAGTTCCTCCACCAATCATAAAAGCTATTCCTCCAGGGCCAAGCCTCCTCTTCTTGTGTCCACCTAATTTGGTAGAGGGCTTGCTCTTCTCCATGGCACTTGACTGAGTTGCTGGAGGGGGGTGGATGTTCTGTTCAATGACACTTGTCTGCGTTTCCAGAGGGAAATCCCAGGGTGGATAGTTGTCCCCTGGAAGATGAAAACTATTTCCTCCAATCCTGAAAGGAAATCAACATTTTAATGTCTACTTCTTTATTTGAATTGCGGGCAAAAGAGAGGTAACCACAGTTGATCACTCACCATAAATTTGGTATGGACTGAAAATGACTGGGGATGATACCACTGAAATAATTATCTTGGATGTTCCTGATAATAGAAAGCGCCAAGAAATTAAAACAATAGATCAATGAAAATGCAAAACGCTGCAAAAAGCATGCAAGTAGAAACCTACAGATCAATTAGTGGAAGTTCGGCTAGGTAAGCAACTGATCCAGTGAATTGGTTCTTCTGCAAGTACCTGCAGATACACCAAAATGAACATATAAATTTGATGTGCCACGCACTAAAGTATAGCAAGCTGATTAGAACAAAAACAAAAACTCACAGTCCAGTGAGATTTGTGAGGGATCCAAATGAACTTGGCAGATCTCCAGTAAAGTTATTATATGACAAATCCCTGAAAAAGTCACAAGAGAGTCATTTCATCTTGCTGTTTCTGACCATCTTTCAAACTTGTAATTTTGCATCTCAACTAGATCTCACTTTCATCCAATGGCGAGAGAAAAAATCTATGCATCTTTTGTATAATGAGTAATGACAAATTCATTCCCCAGCCACTACTTATTTCATGTCACTTAAGTACAACATAAATTAACTATGTGATATAAGCTTACATTTCTCTTAAATTCTGTAGGCCGGTAAAAACATTGCCAATGGGTCCAGATAACAAATTGTGGCTTAGATTCCTGCATTAAAAAGAAAATAATGGTATTGAGTACAATGAGATTATGACTGAAAACACATCAATGAAAACCAGAAAAGTTAGCAGTGAGGGAATAAGCAACTCACAAATGTCGGAGACTTTTCATGCCAGGTAAGGATAGGGGAATATTTTGGATGAAATAGTTGTATGCCATATTTCTGCAGACACGAGATACCAGAGTTATCAAACCTATAAATACATAAATTACACAGTTGCATGAATGAGGCATATTACTTACATATGAGTCGCATTGGGGGGTAAGACATATGGAATTTCACCACCAATGGTATTGGAACTAATATCCCTGGAAGAAGAAAGATGAAAAGATTCAGGTACAGGTATGCTTACACAACTATAGTAGGTTGAAAAAAAAACAGTAGAACCACTTACAGTTGCTTCAAACTGTAGAGATTATAGATCTCGGCAGTAATATACCCAGAGAGGTTTAGACCATTAAGTTTACTACATAAGATTAAAGGGGAAGTTAGTTCTTCATAATACAGCACTATACTTCAAGTATGGTAGATAATCAATAATGGTGATATGTGCATTACAGGTATATCACAGAAGAGCCAAAGCATGACACTCCATTCCACGATTCATCGCAAGGATCCCCACCATCCAATCTCCAACCCTTCAGCTGTGGCGGTTGGTTGAGGGTCTTGTAAAGATCATTAAGAGCTACGACTGATAAGGGAGCAATACACTGTTAAAAAAAACTTGCACTTTGTTTCAGACTTCCAGTCACCTGGAACTTTCATCAAACAGGTGGTGTGCATGTAAGGCCAAACACACATATGATGCTTGATAATGGAATGCCTATCAAATTAACTTCACCAAGGAGATTATTTGTCTCAATTTTCAAAGAATGCCTATCAAATTGGAATCTCACGAGTAACAAATATATGAAAGACTTCCTGGGCTTGATAATGGAAACCATGTCTCTAAGAAAATGAAAAGGAGCATCTTCATTGTCCATTTCTTCAGTGTTCCTGGGCTTGATTATGTGTCTATCCCTTTGATCTTTAAATTATATGATCGAATACGAATAAATGAACCTAAAATGAAGAGTGATGAGATGAAATTCCTTTATCGTAGGTTTTAAGATGCTACTTCTCAAATAAACCCAAGAACACTCTTTCTACACTAAGAAAATACGACAGGTCGTTTCCCACAAACAACTTGTGTCGTTCAAGTGTACAACTAACTGACCACGAAATATCAAGCAGATGCGATCACTGAGTCAACTCAGGTCGACTCGATCACGGACTCGGTTATTTTCGCGCCAAATTTTTCTTTCCCGAAGAACACAGAATTTCCGTGACCTTTCTGTGTTTGGCTACTGAGAAAATTACCTAAAGAAAAACTCTAATTTTTCGCTTCAAAACTCTCTGTTTCTCTTTTTCTCCGGCACCGGAAGTCTAAAGATTCCGATCTACTTAATTTCTGTAATTTCAGTGATTAAATAGGGGAAATCGAACACTATTCACCGAAGTAGATAAAATCAACAAATCTAACAAAGAAACTCCGAGAAAATCAAGAAGAAACTAAAAGATTCGACAAGTTACCGTCAAGTGGATCAGTAAAAGCCCCAGCCGGGGACGCCACCAGAACCGCCGCGAAGAAAACCGCCATGAAGTACACGAACCGGTACAACTTCGCCATTTCTTGAAAATTAAGCCAAAAACGAAAAGAAATCGTCAGACAAACAGAGAATTAAGCCAAAAACGAAAGCTCTGCTTTTGGTTCCGGAGAATTTGGTTCCGGAGAATTGGAGATGAAGTAGTAACTACTAAAAGCAAAGATCAAAAAATCAAAACCGCTCCATTTTCCTCCGAAACCAAGCAGAACGGAGATCGGTGAAGAAGACCGTAAAAACCGACCGAATCGCAATCAAGAAATCGGAGCTAGTATGAAGAAAACCAGCTGGAATTTACGACTACGGAAGCTCTAGGGTTCGAGATTGTACCTTTTGGAAAAAGCAATAGACGCAGAAGAGAGAAAGAGAGAGAGAGATTGTAAAGAAGCGAGAGAGGGTTTGGAATTGTGTGCTGTGGAGGTTGAAGAAAGCCAGAGACTGGTACTGTGTCTAAACGAGCATGAGAATCGCTGGATGACACGTCAGCACGAAACCGTTTTCTCGTTTCCCCGTACGCACGTGCCGCTTCTCCAAGTTTGTTAGAAAGCCGGTAAACGCAGACGGGCTGTGGGCCTTAATAAAACCCGACCCGGCCCATGCTCCTTAGAGTTTAAAATTATAAAAAAAAACAAATAAAAAAAAAACGAAAGCTTTTCAAGCTCTGTGAATCAAAGCTCTCTCTGCTATGGCGGAAGAAGATGACTACATGGGGGACCTCTCTCGATTTCTCTCTCCAGAAGCTTCCGTTCCTCTCTCGAAAAAGGTAAGGTTTCTCCGGAACCCTAGTTCTGATTTGTTGGTGAGCAAAATCGGGAACTGTAATGGTGTCCGTCTCTGTCAGGTTTCGAATAGCAAAGCCTCTGGTGTTCAAGCCGCTAAGAAAAAACCCAAAGCGCTGAATTGGCAAGAGCAGCGTAAGATTGATAGGGAGAGAAAGCAACGAGAGGAGGATGAGAAAACGTTGGCGAATATAGAGGCGCCTATTCCTCAATCCAACATAGGGTTCAAGCTTTTGAAGCAAATGGGGTATACCCCAGGCTCTGCCCTTGGGAAGGAGGGGTCGGGCCTGGCTGAACCGGTGAAGGTTGATATCCGGCGGTCGAGAGCTGGAATTGGGAGGGAGGATCCTCATAAGGAGAAGAGGAAGAGAGAGGAGGTGAGGAGTGAGGAGGAGAAGAGGAATGAGGAGAGCTTGATGGAGGAGTTTGGGTGGAGGAAGAAGTCACAGTGGCGGATTCGGAGAGTTGTGGTTAATTTTCACAAGGCCAAGGCGGTTTTGGATCAGTTGGAGAATAAGGAGGTTGTGCCGCCGGAGAAGAATGAGGATGAGGAAGAGGAGGGGGGAGAGTCGGAAGAGGAAGAGGAACAGATTACGGAAGAGGTATGGTTCTTGAGTGATTGTGTTTCTTTTATTCGAAGATGTGGGTCTGGTTGAGCATAATTTGAGATTAATTGTGAGGGAAATTGGGTCTAAAACCATGTTTGGTAGGAATAGCAGAGACTGTTGGATGATTCTGATAATCGTCATTCAAATCGAAACTGACATTGGGTTAAGTTTTAGTTGAGTTCCGTTCATGAACTGATCTAGCAAGTTGAAAAGAATGATCTCTTTTTGTGGTTGAGCTATAGCTATTATGTAATGTTGTGTGTGCTTGAAGAATTTAAATAAAGTTTTGTTCAGCATGTCATTGCTCTACCCACTGATATTCAGATTTCCATTGTCCTTGTATGTTTAGTGATCAAGTGGAGACTTAAATTAGACTTGGGATAAACTATAGGGAGATGGTGTTTAAGGAATAGTATAATGACTTAAATTGAACTTGGGAATCACTTAAGAATGTCAAAAGAAAGTTTCAGCTTTGTACATGTAACAACCAAGAGCGAAAGCCAAGGAAATTTATCCTGGTTTTTGCAGCTCTGCTTTTCCACATTCTCTTTCCTTGGTGTAATAGGATTAGGTCATTCGCCATTTGCATACGGATTTAAGAGTGTGCTTGTTCAGTCAAGTCTGTTAAGCTTGTGCAGTGTTTCCTCCTGTTCCTACTTAACTCCTCTTCTGTTTATTACCTTTTGATTATTGCTTGATATTACTCAATAGACCTACAAATTATTTGTTCGTCGAAATAACCTGCCCTGATGATTTTTCTGTTCTTCGTTGCAGGATTTACAAGAGATATTGATGAAACTGAGAGATGAACATCGATACTGCCTCTTCTGTGGATGCCAGGTAAGCATAGTACGTGGCTGTGCATAGACTTGATGTTTACTTTCCAAGAAGGAATTTGAGCTGTAATTGCTTGTGTGCAATGGTAGAACCTCAATCCAGTTTTTTTGATTGTGTTGTTACAAATTTTGCTTTTCCTTTCAGTTTGAATCAATGGAGGAACTATTATCCAGCTGCCCTGGAACTAATGAAGACGATCACTGAACTTAATTCCCGATGTGTGGACATGCCCAGAATGTATTCCATGTTTGACAGAGAATACTGAGGGGTAATGCACCTATTTGGAGATGGGTGTACTTGCTTGCAATGAAGGATTTTTCGTGCTTGCAGCCGACTTACTGTGCCTTGATATGCAACTCTGTGGGTCAATAGCCAGTGGGAAGGCCATGAAGTTGCTCGCAGAGAACTTCTGTAAATTTCTGCAGGCCTGGAACTAGCCCCTTACCTCAGAGGGAGGTGCCGTTAGGAACGCCTCTAAGCATTGGTTGAGTATTCTCCCATATGGGGATAGTGTATAAGATGTACAATTTGTCATGCATATACATCGGAGGGCAAATGCTACTACACCTATCAACTAGGGTACTTAATTGAAAGGCTGAAGCCGAATGCTACTACAAGTTGATGTTGGTTTGTGGCTATGGCATACTTTTTTTTGTTTTTTGTTTTTTGTTTTGGCAGTATTGGACTGCAAACCTCTTGAAACATTGATTAATCCCTAAAAGATTTCAACTGGTAAAGGTTTTAATGATTGAAAATAGATTCCAGAGGCCCTTTATAATACAGTGCTTCATGTTAGGTTCCAAAGCTTAGATGCTTTACAATCTGCAAGGAATCAGGTCTCCCCAGTGAAGTCGTTCATCAATTAATGAATTGGTTCACTGTGTAGGTCGTCGGTTTGAACTCACACTTGTTTACGGCCATAATGCAATTTCAACTCTGTTCGTTGGAGCACAGATGATGGATTATTTACCAGCTCCCTTTGGATACTTTCGTTTTTACCTCAAACCAGTTGAATTAAAATTAAGAATAAGCTACTTTCATATGGTAAGCACAGCACCCGAGTGAACCAGTGTTTCAAAGTAAACCCATAAAATACCACCGATCACAGGATTGCAATTCGAGCAGTAGCTTAATGGTATTTATTTTTTTGAAACGAATAGCTTAATGGTATTGAACTGCTTAAATTAATCAGATTCTTAGTCTTGAGTCTTAACACATAAAAGGAGAGTCAGTTTGGGTTTCATCCAACAAGAAGCCATAGTTAACCAGCAAAAGTTACCAAAGTTTTAGGCTTGGATCACAAACAGACACCGAAAGGCTACTTTTAAAGAGACCAATGCATGTGTTGACTAGAGGAGTCGTAGCCCCTGGAGTTTCCAAGTTCCATATTTTGCTGCCTCCTACCCTGTTGAGACAACTCGAGCTCACTAGAGTAATGACTGTTATGAGGCTGCGAAATTTGACCAAGACCCAGATCAGGAAGCATCTGATGCGAACTGCTACCAGCCTCATTTCCCTTGAAACCCCATGATGTGGTTGGAAATGGATTGATGGTGCCAACATTAGCTATTGATTGAGCCACGGGTGCCCCTTGGGTGTTTATGAAGGCATTTGTCCCAACACCGCGGTTTCTAGAGTCCCATGGTTGATTTGACAGAAGAGAGAGAGCACAGCTCGAGTCGGTGACTCCTGAGACGCATTCTCCCGGAGGAATTCCAGGACCAGGATAACTGGTACCACCGGCTGACCCTTGCAGGTAAAGATCAGATCGAGTATTCTCAGGGTTGCTCTGCCATGGATGTTGAAGAAACTTTCCGGTGGCAGTGACAGTTTGATTTCCAGGTGGCCGCTCACAAGTTCTTGCAGTTGCCCATTCATCTCTCCCAGCCCTTGGGTATGCGGTGAAGTCCATCAGAAAGCTTCCAACTCGGCTGGTGTTTTCTATCATTCCAAGTACAGTTGTCAAGTAGGATAAAAGGAAATGAAATTATACACAATATACAGCTGTTATAGAGTGCAACTTGACTGATGATTTGATAATGGCTAACCATAAATTGACGAAGAGAGACGGCCAAAACGCGTAGACATCATGGATCCAGGTTGTGGCTTTCTCCTACGCTCATTATGACCAGCCAGACGTCTACGGCAACTACGTTTCCCTTGGTCAAATTCAGGAAGCTGATGAAATCTGGACAGAGATATCAGATTATTAGTTAAATTTGTAATTAAAGAAAATCATTTCTCATCTTACTAGCTCTCAACCAAAGACGAAGCACATTGTAAACTAAACAAAATATATATTGGACTACTTGGGACAACTGTTTGTGTAGTTTGGCTAATCGGAGGGTCTGGAATTTATTTTGTAATGGCATAAGAGATAAGACACAACTGATGAGACATTGAATTCGCTGGATCACACCACTGAAATTTTCTTTCACAAACCATGGCAGAAAGAGCTAGACTTACTTTGCAATCAAATATACTAATAAACATAAATTCAGAGCACACTAGTTGAACTGCCAACAGAAACAAAAACAGATGACATCCGCCACAATCCAACACAATACACTACTATGAATTTACAAAATAAAAAGCATCTAATTAACCTAATAATCAAATGCTGCTAGTTTGAAAGGACAGACTTAGGGTTAATTATGCAAGAGACTTTTTTTTTTTTTTTTTTTTTACGGCATATGCACGAGACTGATGTGTACACTTTTCTGTCACTAAACCGAGAGGACTGAATAAGTGAAGTATTACTTGCCATATCTAAATTTGTTGTCTCATTCTCGTAGCTCTCAAGTTACACCTATGATTTATTATTTAGATAGTCTTGTATGCTTGGTATGGCAGCATGACTAGGCAAGTAAATTTTTAATGGTCGACCTGAGAAATTTTTCAGTGCTCCCGTCAAACAATGTCATCATCTGACATGGTTTGACGACCGAATGAGGAGTGGCCAAAAAAAAGTTCGAATGCCAAAAAGAAACATCATAACTGTAGGGTTTATTCTATGTGATTTGTGAAGTAAATTTAACAATAAGGCATATATTAAATCCATCACACATTCAGTTATATATAAACCTAGATTATCCTCAACACCATCTAGAAACCGCATGTAAGAATTGCATGGTTCCCACATGAGACTTCAAATCAATTAAGAACGACCATAACTTACAGAAATCTGAGTTCAATAAGTATGACAACACAGAGCTACATGCAATTGATGACTCATCATTCCTCAAGTAGGCATGAGAACTGCTTTTGATGGTTTGCGGCGTCGATGCAACATTTGAACTCCACCATAACTTTACATGAGGCTTGCCAGGAATCAAATCTAGCATCTAATGGATCTTAACTAAAAGGAATGCACATTTGATGATCAGATTATCGGGATAGAATTTGGTATTGGACATCATTGCGGGTTCTATTTCCTATGATTTCCAGGATATACCTTTCTTCCTCATTCATGAGGATTTGAAGTCTTAAATAGTCTGTTAAGGATTTGAAGTCGTAAATAGTATGTTAGTTGAGCGTTCTCTTCCTCAGAATAGGATGTCTCCTGCATAGTATGTCAGGATTTAAATATAGATTAGGTACTTGTGCTAACCCACTATTTTAAGCATCTGGTGGTAGGTCAGACGCTCTACCTGTGCCTATAAGCTAATAGCTTCTCCAATGCCTTTTCTATTCTAATACGAACTCTCTGTTTCGTTTAATATTACATAACATTGGGGATTTCTATGCAAATATGGTCCAACGAAAATGAATTTTAACATTTTTCTCCAAACGCAGAGCTGGTAAAATGGTAGCTAAGTTCAGTTCACCTACAAACACTAGCAAGCACAGGTGGAGGATGCCAACTACCCTAGATGTTTACTCTTAGAAGATAAATGTTTCTACACACTAACGGTGCTGTAGTATTCGAGTCAAAATTGCATTTACCAGACTTGAGCTTTTTTCTAAACCAAACTTAGACAGACAGAGAGAAAATAATTGATAGCTTTTGGGAACCTCAAGGTATAGATTGGTAAGATATAGCATGCCAGAAACTGGTTCATTCAGAGGACCCCAGAAATTTCCATAATTAGTAAAAGGAGGGCTGATTTCCATGACAGTCATACGAATCATTGAAATCTACCTTTAAGTAGAAGGACTCCAAAAGACAAACATTAATTGAGGAAGCCATGGTGTCTAAATTCATCATAATACATAATTTGTTTTGGGAAAAATAGGGTATGCTCTTCCACAGCCAAAAACAACCCAAATAATTTTTTTTAATCAATAAACCAAAAAAAAAAGAGGCAAGAGCCAAACTTAGAGAATAGCCTCTTAAGAACACTATCTGGGAGAATTCCCAGAACAAGCCATCAGGCAAGAACATAAATGCAGGAGGCGTACAACTACCCAGACCGGCTTCCCATGTAAATCAACAAAAACAGGACTAAGCAACACACACCCAATCAGAAAACAAACAAATCCAAAAGCCCCCCATCAAGGTCCAACCTAAATAACACTTTTGAAAAAGTTTATGCTCAACTGTGAAACACAGCACAAGTGAAAAAAAAAAAAAAAGGGGGGAGCTAGTAGTAGTGGTTGCTGACCTGCTACACTGCTGGCAAAACCTCTGTTCAAGGCCGGCAACAATAACAGTAGGGGTCTTGGAGTGCATGGCACACACTTTGTGCCTGGAATAGTAAGCTTTAACACCACTCAGATCTACGTTGCAGCCCTCGACCTGGCACCTGGGAGGGTGGCCCTGGTGGACCAACCCAGCACCACCACCGCTCCTCTGCTTCTTGGGCGGCGTGGCCGCGGAGGAGGAAGAGCCGGCAGACCCTGACCCGGATTTGGGGGGGTTGGGTCCGAGAGCAGCGTCCTCAAAGTAGATTTTGCGGCCGAATTTGAGGCCGTTGAGGGACTCCTCGGTGGAGGAGTTGTTGGGTGGGGAGGAGGAGCTGCCTCCTGAGTCAGTAGTGGTCATAGAGGTCGAGCCCATTTCAGTAGATTGAGAAAAAGAGACCTCTGCTCGTCTCTAGAGCCCATTCATCATCATCATAATTGTGTGAAGAAATGAATGGAGAGAGAGAAAGAGAGTATTAGTCTAGTCTAGTCCTAGTCTAAAGGAGTGGTAGTGATCAGAGGATGATAAAGTTGCTGGCTCAGTGTGGAGGGAGAGGGGCACGCAGCCACCTGACAGTGGCCCATGCCAGCTCGCTCGCAGTCTCAGAGAGAGAGAGAGAGAGAGAGAGAGAGTTTGTTTTGTTTCTGAATTGGAGTGGTGCACTTGTCTGAGAGACACTCTGTGACTGTGTACAAAAATAATGGAGCAAAACGCAGAAAAAAGGTGAGAACTGATTGATGCGTAGGACAGGAGTATGCACTTTTGAGTTTCCTGCTTCTCTCTCTCTCTCTCTCTCTCTACTGGCACAGGGCCACAGGCAAAGGGAGTAGCTTTACCAGAAGCACCTTTTAAGTGCTTGATAATTACACTTGCTCAATTCTCCCAAGGTTATGACTTTTCTTTTTTTGCCTTGGGGATGGGATATTATTATTATGCTACTCTGCCCTATGGAGGAGATATGGTGCCCATATGCATCTCCATGCATGGGACCCACCTTTTTGGATTACCTGATTTCAATTGTCTAATTTGCCCCTCTCTTTTTCTTCTTTTTCTTTTTCTTTCTCCTTTTCCTTTTAATCATTCAACAAAAATGAGTTTTTTTTTTTGTGGAATTGAGAACACCAATGATCACATGCGACAATACAAATAGATAAAGGGAATGGATATTGTCAAATTCACTTTTTTATTATTAAAAAAATAAAATTTTGTATATCAAGAGCTCAGCTCACATCAACTAATAAGGATAGAAGAATTTTCTATTTACAACACATTGTTTTTAGATCTTGTACAAAAAAATATATTTAAAAGTTAACTGATATTGTGATTTTTTTAAAAAGAAATTACAACTATATTTCAATAGAGATAGTATTACAGAGATGTGTAGCACGGTTGAATGACTCAAGCTGTATATCGCACCACTCCCATCAACCTGTCGATAGTAGACTCGCTTTTCAACAAGTCTACAACACGAAAATACTTCTATCTCTTATGAGATAAATACATATAAGTCCAAATTTCCTAGGCATAAAATTATTATATAACGCAATACTACTAGCTAGAAAATAATTAAAAATATCAATCTCAACTTACACATAAACTTGTAAGAAAACTAAAGTAAAATAACTATCGATTCTTAGTAAAAGAAACTATGATCCAAACATGTCTTCGTTGATTTAGTGCCTAGTCTTTGCTAGAGAATAAGATCGAGTAATCATAAAGAAGATTTGTTGGGGATATCGCGCACTGAAGACATGATTGTGCACCCATTAATGTGAAGAAGACAAAGACCTCAGCCTCGATCAATACTAGCCAAGCATGCCACCAAACTGCAAATAGATGACCTTTGATTTTGCCGCCAGCCTCCTTGCTCGCTCAACCTCTCTATTATTCACTTTGGTGCCAGCAGTCTATTTTATTGTCAAAATCTCAGTTAAATCAAGAAATTTTATTAAAAAATAGTCTATCTCAAGTATATCTAAAAATATATGAATTTTAGAAAGAATTGTTATAATTATTTAATTCTATTTTAATGTTTTGTATATAATTTAATTTGAAAACAAAATATATTATATCAGCTTACTACACGAGCTCGCACCGCTTTTCTTAGTTTTTGGATTTATACTTTTAGGTTAAGAAAAATATTTTTAGTTATTAGATAAAAATTCATATAGGGATTAAAATGTCAACAATAAAATAAAATAAAATAAAAAATTACTTTAGTTCCCCCACTCTCGCAGGCACAACTTTCTACCACTCTTACATACATTGGGTGTGTAGGCATTAGTAGTATAATGAATATACATAAGTGCAAGATGCTGCTGAATGCAAACAAAGTGATATTTAGAAAGAAAAAAAAAAATTAAGTTAAATATCAAAAAAATTAAAATTCAATGAACATTTGTAAATCTTTTAAATTAATATTAGCTATGATTAGTGATTACTTTTTTTCAATTAATTATCACTTCAAACCATAAAGAAAATTCATTTTTAACTTTTGGCCTTCACCGTGAAGTACAAGCTGAAATTGACAATCTCACTTTTGAGTTTTGATATGCAAAGAAATCGTGTTCCATTTTGACATGCAAAGAAATGGAACCCACCAGACTCTCTTTCTTCTCTTTTATGTCTTTCCTGCAAGTATGTGCTGTCCATTCCCACTTTTTCGTTAGCCAAAATCACACTGTTTTTCCTTTCTTATTTTTTATTCCTCTTTTGTGGTTAAGAACTAGTAAGAAGTTAAGAACTATATTTGCAAGAACCAATTTGGCATTCGACAAAAAAACAATTTGCAAGAAGAAACAAAAACAGAAAACAGAAAACAAAAAAATTGAGTTAATTTGTCATTGATTCACCTATCGGTAATTTTCTCTTGTTCTTACTTTGGTATTTTTTTTTTGGACAATTCTTAATTTTATTTCTACTTGAGAAAATTATATAGAGCTATTTACCAATAAGGTAAACTGTCCCGTTCTAATACCTAGGCGCAAAGGGTGCCGAGCTAAAGACCATGCAGTCTTCAATAATTCACGCAAAGCTGAGCCCCACATATAAGAGACATCAATATTAAAGAAAATCATAAACCTGCGAGTTATTTAACCAATTTCAGCTTGCGATTATTCACATAAATGAGTACTTCGATTCCCAAAACAAACATGTAGAAGAAATAATTGCTTAACAAATTGTTATAATTGCATAACTTATCTTAATTGAAATAGGATTCTGAAATCCTAATCAATCTCTACCTTTCTCTCTCGTCTAGATGTGGCAAACGGGCCGCCGGCCCGGCCCATTTTAAGCTGGTCTAGTCGTGCTTCGTGCCGTGCTTGGGCCGGCCCATTTATTATCGCGTCGGGCTCGTGCCGGCCCATTTACTTAAACATTAAGCCCGGTCCGGCCCATGGCCCGAGCCCATATCTTGCCGGGCCGTGCTCGTGCCTATCCACTATAAAGCACGATTTTAAAATCTTAATTTGAATAAATAAAAAATAATTTTATTTAAGTATTTAGAAAATTCAAATAAATTAAGTTCTACAATGTTTTTCTCAATCTTAACTTTTTAAGATTAGTTTTCTAATAACTAATTTGACCTAGCCGCTCGCTTTGCTAGGGTTTTCGCAGAAATTTTGTTCGACCAAAATCTCCAAACCTTTGTCTGGGCTCTATGGAGCAGACTCCTACTGGTACTATGGCTGTTCGTCCTCCTTCTGATTCCGCAAGGGTGTCTTTGGGCGGGGCGGGGCAGGCAGCGTTGCAAGACAACAATTGGTATATGGTTGGGCGACTGCTAGGGGCAAAGTCGCGGTTTCCTGGGTTCAAGGGCACCATTGCTTCGATTTGGCGTCTCAAGTCCGGCCCCTCTGTTCATGATGTCGGAGATCGATTCCTTTTCCAATTCACTCATGAAGCTGATTGTAATCGAGCACTGCATGGAGGGCCGTGGTTCTACAGGAACACGATGCTGTTGGTAGGGGATTATGATGGAGTTGGCTCAGTGGAGAGGGTTCCTTTGTGGAAGATGGAGATCTGGATTGCGGTCCAGGGTTTGCCATTTGCACTTCGCAACAAGCATGCCTTAACCCTAATTGGATCTGCAGTTGGTCAGGTTATTTGATTTGATCAATCAGCTCTTCGTAGGAAGGAGGAGGAGCAGAGGATCCGGTTGGTGTTGGATACGCGTCGGAGGGTGCGTACTTGGATGCTCTTTGAGTTCTCTCCCACGGTGCAGCCTGAGATTACTCTCATTTATGAGAAAGTTAAGGGATTCTGTAGGGACTGCGGTTTATTTGAGCATGAGGCCTTAGGGTGTGATGGCTTTTTGCTGAAAGAGAAGGCAGAGATTCATAATGGGCCTCCAGAAGCGGCGATGACCGGGTTGTCATTAGAAGTGGGTGTTCTCCCTCTGGAACCAATGCTAACTCCTATGACGGAGCAGATGCCTTCTGTTGAGGTTGGGGGAATGGTTATGGAGCTGGAGGCGCAACAGGATGGTAGGTTGCATGGTTCCCATTTGTTGGGAGTGGTGGAAGCCCATGCGTCACAAGGAAGTGACGTGCTGCATGGTTCCAAGATTATGGAAGTACAATATGTGCATCCTTAGGTTTGATAGAGAATAATGGTGTTGGCTGGTTCAAGAATTGGCAGAAGCTACTCCCATATGGTGCTACGTCAACCATCCTACCACCCAACGTTTTGGCCAAAGTGAAGAAAGGCCTTCTGAAGCCGGGGGTTGATGTGGGTTCGACTGGTTTGGTTGCTGCTGGTACCAAGAGAAAAGCGGGCTATGATCTGCTCAATGCGGGTAAGAAGATGTTGTCGCTTCCAGCTCCTGCTCTTAAAGTGGATGAAAATATAGCTTTGGTGTTACAACATAAGAATGGGCAGATTATAATCTCGCCAATGAAAAAGAAGAAGTTGGGTCGTCCTTGAGGTAGTAAGAATAAGCCGAAGGCTACCAAGACTTTTGATCCGGAGCTGCATGAGAGGAAATCTCGCAAATGGAAGAGTCATATTGACTCTGGTGCTGTGAATGAGTCCGCAGATAGCCTGTCCAAGGAAGCGGTTATTGCTAAGGCTGAGGCTGAGGCATCGGATACAGAAGGTGGAATGGAAGAGGAGGCTGCTTCTCCTCTTCAGGATGTTATTTAATTTTAGCTAGGTTGCAAAAATCATGATCTCTGAGGGTATTTTAATCTTGCTTCGGAGATTTTTGGTTTTTGTTTGCAATAAAGGTGCGTGAACTGTCTAAAAGGTGGGTGTGATAGGGGTATATTGGGTTCTTGTTCTTGTTAGAATAGGAGTCTCAGGGTACTCTGAGGAACGATTCTTTCTGTCGCCCCCTTAGGGGTATTTCGTTTTTGTACTGCTTGCTGAATCTATATAATGGGCTGACCTCTTTTGATAAATAAAAAAAAAAAAAAAATTAGTTTTCTAATAATTTTTTATATTCCACTAAAAGAAAGAAAGAAAAAAAAATTAACTCAAAATATATTGCTTTTAGTATATTATTGTGAGATTAATTTTTATTAATATAATGAAGATTTAGTATCATATTATTCTTTCCTTCATTCCATAGTTGTATTATTATGAGATTAGTCTTTATTAATAAACATATATTTAATATTTAGAAAAAATACTTTATGTCAAAATAAGGATATAATATTGTTTTTTCACTATTTTGACAACATAAAAGAAATAGCATTGGTGGAATTGTCATGAGATTTTAAATAAGGAGGTCTAATATTCAAATCTCATCATTGTGGTTTTTTAATATTTTTAAAAACAAAATGAAATTTTGTGTTTTGTGTTTGAAACGGGACGGCCCAAATATGTCGTGCTCGGGCCAGGCCGGGCCAATGGGCTAGTATTCTTAGGCCCAAACTGGCCCGTTATTCTAACGTGCTCGGGTCGTGTCAGGCCACTAACCGGCTTGGGCCTGTGCCGGGCCTGTGCCGTGTTCGTGCTTAGCGGCCCGTTTGCCACCTCTACTCTCGTCTTTTGGTCTTTTCATTCTCTCTCTTTCTCTCTCCGAATGAAGCAGATGATTGATCTCGATTTGATATTGTTGCTGATAGGCGATAGCAAAAGGGTGTTTCTATCAATTCTTATCTTAGAGAAAAATTAATAAAAAATAAAGAAAATGCCTGCATAGGCTTTAAAGGTCCTCATGGGCCTTAGGGCCACTCCGCATGGGAATACAACCACTAGGCTTTTTGGATGGTAAATAGTTGACTAAAATTGTAGTTTCAGGTAATTTGCTAAATTATATGTATGTTGAAGGAAACTCAAATTATGTGTGCTTGGCCCAAACAAGATTACTTTTTTAGTTGTAGTAGGGTATAATATTATTGATCTCCTAATCAATGTTTGATTAGGTTTCCTTGTACTCTAAGATATTGTACTTATGATCTCCAAGTATTCTTCCAAGATACTTTTCTCTTAAACCCGTTATCAGCACGAAATCTAACCCTGAATCAAAAGGCAAAAACCCTAAAAAGTTAAAAATCTCACACCTTGGCCAAACAACGACCAACAATTGGCCAAGCGCAGCCAGACCCGACCATGCACTAGCCAAGCCTCAGCTAACAACTAGCCTTGCTAGCATGCGGGCTTCTTCGCGCCCCCGCATCTCCTATGCGCCGGTTAGCTTCGCTAGGCCCATCCCCCACACAAGTTAGCCTTGCAAGCAACTTTTCAAAAAATGGACTCAGGAAAACTTCATTGTCTCACGGATAGTGCGACTATGCACACGATTCTCCGTCATAGGTAATTATTCTTGGAGATGTTGCCTATGCATTCTTCTGTGACTACGATGGTAGGACCATCAGGACATGGAATGACCCAATTCCTCTTTCCTAATTGGCACCATGATCAATGTCGCAGAAACTCTTTATGCTCCTAGGGCAAATCAAACCCTATTGAGCTTTAAAGATATTCGAGCCAACGGATTTCATGCGGAACATATAATAAGGATGAAAATGAGTTCCTTTTCATCATCTAATGATTGCGGACGAAAGCACATCTTAGAAAAAGTTATGTGTCTCTCTAGTGGATTTTATGTCACTACTATTTGAGCTATTGAATCCAATAATGTTATAAGAGAAGATCTCTTGGATTTAGACACATATTGACTTTGGCATGACAAGTTAGGTCATCTTAATCGTGATATGATGATCCGTATATTATAGACTTTGCACGGACATCCTTTCTTTCGAGTGACATGAAGCAAGTATCAAAAATTGATTCTCAGACCACGTAGGACTGCCGCTGCAATCCACCGTTGGTAATAGACTAGCGCCGTCCACAATGATGATGCCCATGGTGGTGCCATTGTCTCCCATTTTTCTTTCGATGCCCCTTCTGGCACTTTGATCCAACCAAAATCCGTATTGGTTGCTTATAACGCCCCTTACTTGTTCTACAAAGCATGTTCCTTAAGTAAATTAGGATGGAAACTGTCCTATGCAAATGATACAAAAGTTCTTATTCCGTTTTTACATAGAATCCAAAGGGATATATGTAGTCCAAATCAACCAACTTGCGAACCATTTAGATATTTTATGGTATTGGTTGACATGTCAACACGCTGATCACATGTCACGTTATTGTCCACTTGTAATGCTGCTTATGCTAAACTCCTAGCACAGATCATTCAACTATGGACTCAATTATACCCAGATCATCCCATTAAGTCATTCGACTTAATAATGTTGGAGAGTTTACATCAAAGATTTGTTATGATTATTACATGTCTTTGGTCATTGAGTTATTTGATTTTTTTGAACTACATTATATGCAGGGTTACCATGTTTTTGAAATGTGTGATTATAATGAATCACCTGAACTAATTCATACGCATGGATTTATTATATGTTGAATTTTCTGATTTTACGTTTTTGGTCTTTTAATTGTTGGTTGTTTGATTTTACTCACATGGAGCTTTAAAAGCTTACCGGGTTTGTTGTTGTAACCTCTGTACTATTCGACGGTGTAGGAGTTAATCATGCAGGTTAGGGTAATTGTAGCTGAAGTTGAAGTCTTGCAGTCGCAGCTATATCATGTCGAAAGCTAATTTTGTTGTTTTAATTTTATTATATTTCCACTTCGTGGTAAGCTCTGAGAGAGCATTTACTTATTAGTTTGTTAACGCAACTTAATTCGTAAACCTTATGCAATATAATATATGAGTCTAAAGTTTGTATTGACATTGTGAGTTTCAGAACTCGTCGTATGCTTGTTTAAAAAAAAAAACTGGTATTTAGGGTCGATGTCTGAATCATCACGCCTGTCGCACTTTGTCATTCTTTATTTGTTTGTTATTTGTGTTTGAAAATCAGGGCGTGACAATTTAGTATCAGAGCGTAAGGTCACATACTTGATGATAATTAGTACTACTCGAATGTTGGCTCGTCTGCAGCGATTCCCCATCATATACTCTTCAATACTGGTATAATCATTGGGTATGCTCTGAGGGAGCATTTACTTATTGAGTGATTTTACCCTTTCTTTTTTTTTTAATAATCTCTATCCCTCATGTCAGTGAGATTTGAACTCTTGATCTCCACAATGTTAATTAGGCCAACAAAGCAACATGCCACGACTCACCGACAATTATAATTGACTTCCAAGTTTGGTGAGTTTGGCTAACCAAACTCATGAATATAAAAATATCATGTACTCTTTAACCAACCTCTATCACCAATAGGCATGTCAATAAAGTAATAGACCAGACCAACCTACAAAATATGCATGTTTAAATTTTGCCTACTCTTTTTTTTTTTTTTGTCAAAGTAGTACTACTTCATTAATCAGCCCAAAGGGATAAACCCAATGAGGGAGCCCAAAAGCACCGAAATACAAGATAAACTAGAACACGAAAATTACATCTCTAACCTAATACCGCATGGATCATGTCAAAAGATAGCAACCTTAAAAATTAAAAAGAAAATATCCTAAATCTAAACCACTGCTGCCGCCACCCTAACAATATTGCACAACCATGAAGTGTCGCATAATTATCAACCAAGATGTCGCCAGAAGAGCCAAATTCAAGGGATATAATCCGTGAAACTGATGCCAACAGAACCTCAAAAAGCAGATCCAATCATACCCAAAATACACGTTGATACGAAGGGAGAACCAACACCTCAGACTAACCTTCTCGTCTCCACCAAAGCCCAACGATCCAGGAAGGAGCTGCAACCACCAGAAGGGGACAAAAGTTAGCAGCAAATAAAAATTATAATGCTGAATGGGGGTGGGGGGGGGGGGTGAAACATTCATGCCTGAGCACTCTACAGAGAGGAAGAAGCTGAAAACTCTTCTCTCTCTAGAGTTTTTACTCACAGGTAAACATTCATGCCTGAGCACTTTTACTCCTCTAGGTAAGTGGTTTTCACTTTATAGAAGTAGTCATGAGAACCTCCATGGAAGTCAGTAGTAGAGGGAGGGGAGTTGGTATAGGATATTGGGTGGGAAGAGTTATGGGAGTTGATCTCACATCTGAATAAATACAGAGATAACTGAGAAGAAAATATAAGAAGAATAGAATAAAAGAGGCTTATCTAGATATAGACAAAGCCAACAAAATCACCACAAAGGGTATAAAGGATTATGTTTGGGGATGGAGGCAAATGAGGAGTGTGGGGGTAGTCAACAAATTTGACAGTGCAATCGAGGCAATTAAAGAAAGGTAATGGCAGCAGTAAGTGCGACAGTTAATGTAGCCATAAATGCAACGGTTAATGCATTTAAAGTGGCAATCATGGCCTCCAATAAGTGACGGTTATTATAGGAGTAAGTGCGGCCTTAATGGTGGCTTGCCATCCAAGTTATCGGAATCTTGCCATGCAAATTTACTTGCAGCCCAAGTTGTAAGTCGCCTATAAAAGGAAAGCTGAACCTCCAGGTATGGCATCGAACTCTAGTGGAGACTTCAATTCTTGACTCAGAAAAATACTGACTTAGGCATCGGAGAGTCTTTTGCAGGTACCCCCTCCTCCTCTCTCACACAGACGACAAAGAAGAGACTCCGCTTCTTCGTCAAAACCAAGAAGCGGAGAGAGATTACGAAGAGGAGCTACGGAGAGAGGTTACATAGGGAGATTACATAGGGAGGTGACAAAGCGGAGAGAGATTACGAAGGGAAGCTACGAAGGGAGGTTACAGAGGGAGCTTGCATAGGGAGGTTACAGAGTGAGCTCGCATAGGGAGGCTACAGAGGGAGCTTGCATAGGGAGGTTACAGAGGGAGCTCGCATAAGGAGGCTACGGAGGGAGCTCGCGTAGGGAGGATACAGAGGGAGGAAGCCAAAGGGAGTCTGCGCTTCGTCAAACATCGAGTCAACGACAAATTGAAACCTCTCGATTATCCCCGGTTCAGCTTCCGCTCCAGTCCGCATTAATTGTTGGGTCAAACTCCTCTACGGAATTTTTCACCTCCAACAAGGAGTGAAGCAGATGGAGGGTATGCTGTCGGTTAACTCTAAATGGGATGGGAAAGGCTGAAAACTCTACAGAGAGGAAGAAGCTGAAAACTCTAGAGAGAGGCAGAAGCTCAGATGTGAGATCAACCCCCAAAACTCCTCCCACCCAATATCCTATACCAACTCCCCTCCCTCTACCACTGACTTCCATGGAGGTTCTCATGGCTGCTTCTATAAAGTGAAAAGCCTCTCTCTCTAGAGTTTTTATTCACAGGTAAATTTGCCTACTCTCTAAATGGGATGGGAAAGGCTAAAAACTCTAAAAAGAGGAAGAAGCTGAAAACTCTTCTCTCTCTAGAGTTTTTACTCACAGGTAAATTTGCCTACTTTTTTCAAGTTGACATTAAATGACTAAATATATTTAATTTTACTTGATTATCGTTTCCGTTTAAAAAAAAATTATTGCTTATCTTTATTGTATTTTGCTGGTGAGAAATGAATAAAAATAAAAAGGCAAAAGAGTTAATAAGTCTCACACACACGAATTCAATATGCCGATATTATTCCTGCTTAAACTTTCTGTACAAAAAGAATATGAGTAACAAATTCTTTCTATTAATATTTTGTACATTTAGCCACACGACCTCAACATAACACCTATTCAATAAGAAAAATGCCTACTACCTAGTCAGAACAATAAGAGCAAGTTCACCCGTTAGGTCACCAGGTCACCTACTATTCACTGCTTTTTAATGTTTATTTCCACTCTCTGGGTCACTGGCACAGTTTCCAATAAGACCTGGGTCACCGGGTCAGCTTGCAGGTCACCAGGGTGACCCAGAAAGTGACCCAGGGTGACACATGGCGACTCAGGGCACGAAATACACTTTACTCGTGACTCAGAGAGTGAAACTACATATAAAAACAGTGAATAATAGGTGACCTGATGATCCACAAGTGAACATGCTCTAATAATGAAGCACAAGTTTAAGCACAGGCCAAGAAGAGTTGTTTATTGTTAATCTAGTTACAAGTACACGAGGATCGCTAATTGGCTGTTCCAAGTTCGTTGGTCAGTTAAAAAAAGAACGTGGGTGTGTGTCTGTACTTCCATGAGATAGATATCTTCCGCTTGTGATTAGTTTTATACTTTTATACGACTAGTTTCATTGGGTCACAGTCACACTTGTTTTCTTAAAAGGGCCGCAGCAGATGGATTAGAGTAAAGCTTTGCTGTACTTAAAGTAGGACTTGACTAATACTATATATGTTTGCCTAGCAAAAACCGAAGTTTGAGCAATGTACTTGTATTTGGTTAAATTTCTAATTATGGAATTATGGTATTCCAAGTCCTCACATGTCAGAATTATTGAATTCGTTGGTCAAAATGAGGGTGTGCTTGTACTTTAAAATCATAGCTTTAACTACACACTTTCGCTTCTTCAAGGAGCTATGGCCTGTTGATCTTGCAACAAGTTATCCATGGCAGACATGGCTTCTCAAGGGCCCTCCTTACCAAAATTATTGTTCCCTCACATACAAGCAGCTTGTCCAAGCCTCCTGTGTTGTGTGCCCGGTTGATGAGTTCGACTATAATGTTTACAGCCTTGCACAAACACATTACAAATTACATACACATATCTTCATTTATTTCGGGAGGGGTTAGGCTAGCAGTGGGTTTGCAAATGTAATGGCGTATTTTCCTTCAAGTCAGAGTAGGTGCCCCCCATAGATTGTGAATGGATTGTTTAGTACGTCGATATAAGTATGGCCGTATGGACTTTGTTCGTCTTTTATATATCAACAGATTCTTAAAATACATATTTATAGGAAAATAAAATTAGTGGATTATAGTGATTCAAGTTAAATACCTTTCCAAGACTTTTTTTTTTTTCCTTCCACTTATTAATCTTATTGATCATTCTTTGAGAATTGAGATCTTCTATAAACATTTAAGAACTAGTTAGTGATTACTTAATTAATAAAACTTAGAATATTTTTTAAACGAAGATCCTCATATTGTTGAAAATAATTCTTCTAGCCCAATACCTATTTTTGATCACCAAGATGAATTCATTCGGGGTCGGAATGGTAATTAAATCAGCTTTTGAATTACAAAACCAGCCCATTTCTAAACACTCTAAAACTAAGTTACTAAATTTTATGTGGAACTGAATCCTCCCCCAAAGATGAAAGCTTTTAGTTGGCAAATGATTAGGAAAAGGCTAAAAACCAAAGATCAAATTTATTCCAACCATGTTTTTGATCGAAAATGGACTTTTTGTCAAGATGATTTAGAAACCATGGATCATCATCATCTCTTCATTCATTATACCCTTTTACTAGTTAAGGTTGGAACTTATTTTCTACCAAGTTGCAACCTATTAACTGGAATGGCTCATATATTGCTTGGCTGAACACTATTCGTGATTCAAAATCTCAAGATAAAAGAAATGTTTGGAACAGATATTGCTTCTTAATTATAACATCTGGTTTGCAAGAAATAATTTAGTTTTCAGAGATATCATAGATTTTCCTGCCAAAATTGGTTTTACTCCTGCTTCAATGTTCCAAAATTATAAGCAACAAAACAAACGTACCTTCTACTACTAAAAAGAAAAAATTTGAAAAGCTTATTAGATGGATTCCACCTTCTGAAAATTGTATCAAAGTGAATTTTGATGGCGGCTCAGTTCTAAATGATCATTCAGTTTCCTCTAGCTTTATTTTCAGAGATCATAATGGCTTTTCTAGTTTAGCTTCTACAAATAATATTGAGAAATCTAATGTGCTGGTGGCTGAAGCTCAACCTCTTCATGCAGGTCTAACAACAAAATACATTCATGGTTTTACTCGACTTCAAATAGAGGGTGACTCAAACATGTTAATAGACAGAATCAATACTCGTAAACTCCTCCCTGGAGAATTCGATTTATTATTCAAGACATATGTAACCTTAGTAGAAGATTTGAAAGATCTCATTCCAACATATGTGGCATGGAGCAAATTTCTTGACGGATGTACTGGCTCATATGAGACACAATGTCTCTCAGGATGCAAGTTGGGACAAGTCATTACCATTATCAGCTACACATGCTTTTTATTTAGATAATTCTGGTATAGGTTGTGGAGAGATTCTAACGTAAGGTACTTGTACCACGTGGTCGTAGAGCTGAACAATCTGTGCACATACAGATATGTGTTTTAGGTATTTCAGTTACTAAACGAATGGTACGTTTTAAAATTTTAGAAACTAGGTGGTACGGCTGCCGTACGTATGAATTTCTCCTAAGTTGTGTTAGGAGAGCTAATATTTAGCTCATTGTTATTTTTTCCTTCATCGAAAAAAAAGAAGAAAAAAGAATACGTGTACTTTCAAAATGTACGAGCACACCTATTAATAAAATTGATATTTCCAATGATTACGTAAAATGAAAATTAACTCTATCTTATCATCTAGCATGATCCCTTCCTTGGTCAAATGACTCAAATCATGATTAACTGACCAACTAGCACAGTGCATAGTAACTTTCAAGTGCCTGACCTTGAAGTCTTGAACATAGGTCACGGAGGCACCTAGTGCCCCAAAAACTATGAGCTTTCCAAGTTTCCGAAATATAAATCAAGGTTCGCGAGCCCAATTGTTTGATTTCCCTTAGACCCTGAAGGCATGTTTGTTTCACAAGATTATCATACTCTACCTTAATTTTTATAACAGTCCTGCATTCCTCTAACCTGAGTTATGCTATACTAATACATGATCCATGTTTGGTGCTTCAAGCGAGAAGAAGAAAGCACACCAAAAGAAAGAAGAACACCAGAACAAGCCAGATTAGTGGAGTTGAAAACGAACAGAGGAGAACCAACTCATGATTAATGATTAACCATGTGATGACCTGAAATTTCGTCATTTAATTTTTGCAATTAATAATTATACGAATTATGAGTGTTATGCTTTATTCGTATGTTGTTTGTGAAGTGATTTTATTTTCGGACGAATAATTATTCGAATTTCACAGTTTTAGGGGGCGTACAAAGTTTGACTTTGTATATGTTGGGTTTCTCCAAAAACTTCCTTCATGAAGTCGTAGAGCATGTCGATACGAGTTCGTGGATATGTAGAACGCGGAAATCAAAGTTCGTATGTGAAAGTTATGGCCATTGGAAGTTTCTGCCATTTTTGGAAAACCATTATAAATAGAAATTTCCATTTTTGAAAATTTACTATTTTCATTTTGGAAGTTTCATTTTCATGAAAATTAAAAACCTTCGTTCTCTCTTCTAAGACGCGACCGACCCGACTCGTATTAGGGTTTCGGACCTAATCAGAATTCCATTTTCCGGCGACCTCTACCGGTGATACCAACCCAGATCGTTTCGCCCCTTCCTTCCGGTCCTCCCTACGGTGGTCTCTAGCGACGATTCTCACCCACGGTGGCGCATCAAGGCGGCGGAGATTGGTGTTATCGAACCTGACTGGTTCTCTCAACTCCGGCGACGGCAAGACTTGAAACCAAGTTGGTTGAACTCGCAGAAGTCTCCTCCGTCGATCCTTGGTGGTGGCTTTGAGCGATTTTCACCAAAAAAGGATCAACTCACTGTGAACAGTGCGTGGGAGCTTGTGACGGCGACCTAGGCCGAGTTGGCTTGAACCCCAGGTATTAAATTTGCTCTACTTGGTATTCTTGACATTTTGGACGGATTGATTGTGGTGGTTTTGAGTTTGGCCGGCGGCGGTGTGCCACCTTTTGTGGTGGCACTTGGCGGTGTTTCCGGCCATGTTAGGGATATCTTCTGGTTTTATATATCATCTATTCGTCAATACGAACGTTTTGATATATAATAAGTAATTTTTGGAGATCGTATGAAATTGTTAGGGTTTTTACCGTTTTCAATTGTCTCGGTTTTCGATCCGTGAGGATCCAATCATTCGATCGACTTGCAGTTTTGGCATATCGATCGTAGGAGTGTTCTGAAGACTTTGGTTGGTCTCGGATGAGGTTTCGCCTCATTTGGCGTTACTTTCGGGTTATAGTTTGATTGGGGGTTTCGAATTTTAATCACTTTGTGATTCGTGTACTGAATCAAGGTTGTATTTTCCTTAGGTGTTTGACAGAGTGCGTTCTATAAATTATCTAGTCGTGTGAAGACGCAGCAGGAATATCAAGGTGAGTAATCTCACAATGTTCATTTACGAATGGAGTTATCTTTATTGTTTTGAGAGTTATTTAGTTAACTCCAAACTATAGATGGTATTAGTGGCATTCCTGAGCGAATGACTACCTATATATATTTACGTGAAATATATATATCCTTATAAGTGTGATGTGTGATGAAACAATATGCATGATTATGTTCATATTATTGTTTGAATGTGACTTTTGAGAAGGAAAATTTTAACAACAGTACACAACAAATGGGTGACTCCGAAGTTCAGTACATTTTTTTTCAAACAAATCAAAACGGTACATGAACTTGTAATCTCGACTGAAAATATGTACATGACGTTAAGTAAAACGATAGTCGATGTGATTTTAGTCAAACATTGAGGGACAAATCAGTCACTCCCTAATTTAATATTAATAGATTATTAATATAATATTAATGAAGACAGAGAAATTATAAAAAAAAAGTATTGTTTGCTCTCTCTCTTTCATACCCATTCAAACCCAACAAACTCATGTGCTCTCTCTCTCTCTCTCTCTCTCAGGGGTGGAACCAGGATTCTAGGATTGGGGGGTCCAAATTAATTTTTTTTTTGTTCGACAATAAACTTGTTTTTTCTTTTAAGAGAGAATACAAAATGTGGTATATGAAAATGAAAAATCAATTCCATTATGCTTATTAAGGAATACAAATAGGAAAAAGAAAGGAAATAACCATTTCAAATTTGATATAATTGACATTTCTTTATTAGATTTGGATGAATTTGAGCAAGAAATAAGGTATAATTAAGGTAAACAATGAAGCTTAGTTAGTCTGTTTAGGAAACCAAGGGGGGATTTGGACCCTCCCAAGCTTGACTATAAGTCCGCCCCTACTCTCTCTCTCTCTCTCTCTCTCTCTCTCTCTCTCTCTCTCTCACTCTCTCTCATTCGCTTCCTTATTTGGCAGCGAATTTTGTCTGCAGTTCACAACGGCTGACTGGAGGAGACGTTGTGCCTAAGAGAGCTGGTTCATGAGGGATAGAATCCTTGCATGATCTAAATGCACCTGGTCAACTGCCTCTACCTAGCTCACTGAGCTGTGAGCATAGCCTCTCTTTCGCCTCCCCTGCCACTCTGAGCCTCTCAAACGTCTTCTGCAACTCAGTCACTCTGGGTGTTGTTTGAATCAGATCAGGGTCTTGGTAATATCCTCCTTCCTTGAAATTTCGACCAATTGGGTCAACTTCGATTGGCCCCAGATGCTCGATTTCGTCCTCTTTGTGGCTTCACTTGGTCACACAGGTCTAGAGTTCGGGATTGAGCTTGACCTTCCAATTTGGGTGCCCCCGATCAAATTCAGACAAGGACCTGGAGCCAAATTCAAATGGGTTTCACAAAGTCTTAGTCTTTGGTGGGTTTTGTTTGAGGGGGTGGTTGACGGGGTTTTTGGAGAAAGGAAGAGAGGAGGAGACATGAAAGAAAGAGGAAAAGTGTGACGTCATGTACTAAAAGTGTTATTGACGTCATGTACTAAAAGTGTGTAGAGATTACAAGTTCATGTACCGAAATGATTGTTTTGAACTTAATGTACCGAACTTCGGAGTCACCTATTTATCATGTACAGTTGTAGGACAATATAGTTTTGAGAAACAATATTTTGGAAAAAGACGTTTTCTATTGTTTGGAAAGTGTCGAGTTTGATATTACATTTTTGAGTCAAGCGTGACTTATTTTAAATATATTGGTCTTTGTACCAAGAGTCACAGATGATGATCCGGGAAGGAAAAATCTTTTAGGAGATTTATGTAACATTTTTAGGTGGAGTGCAACATATTTAAATGTTTGATTCAAAGATCAGATGGGTCTGAAGATCATAAGTCACAGATGATGACCAAGGCAAAAAATCGGGAACCACGCCTTTGGCCGGGTGAGTGGTTACGATCAATTAGAACTTTAGTCTGTCTACCATTATAGCTTATGGGGGTAACAGTCTAAGTTACTGGAGACTCATAAGTGTGTAGTTAAAAGAGAGTCTTGAGAGTATTATTTTTTTTATTATCTATGTGGGACTTGAATGCTCATATTGATTTGTTGAGTTATCAATTAATATGTTTTTGTCACGGCGGTGATTTATGTTGTCTCTACGGTGGAAATGACATGAAATGTTGGAAGAAGTCATGGTGGTGTTGTTCCTTATGTTGATTGGTGTAAGTTGTTGATTGATGTTCTTAAGTTACTCATACAAGTTTTCATAAGTTTACTGGGTTTATTGTGTGGCAACCTGGTATACTATTCGAAGGTGTAGGGATTAATCCTGCAGATCAGGGTAACCGTGGCTGAAGCTGAGGTAGCTTGTTGGTAGCAGTACGGGTAGGAAGCAGATTTTGTTGGCTTTTCCATTGTTATAGCGGAAGTCATGTAGTATGCTTTGAGGAGCATTTATGTTTATTTTGTTGTGGCAATTTAATTCTCACACTTGTGTAATATATGACTTTGCAGAGCGAGTATATATTGACATTTCGAGTTCAGGGCATCAGTATGTACTTGGGTTAAAAGGAAAAAGTTTTCCAGGTATTTTGTATTGATAGCTGAACTATCACGCATGTATAATTATGAGATTATATATTGATTTTTAATGTGTTTAAAAAAATCAGGACCTGAAAAACCAAGTCTTGATGAACTATGCAAAAAACATAAACACAAAATCTCAATCTTAAACAAAAACCAATCCATAAATCCAAGAAAAAAAAAACAGAAAAGCATAAACATGAAATTGATCACAATTCTTACTAGCTCAGGCTATACTGACACCAAATTGATCAAAATTCTTAGCAGATCAAGCTACCCAGACACCAAATCTTTAAAATAATTACAGCCCATAAACAAATAATCTATAATACAGTAGATAGAGGAAGAAGAAAGTAGAGGGTTGAAGGGGAGAGTGAAAAATAATCACTGCAAGAGAGAGAGAGAGAGAGAGCACGACATTGAACCCAAAGAAGAGCTGTTAAAGGAGGCTGAAGCAAAAGAATGGCACGACGTGAGAGAGAATGATGAGGTTGAGGAGAAGAGCAGAACCAGTAAGAATATGTTTCAGCATTTATAACACCAGCTTCCACAATCCTATGATTTTTGGCATCGTTCTCATAGAAGGTGTTGGTTGTGTTTTGGGAATTGCAAAGTCTCATTTAACATAGTCCCAGTTATTGCCAAACAGACTCCCTCGAGTTATAGTACCCAGTCCCATTCAATCTCGTCCAATTCCCTCGAAACAAACACACCCTAAGTGATCCAGGAAAAAAAAAACAGTTTTGCCGACATGATTTAATTATCCTTTTATATATATATATATATATATATATAATGGAGACAATTTCATTAATGAAGAAAGAAAAGTTACAAGCAAGATTATAATGAAAAGCAAAAGTGTTCATGACCCACTTCTAACTCAAAGTTAGATCAACGGACCTGAATGGCTAGACATTCCTCCTAGGTCTAATAATATATGGGTGGTTCTAGTTGGACCTCCAAATTTTCTATTTGGACTTCCCATATTTAGTATACCTCTAATTTACTTTTTAAAATACTTTAAAAACTAAGTAAACCTCTTTATTTTTACTAAAACACCTTTGAACATGAATACAACAATCTGTTACTCTACTTTTTATCTGTATCTTCAACCACGAGAATAAGAATGAATCAAAATCACATGATACTGCTCTATTATGAGTATGTCTCTCATCCACCAAAATTAATCAGAGGGTTAATTCTCGATCTTAATATGTTGCTAGAATCCCTTTTTTTTTTTTTGGAATCCCTTTGGATATGCTAAAAGAAGAGGGTTTTGGTTGGAAGATCGAGTAATAACCGTATCATAATATTCAATAAATTTAGTTTAAGAAAATTCCAAATCAAATTGTTTTGAATTTACTTTTGTATTAAATGATGGATCATCTATAGAGATTATTATTTTTAGTCAATTGTTTTAGGTAAATTATAAAATTATATAGGCAATATAAGGAAATTCTGGAAAAAAAAATAATTTAATTGAATGTTATATTTGGGGGAGGTAAGAAGAGTAATTTTTTTTTTTCATTTTTTTCTCTTTGTCCTTATTTGACTTTTCGTATGACTTGACAAAGTCTATTAATAATTGAAAAAAGTTGAAGTCAAATTTAGAGGTCCAACTAGAATCACCTATAATATATATATATATATATATAAATAAAATAAAAAATAAAAAAAGGGAGCTAAAGGTCTCCAGTACACCGTGATTTAATTATCCTTATATTTACCAGTAGGTCAGCATTTAAACCCTCTGCAATTAAACCCACACAAATTTTCGTTGCGAGTTTTACACTTTTACTAGAAATTAAGAACATCAAAAGAATAAATTTATTTTAGATCTAGGAAGCCTTTAAATTCTCTTTGACAAAATAAAGAAAAAAAAAACATCAAAAGTTACAACAGTCCTCATTCTTGAGTTGAGTGTATGTACAGTAACCCCATAAATCTGCAAGTTTACTGGTGACTTACTCAACTGTCTCTTGAGTATTCCGTTTGAACCTTGACATTCATCGGAATTTGAAGATCGAGTTAGAGCTGGAGTCGAGAAGGAAGGATGTGACCTTCATGCGTGCGGGCATGTGAGACACGCAGTACTTTTGATTCTGTTTAAGATTTCATAATATTCTGGAGACAGATACAACAGTACGTACCTGCTTCTTTTGCATATTTCATGGCAAGAACAAGAATCTTACTCCTGCACCAACACCATGATGATTTTTTAGATATTGGTCTCTGAATTGTTTGATTATCCTTTTGCAGTGACAGATTACTTGAAATAAGAAAGTATAGGGTTTGGAAAGTGGAAACTTGATGGCCTAAAAGGGGTAACTGTGGTTGCAGTTCCAACACTTGGGTTACAATCTATTGGTTGGATTTGAAACTAAGGAAATGAGTGAATAATCTCAACCCATTAATGAATTCTCTTCTGTTTCCGTTAAAAGAAGAAAAAGTTAAAAAAAAGCTACCAGAGTCATCATCAGAAAACGACCCACCTCAACTCAAGTTTCACCTTCTGGTTTGGGACTTTAGGCTATGAGCCAGCTACCTTGTTTGTTTCACTTTCACGTACCTAAAAAGTCGGTTACCTAGCTTTGCATCAGTGGTAGCTAACTTTCCCTCAACACTGCAGCAATGAATATCCTTGCAGGTCATGGACCTTAGCCTATGAGGGTAATAAATATATAGCAGAATTATCAGCGCAGTTAATAAGTAGGCCTCCATTAATTAACTTTTTTTTCTTCTTTTCTTTATTCACATAATTTTTTTATTATTATACAACAATTCGAATTGTTGGATCTAGCAATTTGAGCCCGGGTCCGAGATTAGGCTATGTGCGTCTAGTAGCTTTGGACTCACCATAACAGGCTTGATTTTGCTTAGGCTTTTAGGGAAGGTGTCTTGTTACTTGACGTTTTCGAATGGCCTGGCACGAGGGGACCACCTTGGGCTGTTGGGTCGATACACAATCTTCAAATGCCATTCTTCTTAATTTGGATCACCATTTTTTTTAGAGTAGTAATTATCTCAAATTTGACTGACTTTTTCAAGCGGCTTACAGATGAGAAATTTCTTTTATTTATGAGAAATTTCTTTTATTTGCTGGAAAATAGCTTTATATTTGTACAGTAACTATGTGTTTTGATAAACAGAGATGTAGTCAAAGATTTTTACCTAAAAATTTGTACCACGTTACCTTGATTAGATGTACCATGAGTCCATGACTGGCCATTAACTATCGATTCATAACGCAATCAATTTTTCTCTCAAAAAATATATAGATAATTTCTTTTTTCAAGTCAAACAGCCATGAACATTATAAAATTTAAAATAAATAAGCTGTATATATGTTAAACTTCTGAATGTACTTCAGATGAAATCATTCGAAGACCGTCTTCTGTATGTGACAAACTATGCCCTCCATATACATATTCCACTCATTAGAAAAACAATGCAGGTATGGAAAGATAATGAGTTTATTTCAAAAGAAAAGAAAAGAAAAGACAGATGATGAGCTGCAAAACTGCAAGCTCTAGAAACACAAAGCACCTTACTTCCTCTGATAAGCATCCGACCCAAGAGTTTTCTAGCTGATTAATTATGTGTAACAAGTCCTCTGTTTGAGCCCAATTGGTAGGCCGGCATGACCACCCAAAATGCTCTGGCCACCCCATATATTAACCTTTTGTTGAGTGCTATTATGCTAGAACAGAAAAAGAAGCGTAGAATGTTACCTCGATCGATCAATTGCTAGAATATGTGTTCCTTGAAAAATGAAAAATACATTTTTCCCAAAACCAATTTTGTAAGCTCTGCTCTAAATACACCGATGACAAAAGCTGGCCGCTCTCGTTATTGTTGCCATGAGTGTGGTGGTTACATGGCCGGCGCTAAATGCTGGGTGCCTACGAACATCTAGCTTGAAAGAAGCAACTGCTGAAGCAGAAGAAAATCATGATATCACCGAGTCGCTACTGACATCAATACAATCAAGAGTGGCATTGAAGATGATTCCCCGCAAGCAGAAACAAAATTATCACCTAAGATGATCAAGCACTTTAGTCAGCAACGTCCCATAGCCTTGGTCAATGACGAACACAACGATCCAGACTGTAAAGATGATGATAATGATGGTATAGTTTCTTGTGATGCTTGCATAGTTGCATCCGACCCATTGCAGTCAGTGCCAATGACTTTCAATCAGTGGCGGATCCAAAAAGTAAAATTGAGGTGGGCTAATCTAAGGCTTGCATATAAGAATTTTTTTTTTTTTTTTTTTTTGGTCGATAGGAGATTTGAACCAAGGTAGAGCCTTAAGAAGGGAAAGAACAGCACAACCACTTTGCCAACTGAACACACCAGTGGATTTCATGATAATCTAGCACTAGTATGCAGAATATTGGAATGATTTTATAGCCCAACCAGCCTCTCGTGTAGATACGCCACTGCTTTCAATATTGTCCTTGATTTATCAGTGGGCCGTAGAAGAACAAGAGTTTCGTTCTTTTGTCTTTTTCCACGAAACCTACGCTCAGTTACCTAGAAGTCAGAGTACGTAGCTCATACTGCATGCAGTATAATACGGCTCCTGGTATAAATTCTAGTAGCGTAGCAATTCATAATTTGTTTACATGTGATGAATTAGTGCAGAGCTATAAGCCATGGCTTCTACGTACCATAAAAGCTGACAATCAAGAAGCAGCAAGCTGCTTGACCTCCAATCAATTATTAATTTATTGAGGCTCATGACCCCTGCTATCAACAGACATTCATGCAAGTACTGTAACTATTGTGCGCAGGGGTAAATTGTTGTACTCATGTAAGTACGTACGTACGATCCCTATATATTCGATTACTTGCAGGGAGTGGAACTACCATCTCTGTATTCTATGTGTTGAGCTACATGCCTTAAACGGCAAGGTACAGACATGACGATTATTCTCTCAAGCTCATATATTCTAGAGTCAAAAAAAGTTGGCTGTCGAATGTTAGTTATTGTGAAATATAGCTAGCAAGCAAAGAGAGATCGATCCGAGACATTTCTACCAATACGTACTGCACAGTTTGTGATTGTATATATACTACTCTTTGCATTCTGGGAGGTATCCTTGAGTACATTTAGTAGGTAAATACAAGCAGTCGGGCAAATATAATGCTCATCCAGTCATCCAAGTTAAGGGGTATAATACAATTAAGCAGTCAAGCTAGCATTTGCGCGCATGCTCTCGAAGTTCTTTTCAATAGTAAAGATTAACTGATGAATGAAGACACAGAGATCACATCAAAAAAATCACGTGCTACACAAGAGAAGGAGCGATCACCATCTTCGATCAAGTCAATAAATGACTAATTACGTACCTCCACACATTACATTGTAAAACGCTTTACATATTTTCTCTTCTTAAATTTATGTGCAGTATCAAATTCTTCATATCTATTGGATATCTATTTTTTATTTGCCCACAAAAGATACTTTCATGCCGAAGCACATGAGAAAGTCTTTAATAGTGCAACCATGTCACCTAGATATATGGTTTAACTATCATTTAACGGATTCAAATTTGAATCCATCATTTAACTATATATCATATCCGAAGAGGTATACAAGTTTATGAGTTTCACGAATAGTAAACAAATTAACCCAATAATACAACACGTGTCCTCTAGTCATTTGGGGGACACATTATAGCATGACATGGCTACTCTGCTGAAAGGATTTCTTCTTCTTGTTTATTTTATTTTATTTATTTATTTAATTTTTTTTTAGAATAAGAGGACTGAAGAGTTTCTACTTAATAATCTTTATTCCCATATTAGATAATAAATCCATAAAATATTTTGGATTTCGAGTTGAGAGTCGAATTTCATATGGACTTCAACGTACTAGTCTCCAAGTCATAGTTTCCAACCCAGAACAAAGAACAATCCATTATTCCTGATAGGGAGGAACATCCTATTGGTGAGTTCTTTATCAAAACTCAAAAGGGAAAGGTAAATCAAGCTGAACAAATTACTATACAGAAAAAGCCAACTATTTCTGACAAAAGAAAAGGAAAATAAAAAAAAGGAAAAGAAGGAGATACACGCCAACTAAAGCAAGTAATTTCGTCCATATAGTGGAGGTGGACTCGACAAAACTCGAAAGCAAAAGCAACTGGATATATATATATATATATACAGATTCTATCAAGAGCGGAGTTCCGCTTTGAAATTAATGTGTGAAGTTCGAGTTTTTGGTAACTTTTCGGTCGCATATCCACATCTCGACCGTTCAATTTTTAGGTACTAGTGTATAGATCATCTCTGCAAATTTTCAGCCAAAATGATAATCGTTAAGGCATTGATAACTACTTTAAAGCTAGTATGGTTCAGGTTGACAGATTCAGTCCGTCCATTGGTTCAAGCTAGTTAGATACCTTAACGATCATCAATTTAGCTGAAAATTTGCAGAGATGATCTACACAGTAGTACCTAAAAACAGAACGGTCGAGATGTGGATATGCGACCTAAAAGTGACTCAAAACTCGAACTTCACACGTTAATTTCAAAGCGGAGCTCCGCTCTGGATGAAACCTATATATATATATATATAATCATTCTCAGGTGTGGATATCCGCACCTAAGAAAAAAGGTGCGGATTTCCATTTTGTCCCCACTTTCCGATCACATTTTCACATCTTAGCCGTTTAGTTTTTAGGTCCTAATGTACAGATCATCTCTACAAAATTTCAGCCAAATTGGTGATCGTTAAGGCATCCAAAACTGCAATTTACACGAACGGACCAAATTTGCCTAACCGGAACCGTTCGTGTACATTGTTGTAAATTGCAGTTTTGAATGCCTTAACGATCACCAATTTGGCTGAAATTTTGCAGACGTGATCTATACATTAGGACCTAAAAACTGAACGGTTAAGATGTGAAAATATGATCGGAAAGTGGGTCAAAACTGGAAATCCGCACCAATGAAAAACTGCGGACGTCCGCAGTGGAGAAGGCCTGTATATATATATATATATATATATATATATATATATATATATATTGTTTGGCTCCAAAATCAGTATGGGTTTAAACTGTTTCTTTTGAGCGTGTGCGCAGGCGTGCCAGCACCATGAGGTGCAGTCGTCGGAGAATCTCTTGACCTGACTTCTTGATCAAACGCCGTGGACGAGGAGAGCACCAACCTCGTCACTAGGTTCTTCTCTATGCCTTTCGGAAAATGACTTCTTGCCTTACGGGTAAGGGCTTTGGTACGTTGTGATCTCTTCGCAACACCGAATCAATACTCAACGTTGTAGGTTGAGCAGAGCAATCACTGGGAAGTTTGGAGAAAGTACGGGTTTTGCTAAAGCGTGACTTTAGCTTCGCTGGGTTGCGAGGGCATTACCCTTGCTTCGCTGGTTTGCAACTAGCTTGCGGGTAGGTTTACTCCGGAGAGGCTTTGATAATCTGTATGATTAGTTGATTTGAGAGTTTTTTGTAATTCGTCCTTGAAACCTGGTATTTATACCTAGGGTTTCGACTGTTCCTTACCATAGAAGGATTATTAATTGAAGTTTCCTATTCAATCTCTGCTACTTGATTTCAATAAGGGCTCATTTTCCTTATGGATCACGGAATGAGCGAACCTGTAATCCAAACCCAAGTAGGCTTATTTTTGGGCCACAGGTATCGACCTGCTGTGCTAAATCCCCTAAAAGATCTTGCCAAAAATACTTTTGGGCTCAAACATTGCCCCCAGGCCCCCAAATCAGACCCGCGAGAAGTAACTGATTGAAGGGGATTTAAAACGACACGCCTACCCATTGAAACGAGGCTATTAATGAGGGTCGCGTCCATTCGCTTTGTAAAATGTTTTTTTCCCCTTACTCTTCTTTCATGTAGCAGGGACGTGTTCGGCCTTTCGGCAGCTGCACAGTAGATGCTTCTCCAGCCATTGGTCAGGCTGCCAAATAGAAAGCTGTAGCCACAGAGCCTGAAATTGAAGACTCTTCTTCTGATGATGACGACCCATAAACTGTAAGGACTTTCCTCCCAGAGTCTGAGATTGCGACATTTTCTCTACAGTCTAACTTAACTCTCTTTTGATCCTGACAGCTTGCCACTGCTTTGGCCCGCAAACGTAGTCGCGCTGACCCCCAGATCGACCCTTGAGAAGAAGATGAACCACTCGCATTTCGACTGGTACTTCATACTAAATGCAGCACTGAAATTTTCATTCTATCGTTATGTCTGAGCCTATAACGCTCCTTACTTGCAGGTTCGTCATAGGCCCTTAAGGCCAATCGGTGAAGGGTCGTCCACTGCATCCCCTTCTCAAGCCCAAGCGCGGCTTGATTCGACCAATCCTCCACCTCCTGTTAACACCGCGAGCGATTCGTAGCTGCCCCTGGTGCCAGTGCAGATTTTGGACGACAGCTCACCTGAGGCTGAAGAAAGAGGGCCACCAATAGAAAACTCTTGCGAGCAGCCCACTACAAACCCCATCCTAGAGCAAATCATGCCTAACTCGGCCAATCCTCTCGAGGTTGCCCAAGAACAAATGGCAACCGATGCTCCTCACGAGTCACCTGTTGAAGAGGTATGTTTCCTTGTAAATACCTCAACTCTTGTTCCCGCCTTATCCTTTTTCACATTCTAACACTCCTTGTCAGGGCCAGAATGTCGCTCCTAATGAGGAAGTGGCAGTAGCTGCAGAGAAAATTGCTATCGAGAACCCTGCTAAGCCGGATGGTGGAAACCCGGCTTACCAGGAACCTGCCCCCCATGCCCCCAAGTGCTTGAAGTAGAGGCAGAGGTACCTCAAAAACCGGTGCCAGAGGCAGTTCTTGTCGCAGAGTCTCTTGAGGCTCCTATTGCTGTGGATCCCAACCTACCACCTATGCCTCATTCGAGACTAGAAAGGTTGGCTCGCATGCTTGAAGTGGTCCCACTTGGAGTGGTAGATGATGCTAGAGAAGGCCTCCGTCGCCTCCTGGGCCCTGACATCCTGACACCCGGCGCGCCCATGAGAGTCTTGGAGTACCTGAGGGTACTTCTCCGCAAGGGAGCTATCACTGAAGCTCAGTTCATTGACATTGACCAGTTGTTGCGGGATCTTCCTCAATGGCTGAATGAGAAGGCGGCTGCGACCGCGCTGGCCATGCAGATCCAGGCACACTATTAGGATTTAGGCCCTTACTCATTAAATGGACAATTCGCGCGATTCCTTTGGTGATCGGGCTAATCTCGTCTGGGAGCTGACGCTCGTGAGGAACCACCTCCGGTCCCAGATTCAGGATCTTCAGGCCCAATTAACTACTATGATGGCCAGGCTTGCCCTTGAGGAACCTCAACTGGAACAACCCCTAGCCGCTTTCGAGGCACTTTCATAGGAAGTGGCCCAAGCCCGTGTGGCAGCCCAACAGGCCACCCAAGCTGCTGCCGATGCGAGTTTTCACCTGGACGAACACTTTCTCCGCCTAACTTATGCAGGCCGGAAACTTTAGGCCTTTAGTATTAGGCCCATTATTTTTGTATGAACAATATTAATATTATTTATTTAGCCCAATTTGCTGGCCCAAATGTTTGTTTTCTTTTCGTAGATAGCAAAATGATAACTATTTCGCCTTAACTGTTTAAAGCAGTTTTCAAAAGGATAAACTCGAAAAGGGGCAGTAACCTCCTTGGAGACTGCTCTGTTGTCCACGTGTATTCGGTTTTGTTCATTTCTGAGATCACAACATTGAATTCCCTTGATGACCTCATTGATGGCGTTGAATCTACTTCAACTGCCAAGACCAAAGGGCTGAGGCCACTAAAGTTGGCCCCTATAAATACCTGTATCGTAAGAGTGCAAATATACGTAACCATGATTCCTCCAGAAATTGTCTTGCAAACCGTACTTCTCTTCCTCCTATTCTTGAAATCATCTCCTCTTCTTGCCTTTAGCCTCTATATCCTAGGCTTTATGGCTTAATCTTAATTCCTGGGTAGGCTTTATAGCCTAATCTCAGGTCTAGCCGCATGTTTTTGGCCTCAGAAAGTCTGGACGGGATTCACCGGTTCTAGTTAGGCTGAAGAATACGCGGCGCTCCTAACGCGGGGTGCCACATTCTAGGGAGTTTCTCTCTTTAGGTTCCCTCGCGTGGAGCAAAATGGAGAAGGGTGGAAGGCCACTTGAGGCCCTACGCTCTTCTTCGGCGCCCTACCTCAAGGGTTTGAAGGATAGGCTTCAGTTTTTCCCCTTGAGGGAGTTGAGGCAGCTGGGCCACGCTCTGCTCTGATAACTATCTCCATCCAGGAGGATAACTCATTGGAAGGGTTGCGATGGATTATTTCATTCCCTCCTCTTCCAGTACCAATGGTAGCAGCGGCGACTCAGATCAGAGGAGGGTGAAGAGAGAAAGAGGAAGAGCAATCACTTCATTGACCCCTCCAGAGACAAAGACTCAAGAATCCAGAAACTTTCAGAAGATCTGAAACCCTTATGATTTTCAGCCACTGTTGGCTTTGTAATTTGCATATGTGTTTGTATTGCTTTTGGCAGCAAAACCACTTTATGAATTCAAGCGTATTTCTTCCTCTATCTTCAATCTATCTATATAATATGGCCTCTGGTATAGGCCATGTTACATGCTTCTAACACTTATTGTCAAAAAGAAAAATGAACAGAAAAAATTACAACAGAAAAAATTACAACGAAGAAGAGGGATATATAAGGCCGCTACAACAAGCCCTTAATGTATAGAGTGTTGCCCCCCTAGTCTTAGTAGGTGAAGCGAAGATAGGAGAATGAGGCAACTGAAAAGGCTGAAAAGGAAGGGAGGACGCGAACCAAGGAAGACTATGGTTGCCCCTCTTGCCCTCCAATAACAGGCGGAGTTGGTGGATCTTTGAATTCCCAAACACTGGGGTAATACTTCTTCAAGAACCTGCCATTGATGGGGTTGCGGTGGAGGTCGCCGTCCAAATCTTTCAGGTGAAACGCTCCGCGCTCCAAAATTCTGTGGACAACAAAGGGTCCTTCCCAATGCGGAGTCCACTTACCGCGGCCAGTCAACTTCTCACCTAATGGCAAAATCGCCTTCCAAACCAGTTCACCCTCTTTGTAACTACCGCCGCGCGTCCGCTTATCGTAGGCACGAGCGATGCGCTGCTTCACCATCACTAAGCTGTCAAAAGTCTCTACGCACTTATTGTTAAGGTCTTCATGCTCCTGCCACATACCCTGGACATAATCTTCACCGATCATGTGATACTGGTCTTGAACGCGCAGGGACTGAACATTCACTTCCAAAGGGAGAACCGCATCGTGGCCAAACATTAATGCATAAGGGGTGGTGGCAGTGGGGTTCCGCTTAGAAGTGTGATAAGCCCATAATGTCTCATACAATGTTTCATGCCACTGGCGAGGGTTCACCACAAGCAGCTTTTTCAATAGAGTAATGATAATCTTGTTACTAGCCTCCGCTTGACCATTGGATTGAGCATAATAGGGCATGCTATGGAGAAATTGGATTCCATAATCATTGACGAGCTTCTCTACATCACCACCCATGAACGCTGCCCTCCTGTCAGATACCAAAACCTCCAGGATGCCAAACTTGCAAATAATATTGCGAAAGATGAATTGGCGAATGGTGGCACCAGAGGCTTCCTTCAAAGGCTCAGCCTCCACCCACTTAGTGAAGAAATCAGTAGCGACGATGATGAACTTGTGCTGGAGTGACGAATGTGGGTGAATCATTCCGATCAAGTCCAACACCCAGCCTCGCACAGGCCAAGGTTTAATGATAGGTTGCATGGGATATTAGGAATGTGCTGGACTGGTTCATGAGCCTGGCAATCCTGGCATCCCTTTGCTAATGCTATACAATCCTTCAAAATGCTAGGCCAATAGTACCCATGTCTCCTGATAAGCCAGCACATCTTTGGACCCGCCTGATGAGCTCCACACACATCTTCATGCACTTCTCGCATTAATCGTTTCGCTTCTCAGCCATAGACACACCTGAAATCGATGCCATCCTCGCCACGCAGACGTAGCTCGTCACCTCTGAGGAAGTAATTTAGTGCCAGAAAACGGGTTTTCCTGTCTGCAGTAGGATCCGGCTGCGTGAGGTAGGCAATTAAGGGGATATGCCAATCCACATCAATAAGATCAAGGGCCGCCACTGTGTGCTCTTCTTGCGGGTTAGGGCGTGCAAGCCACGAAGGCAGCGTGAGTCGCTTAACCTTGAGAATTCGCTCACGAACCCCATATTTCAAAGTAACGCCTGTAGCCAACTAAGCGAGCTCATTAGCCGCGAAATTTCACTCGCGAGGAATATACTCTAAGTCCACGTCCTCAAATTGGGCCAGAAGTTCAAGGGCGCGATCCAAATATGGTGCAAGCTGGAGCATCTGTACTTCGCGCGAAGCTGATTGATCACGAGTAAAGAATCACCGGGTACCTGGATGTCTCTGACTCCTAGTTTGAGTAACACCTCTAGGCCAATAATAAGGGCCTCATATTCTGCCTGGTTGTTGGTGCACCGGAACTCCAACTGGAAGGAGTATGAGAAACGATCTCCAGCTGGATTTTCCAAGACGACCCCGGCTCCTGCCAATGTCTCCGTTCTCGAGCCATCAAAATATAACACCCAGGGTTGGAGTAAGACTGTGGCTTGATATAACATGGCATACTCAGGTAAACTTGCCAGATCCGGGCGAACTACAGTTCCAGCAGCGACTTCCAAGTCTCTCACCGCAGGAACGTCTAGCATGGGGTGATGCGCGAGAAAGTCTGCGATGGCTTGTCCTTTCACTGCTTTCTGAGGGACATATTGTAGCGAAAATTCTGACAAAGAAAGAACCCATTTGCCGATGCGCCCCCTTAGGATAGGTCGCGATAGCATATATTTTACTAGATCGGTCTGAGCGATGATGCAAGTAGTAAAGGATAACATGTAATGCCGCAGCTTGCATGCAGAGAAGTAGAGAGTGAGGCACAGCTTTTCCATTGGAGTGTACCTTGTTTCCCAATCGGTGAGTGTCCTGAGGTAAAAGATAGCATGTTCGACGCCAGCTTCGTCATCCTGGGCGAGGAGGCTACCAATGGAGGCCTCCGCTGCTGAGATATATAATTTTAATGGAAAACCAGTCCTGGGGAGAACTAGTACTGGCGGACTTGCCAGATAGGCCTTGATTTTGTCAAAAGCCTCTTGATGTTGAAGTTCCCATACAAACTCGTTTTGTCCCTGCAACTTCAGCAGCGGGGAAAAGAGTTGGATTTTAGCTGCAGAATTAGAGATGAATCGTCGCAGAAAGTTGATCTTACCCAACAGTCGTTGTAGCTCCTTCTTCGTTCGCAGGGGAGATGCGTTGATAACTACGTTTGCCTTGTCCTCAGGGACCTCGATTCCTCTCTGATGGACTATAAACCCTAGAAAGTCACCTACCTGAACTTCGAAAATACATTTGGCGAGATTCATCTTGTGTTTGTGTAGCCGCATGCGCTCCAAAACCTTTCAGAGATCTATGATATAGTCCCCTCGCTTCTTAGACTTCAGAACCACGTCATCAATGTAAACCTTTAAAATCTTCCCAAGTATGTCGTGGAAGATCAGGTTCATCGCTCTCTGATACGTGGCCCCAGCATTCTTCAGGCCAAAAGGCATGACCACATACTCGAAAACTCCTGCAAAGCCTGGGCAGCGAAAAGCGGTCTTATGTCTGTCTTCTTCCGCGACTGGAATCTGGTGGTACCCTGCAGTTCCATCCATGAAGGATAACAATTCATGCCCTGCTACTGTGTCTACCAACATATCCGCGAATGACATAGGATAAACATCTTTAGGCGTAGCCACATTAAGGTCTATGTAATCCACACAGATTCGCATCTTGCCATTCTTCTTGCGAATAGGCACTATGTTAGATAGCCACTGATTGTATTTGGCCACCCTGATGATGCCTGATTTATGCATCTTCTCGACTTCTTCTTTAACTAAAACCTGGGTCTCCGAATTCATTCTTCGCGGCTCTTGCTTCACAGGCCTCTTGTCAGGGAGTGTTGGCAGCTGATGGCATACCAAGTCCGGTGACAGGCCTGGCATATCCTAGTATTTTTCCCCGAAGCAGTCCTTGAATTCCAGCAATAAGTCAATGAGCCTCTCCTTCTCGCTAGGCCCTAAGTACACACTGATAGCCATTTCCATGGGCTCGTCATTTGTTCCAAGATTGACCTTCTCAGTAGGGTCCCTGACCTTAGGAGGTGTGTCGTCCAATGCCGCTGGGGCGAGCTGAATGTCTTCCTCTTCCTCGTCATGGTCACAGAGTTCCTCGTTAACTATTTCCAAGGTCGCGATTCGATCATAGGCCTATTTTCCCACCATATACGAGGATAATCTCTCGTACAAAGAGTGGAAGGCCTCTATCCCTTCTTCTGGAAGGTCGTAATCCATTAATTATTTAAAGGTTTGGGCACAGGGTGGCCAGGCCTTTCCAGGTCTTCCTTCGAGAGCGTGAGCCCCCACTGTGCCAATTCAGAGGCCGTCACCCCTATGGGGCGGCCTTTTGTCATCAATGCCACTGACCTATAATGGAGTGATTGGCTCCAAGTAGTACCTGGCATCTACGTAATTTGCAGAAACAGAGAACGGGCGAGGATCAGCTTTAATGACTTCAGCCTTGTTCGTAGCCCTGTTCCACATAATCAATTCCTGATGAAGAGTTGACGGAACACAATAACTTCGATGGATCCAGTCTCTGCCTAGAATGACGCTATATGCCGCGTAGCAGTCTGTCACAAAGAAAGCATATACCCCCTCTGCAGGGCCGACCTTGATATGCAAGAATAATAGGTCCAATGTCTTCGTTACCGTCCCCGCGAAGTTCTTAAGCGTGAGGGACGTAGACTGAATCCTCTCTTTCGTAATTCCAAGCAAGTGCATAGTCCTTGTAGTAATGACATTAACTGCCGCTCCAGTGTCAACCATGATCTTGCTGACTTTGGTGCCTCCAATTTCTGCTGTGATATATAGAGGTCTCATATGTTGGACCATAGCAGGTGTTGGTCTTGTAAAGCTCATGAAGGACTCTATGGGGCTGGCATTCTCTGTTTCCAAGAGCACAGTCTCTTCCACCGGTGTCGCGGCTGCTGAAGTAATCTGCAAAGGTTGTTCGCTGCCTCCTTCAGCTTCCACACACTCCTGCCCGACGACCGGTAGTGCATACCTCGCAGGAAGGACATAAACCATGTTGCAGAAGGTATCTAACACTTCTGTCTCGTCCATCTCCTCATCCAGGTTGAGTTTAGGCTCATCAACTGGTATGTCAGTGTTGAATTGTTTAACCAACGAAGCAACTAACTACTCCTCTATGAGGCCTTTTACCTGGCACTGCTTGTGCTCCTGAGTCGTGGCAATCTGCTTTGGTGAGTCCGACCTGTGTTCCTCCATTGGGTTCTCCTTTGGGGGCGCGACTACCAGACTTTGAACCTTTTTAGGTCTCCACTGTAAAGCATCAACAGTGTTGTCCTTGTCCCCCAGTCTGCCAAAAACTGAGGGTTTGGTTTCTGGCTCCTCGCGAAACAACGTGCGCCTGACATGGGGCCGCCTAGTGGGCGAGCTTTCCTTCCTAGCTGGCGGAGGTGTTCTTTCTTTTGTGATCCTGTAGAAAACATTAGGTTTAGAAGCCCCTGACTCTGAGTGTGCTTGCTTCTGAAAATTGCGGGGAGCCACTAATAGCTTAGATGCTAGCACCTCCATCTCCTTATGATATTGCTCAGGTGATTTGACCAGTTGCGAAGGTTTAATCAGGCCCTGATCGAGAGCTTCTAGTGTTCGCTTGGCCTTTTCGAACCTTCGTTGCAGCTTCCTTTTCTTCTCCACCGCTTTCCCTTTCTCTCTGGTATACCATTTTCCTTCCTTGATGGAAGACGTTGAAGAAGGTGGAATGTACGGTTTGGTCAAGACATCTTTGTGCTTATTCCTAGCCCTGTCATCTTGTTTATGTTCTACTGCAGCTGCTTTCAGTTTCTTGAACAAGTTGGAGTCCCTTGGGGATGACGGTGACTCTATCTTGTCTCTTGCTCTTGGGCTCGACGGTTGATAGTTTCGCGACGGTGAGGCCCACTTGATTGGCGGTAAAGAGCCGAAACGAAATGTCTGCTCGACTTCTTCATGCGACACTTGGATGCCACATTCTTCCTTGCATCGCGAGCAAAGAACCACTGGTGAGGCTTCGCTGACCGGTTTAGCTTTCTCCTTTGCAGGGGTCTCATCCCCTTCTGTCCTCTCTTCTCAGCCCTTTGTAGTCAGATCCAAGGTTGGCTTTCTTTGGTTCTTCTTGGTCTAGTTCACGTCAACCATGTTGATCTTGGTGTCCGGGAAAGGGTTCAGGTCTACTAGTGCTGACGCGGTCGTCGGAGCTTCCACCTGCAAACTACCATTATTGAGCCATACCTGAATTTGGTCCTATAGCTTCACACAGTCAGCCGTGTTATGGTTCCACAGATTGTGAAATTTGCAGTACTTCTTTCCTTTCAGCTGATCTGGAAGAGGAAAAGGTCCGAAGTTTGTCTTCATCATCTTCGCAGCGATCATCACATCTAAAATCTCATGTGCCTTAATGGCATCATATGTATACGTCACGAACTCAGGTTTGGTGAAGGCTACAGACTTGAGTTTGACAGGTTCCTTAGATATTTTCAATTGTTTGAGGGCTGAGCTCTTCCTCCCTGTCAGTTCAAATGCGGAGACATCATTCTCCTCTTCATCATCTTCTTCCTGGAAAACTTCTTCCCCTTGATGATGGTAGTATGGATCATACTGTACGATGCTTTCCTGGTACATATGTCCCTTTGGATGCATTCTTCCTAGCATTAGTCTCTCTGAGGAGATGCTTGAAGCTTCCTACTTCTGTGATAAGCTCTCCCATGGACTGGATCATGCTGCCATGTTGCTTCTTTCGCTGGCGTGGCTCCAATCCTTTGATTGCCAATTTAACCAACTCTCTTTCAGGCAGTATCATGCTTAATTTAGCCTTATGGATCTGGAAGCGTTGGAGATAAGAAACGGCAGAATCGGTGGGCTGTTGGGCCATCGGGATGAGAGAGGCCAAGTCAACCTTAGGCTCAATAGCTCCAAAAGTCTCTCGAAAGAGCTTTTCCATGGCTGACCAATCAACCACTGACTCTGGCCACAGTTTAGAAAACCATCTAAAAACCGCGCCAGATAGAGAAGTGCCAAAGATCCTGCACTTGAGGATGTCATCATTCTGAAATTGGCCGCACTGCACTTTAAACCTGGCCAGATGGGTTGCCGCGTCCTCAGTATCCTCTCTTTAAAAGGTAGAGAATATAATATTTTTGTAGCCTATGGGAAAAGATGCGAGCATTATATGCAGCGGGAAAGGTCCCTCATAAACCCCATCTAGGTGGGCCCTAGGATTCGCCAGTCTGATCATCTCCTCAACCTCTTCACGTCTCACGTAGCCCCGACCAGGAGGAGGTATCGCCACGTTCTGGAGAGCATTTTGCAAAAGTGTAGCTTAGCTAGCGGCTACTGTACCTTTCCTTAGGCGAATTGTCCTGGGAATAGTGGATGGCTGCAGTGTCATAGCTGGTACGACCACGTCCTTTACCAAGGTCGTTATTTTGATCTGAGTGCCAGCCTGGTCAATACCATAATAATTCCCTGGAAGTTCTTCATAGACATTCTCCGCCCCGTCACTGTCGTATTGAGTAAAGGCGACAGGATCAGCAGGAGTCTTCAGAGTCTTACTCCTTTGCGAGGGCTTTGGAGTAGCCTTGTTACCACCAATTACCAGGGCTTTGTCCTTGCTTTTTGTTGCTGAGGCAGAGGCGGCTGCAGCTGGTGTTACAGTATTACCGCTAGTCTTCTCCCGAGCATTAGGAGGTATGTATTTGCCAGTACCTGAAGGTTGTCCAAGTGAACCAAGAATGGCGTTAGGATCCCCTAAAGCTTTATTCAGCACTTCCTTAGCCTGGTCCAACTCAGCTCTCTGCATGGCGACTTGGGTCGAGAGATTGGACCATTCGTTGCGAAGCACTGCCAATTCTGACGCAGTATGCTTGGCTTGGTTCGCAATGTCAGTAGAGATGCGTTTGCTCTGAGCGGCCTGACCGGTCATCATATCCACAAGCTCTTTGTGGTTTTCCTGGCTTTTCTTGTATGTATCTTGCCACTGTCCCTGCGTTTGTTGCGAACTTGCTTCAAGATTTCGCAGTGAGATCGAAACCTCATCAAGCCTTCGGCGCTCTTCCGCAAGGGCCCTTTCCATCCTCTTATTATATGCAGCGTTATTCTGCTGAAAGATGGCGAGTCGCTCTTCAATGCTCGCATTCGCCGGGGCGATAATGGGCACAAAGGAATCAATGGTTCCTTCACTTGCGGCCACTTGGGCAGTGTTGGCCGCGCCGCCAGCCTAAGGAGGCTGGACAGGAAGATTTCTGTCTTCCTCAGTAGCGGGTTGTGGAGTTCCACCCTGTTTTATTGACATGTCTGGTGATGGTGGGTTGAGTGAGAACTTTTGTGTTACCTGTTCGTCAGAAAGACCACGACAGTCAGCATGAGAGTGCGGCCTGTAACTGGAGGTCTTGTGGTTTGGGTAGTTAATGTAAACCTTATGGTAAGGGTTTGCGCTTGATTTCCCAATGGTTGCGATCACAAAGAAACCGCTGTGTGAGTCCCACTGGACGTGCCAAAATGTTTGGCTCCAAAACCAGTATGGGTGCAAACTGTCTCTTTTGAGCGTGTGCGCAGGCGTGCCAGCACCGTGGGATGCAGTCGTCGGAGAATCCCTTGACCTGACTTCTTGATCAAACGCCGTGGACGAGGAAAGCACCAACTTCGTCACCAGGTTCTTCTCTATACCTTTCGGAAAAGGACTTCTTGCCTTAAGGGTAAGGGTTTTGGTTGTGATCTCTTCGCGACACCGAATCGATACTCAACGTTGTAGGTTGAGCAGAGCAATCACTGGGAAGTTTGGAGAAAGCACGGGTTTTGCTAAAGCGTGACTTTAGCTTCGCTGGGTTGCGAGGGCGTTACCCTTGCTTCGGTGGTTTACAATTAGGTTGCGGGTAGGTTTGCTCCGGAGAGGCTTAGATAATCTGTATGATTAGTTGATTTGAGAGTTTTTTGTAATTCGTCCTTGAAACCTGGTATTTATACCTAGGGTTTCGACTGTTCCTTGCCGTAGAAGGATTATTAATTGAAGTTTCCTATTCAATCTCCGCTACTTGATTCCAATAAGGGCTCATTTTCCTTGTGGATCACGGAATGGGCGAAGCTGTAATCCAAATCCAAGTAGGCTTATTTTTGGGCCGCAGATATCGGCCTGCTGTGCTAAATCCCCTAAGGGATCTTGCCAAAAATACTTTTGGGCTCAAACATATATAATTAAAGCATATCAAGGCTGTCTATATATTTTCATCGTGTTGCTACTTAGCTTAATAGCTTTCATCGTCTCTCCCATCTTTAATATAGCGATCATAAGAACTAGAGCCATATTCATATGCTATCCAAGTCTCACAGATTCGTGAATTGAATATTCATCAATTAAGGTATACATGCATGCATGGCGGAATTATTTTTGTTTATCATTTCTCAGAATTTGGTAATGCACCCAACTGTAGTTAATTTCCCATTAATTGCAGCCTTCGATGAGTTTAACCACTATTAATTAATTAATCTGTCCAGCTGCTTGTTTTCCGTACAAGTAGAGTTGATTATTTTGTGTGTATACTGAATCAGATACAGATTGCTGACAAGTTGAGAGAAATCAGAAATGGATCAGCTTCAACATTTCAGTCACGTCCATCCATTGATGTTTAAGGAAGGGGAGCAGAAAAACGAGGATGGTGCAGCAGCAAGTCCACCAGTTGACTGTTCTGCGTGTGGGGATCCAGTACTTGGTCCTAGCTACAGTTGCAACCAGTGTTCCGAACTTCCGAATTATTCATCCTCCACAAGTCATGTGCGTTGCTGCCCCGTATGATGCACCACCCGATACACCGCAAACATCTACTTGTTCTCGTCCCAGATAGGACTTACCTTTGTGATATTTGTGGCAATGGGCATTCCGGCTCATTCGGTTACACATGTGAGCAAGATGGCTTCGATCTTGACCTCCAATGTGCTCTCAATTTGAGTAACACAAAATTCTTGGAACACTTCAGTCATCGGCATGCACTGATGTTTATGGAAGAACCCAAAAGAGAAAGCAAGGATTCACTAGTTGTTTGTAGTACGTGGGTGCCGAGAGCAAGTGATTGGTCCAAGCTACTGTTGCAGCCTGTTACATTGCTACTACACTCTCCATTAGTCATGTGCAGAGCTGCCCCGTGAGATGCACCACCCGAAACACGTCAAACATCCACTTGTTCTCCTCTCACATAGAGATTATCGTTGTTATTTTTGTATCAAATTGCGTACCAACATATTCTCTTACACATGTGAGCAATGTGACTTCGAGCTTGACCTCCAATGTGCTTCCAATTTGAGTGACATAAAATGCTTGGAACACTTCAGTCATGAGCATGCACTAATGTTTATGGAAGAACCCAAAAGAAAAAGCAAGGATTCACTAGTTGTTTGTGATGGGTGCCGAGAGCAAGTGTTTGGTCCAAGCTATTGTTGCAGCTAGTTTCATTGCTACTACACTCTCCATAAGTCATGTACGGAGCTTCCCCCAGAGTTTCATCACCCGATGCATACCCAACATCCACTTATTCTAAACAAAGATAGAGTACGAAAATACCAGTGTGATGCGTGTAACCAAGAATGCAGCGACAGGTTCACTTATAGTTGCTTCCAGTGTGATTTCAACCTTGACCAAAACTGTGCTTTCAATTGGACTGGTTTTAAACATTTCAGCCACGAGCATCCATTATTGTTGGAGAGAGAGCCAAAAAAAGGAATACATTGGTCCGCGATTCTGCGACGGCTGCCAAGACCAAATACTTGGCCCTAGTTACACATGCATCAATACCTTCCAACGTCGAAAATGTGGCTTCAACCTCCATCAAAAATGTGCAGAGCTGCCCCATGAAATTGAGCACCCGATGCACCGTCAACACCCACTTTTTCTCCTCAACATATTTCAGGATATGAAGTTAAGTCGCCTTTGTATTGTTTGCAACCAACCATGCAGATTCCCATATAGCTGTTCCATATGTGACTTCAACCTTGACCTGAGATGCGCCTCCAATTGGAAAGCATTATGGGAAATGACACTCATATGCATCAGTTTATGGTTGCCCGGAAGGAAATGTACGACCTCCACGTCAATTGTGATGTTTGTGGTGAGTACTGGAGTAGTGACTCCCTCTATTACATGTGTAGCATTTGCCAGCTTTTGGTTCATAAGGAATGCGCTTCATTACCAAGCAACATCAAAATACCTTGCCACCAACATCGCTTAAAGCTGAATTGGTGCCTTGAAGACATTTACCCTAACCATCCATCTTGCAAAGTCTGCTATGCAAGCATTGATAAAAGTCGCGCTGTTTATTATTGCGATGAATGTAGCAGTTTTGTTGCCCACATTGCATGCAAGACAGCTGAGTACTCCTGGGAAGAAGAAAATGCAGGCAGAGCCACTAACGATGATGATTCTGATGATGCTCCGATCAAACACTTCAGTCACCAGCATTTGTTAGCCGCCAGTGATCATTGTGAGGTGGTTAAAGATGACCGTAGAGTAATTACTTGTGAGGGTTGCATCCAGCCCATAAATTCCAGGACAGATTCCTTTTATAGCTGCACTAAACAAGGAGACGAGTTGTGTAGTTTCTTTCTCCATAAGAAATGTGCTCAGTTACCACGAGAGATGCGTCTCCCACTACTTCACCAACACCAGTTCACACTTCTCTCAAGGGCTCCTTCTATTGGTGGTGTGTTTCAGTGTTATATGTGGGTTAACTTTAGTAAGGCTTTGCATACAATTGTGAGGAATGTGCCTTACTAGACGTTGAAAATGTTTTATGGATTGATCTTCAGTGCAGTACATATTGGGAGATTAAGGCTCTTAAACATGACTCTCACGTTCATCGCCTCCTCCTCAACCCAAAATCGAAGGACATCTATTGCAACGGCTGTGGTTCCAATATGTATTTCTTTTTTAGCTGTAAAAGATGCGATTTCCATCTCTGTATTCCATGTGTCAGATTACCTCTTACTGCTATGTACCGATACGACGATCATCCTCTCAAGCTCACATATGCTAGTGTCGAAGATGAGCTAGGCTATTATTGAGAAATATGCGAAGGAAAACGAGATTCAAGACATTGGTTCTACCGCTGCAACGATTGTGACTTTGATTGCCATACTCATTGCATTCTGGGGAGGTATCTGCAAGTCAAGCTAGGGAGTACTTACAAGCACGATGCTCATGGTCAACACCTCGTCACCCTTGTTGATAAGTCAATTAAAGAGCCCCATTCCTTTCGATAAGAGAGAAAACATTCTTCCCTGCCAGAAGTGTGGAAAACCTTGTGAAGGATTGGTGTTTGAATGTGAAGAGTGCAATATAAATATCCACCGAGAAGGATGTTGTCAGGTAACAGATTTGGAGAGTTCTGTCAAGTCTCCAAAGAAGAGCTCAGGCAAATGATTCATTCTGATTTCGTACACGTCAATTATAGCAGGAGATTGAGTTCACTAGTAGGAGAATGTGATCGACCGATTACATGTTCTGCAATCCAATTTGTTTTGTTTTTCGTCTGTTTTCATTACTATTCTTTTCTCTGTCCATCTGATGTGTTGAAGTTTGTGGGTTCTGTTTGAACTGAAAGCTCACGTAACGTGACTATTTCTGGCATCTATTTTCATTTGTACGTCTTGTGAAAATGAATGTTAAAATTCTACTAGTTGAAAACAAAACAGTCAACATATAATGCGAAGTGATACAACAAATCGAGTTCAATTTAATTTCATAATCTCCACCATATCCCTCTCAGTTGTTCGCCCTAGCTGTAAGAACCAGTAGCTTTGTTCATACAGTCACAGAGTGCCTGGATGTACAATTTAAGTCAGTTCAGTTGGCTGGCCATGCAAAATTAGAGTTGGTAAGTATTGATGCTATTGATAATGCATGGACAAATGACAGTGGTCTTATTGATCATATCATTAATAACAGAATATGAGTGAATATCAAGAAGACTCAAGGTATCACCAGTTCATGAAGAGGAAAAGGGAATTATATTCTCTTTCTCAGGCTAAAGCCAACTTCTCTCTACAAATGGAAAGAGAATGAAAAAGAACAAAAAGCAACTGAAGAAGTACAGTAATAGGTGAATAATAACTTAATACTTGCATAACTTGCATTAAAGAATATTGTCGGACAATAGATCTGGAAAATTCTCTCAAGTCTCCACAGATGAGCTGGGTAGGTAACTGTCTCTGAATTTTCAAATTGCTTCATTCTGACATACGTTTGAGATTGCGTTCCTAATGAAGAGAAGATCATGATGACTTCTGCCACCCTTTTTTTCTTTTTGCTATCTCTGTATCTGTTATAATTTGTGTGTACAGTTTGGACTGATGGATTATTAAGATACGTGTGCTTGTTATAAAGTGATTAATTCTGGCATTAATTTTTAATAGTAATATGTATGTATATATACAGACGTAAAACTTGCAGATCAGGGCACTTGCATCTGAATTGTATAATGAACTAAAAGAAGAGACAAACACACAGACCAACATGTTATGACTCAAAACTCAAACCCATGAAATCTCTCGGTGCATGTGGTCTGATTTGCAAAGTTTTATACATACACGCTCGCAGATATACATAATTAAGGACCATAAAGCATGGCTGAAGAAATCAAACAGGAAATGCATGTACTAGTTATCTACTTAATCAACCTTCAATTGTTTACAAAAGGGCAAGCATGTATATTCTAGGAGAAATGGTAGTTGCAACATATGCATCAAAAGATATTTTGAACCATCTCCACCAAGCAAATTTCATTCATGAATCTAGTGCTAGCACTGTAACTGCGAAGAGTTAGCATTGAACTGAAATCTGTAACCCAGAGCATAACTTACCTGCTTAACTTTTGTTGAGTATTTGAGTACCTTGATTATCAACTGTAATAACTGCCAATACCCAAACACCTCTGTTCACATGCTGATAACAAGTTTTCAGTGTCTGATAATATTCAGATGATGTTAAAGAGTTCAAGATCACACCAGGTAAATCAATTATGAGGACATAATCTTTAGTTCATATATCCAAGGAATGTTTTAAAAGGAAAAAAAAAAAAATACATTCAAGAATTGTAATGCATTTCCAGTCTATTCACGGCTATAAGTCTCTGTTTCATTCTTTGAGCAGCCTGCCATTACAAATGCATACTGCTGCTTGATTTTGGATAAATATGGGTCCCTATTATAAATTCCTCCCTCCCTAGCTATTAATCTAACCAAGCATATGCTCACATTCATCAGATATGTGATTAAGCTACGGAAAAACATATGCCTTTTGGGAAAGAAAAATAATGAACACAAAAACAAGAAAAATTGAAGGGATTTCATCTAAATTTGAGTAAGCTAAGGCAAAATATGTCTGGCAACTAATAAAATAAATAGAACGATACAAGATATAATTTTCCAAAACCTCATTACCAAGGAAAGTAACTCAGAAATTACTGGTAAAACAAAACATATACCAAACAAAATTTAAGGGATGATAGGTGAACCAGAAAGGCCTCTCTTATGCTTTTGAATTAGCCTCATTGATGGAAACGAAGGTAGGCATGCATCAGAATAGCTAAACTGAACTATTTGCACTGAACACCAGCTTCAGCAGCTCGGTGAGGCTTGTTTTTCCGCCTACTCCCACTTTGTCGGAATCCAACAGACTCTGTAGGATTATCAAGGCTTGACTTTATTTCCATGCTGTTCTCCTCTTGGATGGAGTTCAAATTTTCATTCACATGAGCATCTCTCTTCCTTTTTGTGCCATTCTCTATACTAGAGTGGGTTTTCACGACTTCACGAGAAATATGACTTTTCTCATCCTCATCTTGTATCTTCTGAGTTTTTCCTTCTCCAATATCATCCTTCAAAGGCTTTTGTGGCCTTCCTCTTCTCCTATTTGGTGGAATCTTATGCCCTTCTGAGCTCCCAGGATCCTCGCGAGCAGTGATAATGTTTTGTTTCTTCCCTTTTACCCTACCTCTAACCATAGTGAAAAAATTGTATCAAAAGTTTTTCGAAGACCTAAAGAAACTTCTGCAAAAAGAAAAAAAGGACTTCAGAAGTAAGAATTGATTGACTGAATGAGATCCACAATGCAACCTGCAAAGTCAATAACGCAGAACCATATAACTGATATAAGGCATATCCACAAGCAGAAGAAGTTAGAGCATATGCATATCAGACCAATGATGTAAGAAGGTGAAAAAAGCACCAGTTTAGATATAAAGTTGAGCCAAAAATGAAAAGTGAAAACTTTAAGGAACAGCACACAAATCTTAGACCTATGAAAAGCAAGAACTACAAACAAAACCAACCCAAAAAGATAAAGACGACCATCCAAAGCTACAAAACTTTCATTCCTTACACTCAATTTGGTTCTTTAGGAAATCAGCTGAGAAGAAGAGAAAATACGGGTTGAAATCCTTTGGCTCTATAGTTTTCAATAACATAATAATGCATCTTAACCATACCAACAGATTCTGGTATGAAGTGGCTGTACTGACTCAATTATTCCATGCACTGATCATATCAGTACAAAGAATTGAAAATTCAAATCACTGGATACAGAACAATACGAAGTGGTCATATGAGGCAAATACCACAAGTAATAGTAAAAAACAAAAACAAAAACAAAAAAGAAAGTAGTATGATATCAGTATTACAAACCAGATGTACCCATTTGTACACAATTTCCAAACTAAAGATCTGCAGAAAAATAAGAAAGACCAATCTGTTTGGCAAGTACAACCAAAGGAAAACCATTGTGCCTACACTTCCACAATATCTCCAAGTTTGGGTGCTCAAAGGATGCAAGAAACAAACCAAAAAGATAAATTTGAATCTTAGGATTCATGATGTTTTCAGATATGATGATTGATGAACTAATCCAACCAAACTCTCAATTCAGTAAGCGCTTTGATTTTTCAGGTCAACATTGAGAAATCCATGACTGCAAAAGCAACTTAAATCATTTTCCAACCATTTAGTTTCACAAAACTAAGAGGCAGTAATACGAGAAAACAAAGCATTACAGAGTAGATGTGCAACAAAAGTAAGAGAGCGGCAAAGAAAACTGAAGCTGACCTCGAAGTAAATTTATACTTTCTGCATCTCATTGATAAAGCCCATTTCTCACCATCTGATCAGACCTATCAAGACACTGACAGAAACCCAAGAACCAACTCAGCTTGTTTCTGTAATACTGGTTTCCAACAGTGAAGAAAAAACACAAATTGAGAACTATGATCTGAATAAGAAATAATGAAGAAACAGATCAGAAAATGATGAGGTTAAAGAGAAGTGCTAGCATAAATTTTGGGACCTCAAGAGCTTCATCAAAAGAAAGACTAAGCTCTTGAGTCTTGAGAGCTTAGCTAAAGAGAGGAGGCAGGGAGGAGAAACAACTTGAATGGAGGATGGGAGGAGAAGGAAATTGGTCAGAAATATATGGGTGTTTATTTTTTTCACCTCCTGTTAAAAAGGGTTGTATGGGAAATTAACAAATTGGTAATTATGTGTCCAGTAATGAATCATGAATCTATGATAATGAGTAGATTTTTAAAAAGGACTAAATACAAATTACTACCCTGTGGTTTAAGTCTAAAATCAATAGTCCCTGAACTTTTAATTTCATCAAAAACACCCCTGCACTTTCAATTTTGATTTAATAAGTCCAATTTGTTAGTTTTCCAACAATTGAGTTATTTAACTTGTTAATGTGGCTCATATATGGCTTATGTTTTATGATGTAGTGTCGTGGTGGTCTAGTCAATTTAGGAGTGAGTCCTACTATTAAAATTAAATATTTTTTCAACAAATAATACAACTATAACTTGAACCCATAATAGAATATTAACGAATTAGACCTATTAGATCAAAATTGAAAGTGCATGGGTGTTTTTGATGAAATTAGAAGTCCAGGGACTGAATTGATTTTGAACCTAAACCACAGGGTACTAACTAGTATTTAGCCCTTTTAAAAATAACCTAACCTAACTATTTTGGATTATTTAGCCATTTTCTTGTGATCTGTAGTTAGAGTATCTTTAGCAATGCTAGCCATTTTTGAGTTAAATTTTAGCTAAAATAGCTAAAAAGTCATTTTGGCTAGCCACTTTAGAAATACGTCTGTGCTCTTTATTTTAGATAATTTTGAATTTATATTATTTTTAAAATGAAGATTAAATAGTTTAAATATATTTATAAATTACATAAAATAACTTAAAATGAATGTTTTAAATTATAGAGAGCCTCATCTCGCTCTCTATATTTAGGAGCGAGATAGCTAAAAGTTATAATGGAGAGCCACTTAGGAGTATTGTGCAGTTGTTAAAATGAATAAAAAGCTAAACATGCTCTCTAAAATAACTAAAGAGTCAAAATAGAGTCTGATAAAAATGCTCCTAAAATCTCTCTCTTGAGTCACTACAAGTATGCCCCCATATACTAATAATAAGTTAATAACTCCAAGAGGTTTATGGTTTGATAATTCGATATGGTTGCAACAGTTGTAACTCAAGTTCGATTTCACCGACTCTAAAATGGTTAATTCTTGTGCTGCTACTACGGATTGCGTGAGGGTTCAAACTTCAAAGTAAGAGGGGGAATTTATCATCTACATCCAAAGAGAATGCTGAAATGAGAAGAAAGTTCACCTAATACAAATTTTGCACATCAATGTTAAGCTACTGTCAAAATTAGACTAGACATTTACCGGATCCATTTATTTGTTAGTAGAACAAAAGCTTGCCCCCTTTTTAACCTCTATTGTCACTCAAAACTCTTCTCAACTACCATGTAGTTTCTTGTTATGGTAACACTGACAGCAGAAACAAAGATAAAAGGCGACAACGTTTATAAATGACACAAAAACAAAAACAAAAAAACCATCTTTTTGAAGTGTTTGTTTTGGAGTTGGAAGGCGCCCTTTAGGTTTGAGCTTAATTCCAATGCCACTGATCTCTTTCCTTTGTCAAATCTCAGATTCAGGCTTTGAGCTTCAAGTCAAGTTGGGTCACAAGGCCATATAAATAAGAGTGGCCACTGCCATGGATTGCTCTTAAAACAACGGGAAGTTATGGAACAAAATAGAGATGACACAACTGATAAGAAGATACGAATGCTTAAAATTGTTGCAAGGCAATATAATAGGATGAACAGCAGGGTTATTATAGTGCTTCATCCATACCTTTCCATCTTATTCTAGTTAATTACCCTGGAATAAAGTTTCAGCAAGAGCAAGAGCCCATAAGCAAGGTCATTGCTTTACCTTTTCATCTGCTTTGCATCAATTTCCAGAATTCTTCAACATTCTCTGGCAACTCATGGCCGAAGAAAAACAAAGGTGCTGAGTAACTTGACTGATAATAGCTGAAATGTGATTCTAACAATGCATCTTGTTTCCATTACTCAGAAAATATTTCTTTAGGCAAAAACCTTGGGTGAAAACGGCGCAACTTATATCAGTGTTTTTCAAGTCAAATCAGATAATGTCATGCTATGATACACAGATCAATTATGTATTAAGTTAAAGATAAAACTATCATTTTTTTTTATCATTATAAGAAAAAGACTATAACGTGGTGTTGACTGAACTTTGATTCTTTGTACTCTTTATGTGTGATCTTGCCGGTTATCCAAATCTTGTCATGTAAAAGAAACTTGAAAAAGTAGGTTAGTGCCAACTTAGGAAAAGCAGCAGTGCAGATATTTAAAAGGAGAAGCAACTAATGTTTTAGCAATTGGATTCAATTTCCTTCTTCAAATCGTGCCAAACTTGAGGACCAGCAGGATGACGATGTACATAAGTCTTTATAAAATAACTATCTGAGCAAGAAATAAGAGTGCTCAAGGAAAGCCCAGGAGCAGCTATTCCATGATCTTTGAGCCAATTGAACATGCGTACCCTAAGCTTGACCCTTTCCATTTTATGGGAAAGATATCTTGTGGCAGTCAACAAGGACGATATGGGATAACCCAATTCATTTACAAGACAGTCGATCTTCATTTCAATCACATCCGTTGTCTGGTTAAGATTTTGAGGGCATGATTGAATCAGTTCACAGACATCCTTCTGATCCAAACCAGCTTTTACTATGCAATCAAATCTTTCCTGAAGCTCCTCTCCATTGCCTCGACATGCCTTCAGCGCTGCTTTCATTTTGCTGGAGTTTTCTACAAATCCTATGTCTAACAAGAACTTAGTCCTTTCAGCCTTTGATCTAACTTCATCTCCTGAATCTGGAAATGACTCAATTTTTCTACCCCAAACCCAATTCTTTAACTCTTGTGGGTTCTCCTGGATGTATTGAGACAATCGTTTCTTCCCAACATTCAAAGTACAAAGTAAGCTGCTAGTTTTTTTCAAAGAGCACGAACCCAGTAGCAGGGGGTGAGAATGAACAATCTTCCCAATCTCTGCAGCCTTCATGTCAATCTCATCCAGGAACAAAATGCACCGTCTCAAATTTGCAACAAATTTTGCTACTGGAATCTGCGGAAATTGTAGAAACATTGAACATAACTCCCTCTTTGTAAATCCAAATTTTTGTAACAACCCAATCAGTGAAACTGTCATTTCCCCTGAACTTTCAAATAAAATATCTGGGTTGTGACAAAGTAGCTTGCCCAACTGCTCATCACTGCAACCCATCTCACTAAACAAACTCAGAACTTCAAGCATCCGGCTCCAATAATAAGTGTTATCTTCCCATAAATTCCCCTCAATCCTATTGGTTTCAAATCCAATACTCTTCAATTTTTCCAATACTGAAACAAATGCTGCATTGACATCCCCAACCAAAAGATAAGGACCACCAACAACATAGCGAACTAAAGCAGAACGGCTAAGACCTAGTTCTTCATAAGCTTGAAGTTTTGATGCCAAAACCTGAAAATCATATTGAAAGACCTCTGTTGCTTCCCTGTAAATCTTTCCTATCTTATTTGGTGGAATCCCATAATTAGATAAAACAGTATAATTATGAAGCAACAACTCATCATCAGTCAAATACATCAAATTGCGTGGAAGAAGAGAAACATACTCGGAAGGTTTCAAACCCAAGCTCTCAAAGAAGGGTTCAAATTCATTAATAGGGTGGTACCGCAAGAACCGAGCAATTGACCGCCTAATCTCTCTCTCACAATCAGCCCTGTGAAAAAGCTTGTCTAGAAAATGTGGGCAGTTTTTACTAATATTCTCAGCATCAGTGAAATGTAAGCCTCTAGTACTGTGCAAATACTCCAACAATGCAGCCTGCGTTTCTTTTTGAATGTAACGAAGAGTTCGAGTAGCACTTCTGCCCTTAGCAGTCGAAGTTTCAACCAAAACTTCATGGTTTTCAATTTCAGGGGCCATTTTTGTGCTGTAAACTCTAGGGATTTGGACATTGGGGAAAACCCCAAATAGGGTTCTTGGTGATCTAAGGTGATTTTCATGAAAAATAGAAGAAACCCAGCTGGGAATAGATGCTATCCTGAGTTTTTGCAAATGGGTCATGACCAGTTTGATGAGATTGCCAAGTGAATAGAAGTAGATAATCTAAAAGGGCACAGATTCAGCGGAAGAGAAATGAGTATCTAAGTCTCAGGATGAAATGTTACCTTTGGGACTGAACAGACGAGACCCAGAAAGAGTTGGACTCCGGCTGCAGGAGTTTCTCGTACTGATGCTTATTGAGTAGCTGCCTTTCAGAGAAAACGTTTGGTAGTCGTCCATGTGCGTCAAGGGTTTTACTGCTTGTCGATTCATTCTATCGGGGTTTAAGATAAACACTTTACATTCGGACCAAATGCTTTGGCAGTCGGACTAGACCAAATGATTCTTAGATTGAATTTTTTTTTTTTTAAATAAATTTTTGTCAAAAAAATACCTAATAAATTATTTTTTTGATCACTTTAAAAATAATTCTGCGTGAGTTTTCACTTTCTGAGTTAAATAGATAAAAGTAGTGCTGTCATTCGGTCGGTTCGAATCGGTTATAGGTATTACTAACTTCAAAACCAAAGCTTTCGGTTTCAAAACTGAGTTACCAATTACCAACCAAAATTTTCGATTTTTAATTATATCTACTAAATTCGGTATTTTAATTTTCGGTATTACCAACTTTAGAACAACTAATTCTTTATAATATAAATTATAAGAGGTGGAGTTCTGTGCTGAGAGTGACAGGGCTTTACAAATCACTGCTTACAACAATGGCCTAATAGGGAGTTATTGTTTACATTGTTCTGAACACTGAGAGTTCCTGTTCCCTTACGCTGCTGCTGTACGCAAGGAGATCGCAGATGAGACTGATCGTATAACTGGCAAATCAAAGCAAATCTCTAACATCCCGATTCATCTCAGCACATATTCCCCAAATGGTCTGTATTTCATCTCCTGTGATAACATAATGGACAAAATCATTTACTTAAATCATCACATATACTTATTTAAAAGAATACTATTCTTTCTATCGACCTATTGTTTTTGGGTTTTCGCTCATTTCTGGGTGTACCTTGCAGCTGTAAACTTGACTCTCATAGATCTTCCTGGATTGACTAAGGTTGCTGTAGGTAATCCCTGTCTCTGTCTCTGTCTCTCTCTCCCCCCATTTTAGTAAAGATATTTCTTTTTGGCTTCTGCAGAGGGACAACCAGACAGCATTGTTGAGGATATTGAGAGTATGGTTCGTTCTTATGTTGAGAAGGTGAGAAGGCTTGATCTTGGATACAATCAGACAAACTCCCATGAGGCTTGCCACATTTTCAAAAAGTACACAAACACGTCCTAAAGATAGCATTCAACTAATGAACTTGCATATACTGTGAGATGTTTGACATGGAGTTCTGATAGTAAACACAAGTTATTTTCACATCCTCCCATGATCAATATATTATGGATTTCTTAGTTTTTACTAGTATCACTCAATCTGATGAACTTCTTTGATTTGTAGCCTAACTGCATTATATTGGCTATATCTCCTGCTAATCAAGATATTGCTACTTCAGATGCTATTAAACTTGCAAGAGAAGTTGATCCATCAGGTAAAAGATATCTGGAGAGGCTATGCCACTTTTGTCTCCTTGTGACTATTTATCTAAAGCATTGCTGCTTTTACAAGCCAAAAGCCCAAACACTTACTTTCTACTGTTGTGTTTGGCATTTTTAGGTGAAAGAACATTTGGAGTGATGACAAAACTGGATCTAATGGACAAGGGAACCAACGCTCTCGATGTAAGGATCCAATTATTGTCACTTCATTAATTGATTAGACAATAAATAAAAGTTACTTGGACACAGAAGAGCAGAATTTTAACTGTCAGGGGTTGTCAGCTTTTTGTTATTTCATTAATATTTTTTATTTTTTTTATTGTTCTATTTCATGAATAAATAATTACAAGTATTTCATCTATCTATTCCCTTCACCTCCCTTAGACTCTAGACTCTATTTTTTGGTCTTAATATATGTATGTACCTATAATAAGTTTCCTTCTGGTGGTGGCCATAACTTTAACTAATTGCTAAATGTTTGCATGTTTTAAGGTTATAGAAGGAAGGGCATATAGACTGCAACACCCATGGGTTGGAATTGTGAACCGTTCTCAAGCTGATATCAACAAGAACACATTGATATGATGGCTGCTCGTAGGAAGGAGCAGGAATACTTTGAAAATAGTCCTGATTATGGACACTTGGCACATAGAATGGGGTCAGAGTATCTCGCCAAACTTTTGTCTAAGGTCCTTGTTTCTGACATACTCTATCGACCTTGTATATGCATAGATAATGATCATATGGAAATCTCACCGCTCCATTTCATCCTTCTTCTTAACAGCATTTGGAGACTGTCATCAGGCAGCGGATACCCAGTATCATTGCTTTGATAAATAAGACCATTAGTGAACTTAATGCAGAGCTGGATCGCATTGGCAGGCCAATTGGCATAGATTCAGGGGTAACAGATGTTGACCTTGTTAATATAGTTTTCTTGTTCATGAAACATATGGCTTACATGTGTTACTTTATGTACAGGCCCAATTGTACACTATTTTAGAACTATGTCGTGCATTTGACCGTGTATTCAAGGAACACCTGGATGGAGGGTAAATTTCAGACCTCTTTACAACATTTTATTAACCATTTAAGTTTAATATTTTATGTTGCACTTTTTATTTCTTTAAAATGATCAGCATTACTAGTGGTGTTCGTCTCAAAACATGTACTCTTGATTCATTGCATCAGATAATAAATGTACTGTTGAAGTAAAATTGTGTGTTATATACTAGTCCAGTATTTCGCAAGACAATCCATCTTGAGCTTGCATATAAAGTTTTGTTTGCCATTTTCTGAGGACTTCACTCTTAGTTGGTCTAAATTTTTGAAATCTTCTCTCAGTACTGTAGGACTGCAAATTATAATTATGGATGGGCTTGTTTGCGATACCTTGCCTATTAGTTTCATTAAAGCTTCTAAAAGTATATAGGCTCTGTGAGACTAAAAGTTGACACCTATTTCGAAGCTGCAGACATGGAATAAGAAAACCCTTGAAAGATTATAAGTACCCTTGTACTTGCTCATGTTTATGTTGAGTTTTGTGTCGGATTAAGTAGCTCTCTGTTATACTGTAATTTTGATATCTAAGTGCAAAAATGTATGTTTCTAACCATTTCCTTCAGGCGACCTGGTGGAGATCGTATATACAAAGTTTTTGACCACCAATTACCAGCTGCTTTAAAAAAGCTCCCATTTGATCGGCATCTTTCTGTAAAGAATGTCCAAAAAGTTGTTACAGAGGCTGATGGATATCAGCCCCATTTGATTGCTCCAGAACAAGGATACCGCAGACTTATTGATGGAGCTATCGTCTATTTTAAAGGACCAGCTGAAGCCTCTGTGGATGCTGTAATGTTCTTTTGGTCTACTTTCGTCACTATATTTTTTCTCGAAATGGATACTGTGGTAGATATTTTCACTCCTGTTGTTATCTGATTTTGACTCCATTGCTTTCGCATAGGTGCACTTTGTTTTGAAAGAACTTGTACAGAAGTCAATAGCTGAGACAGAGGTGAGTAAAATTTTGGATAAGATTTAAGCAAGTTGTATTCAGAATCAGGTTACCTTTAAATATGTAAATTCTATCTGCACCAACTGTTCTTGATTATATAAAACAATTGCCGACTTCACCACACAGTTTGTCTTGAGTCAACGTAGTTACAATCTTTAATATAATTTCATTTATGGTCTAGTTTCCTGTCACGACTTTAGTCAACGTGCAGATGGGACTTATGTGTACTGATGCTACTTTACGGCAATTGTAGGAATTGAGACGATTCCCTACACTTCAGTCTGACATTGCAGCAGCTTCCACAGAAGCATTGGAAAGATTCCGTGATGAAAGCAGGAAGACAGTTACACGGCTGGTGGAAATGGAGTCTAGCTACCTGACGGTGGAATTTTTCAGGAAGCTTAATATGGAAGGGGACAGAAATCAAAACCAAACAGGACCAAATGCAGACAAAAATAGAAAAGAACCGCCACCAAATATGGACATGGTTGGGGATAATTATCTCAGGAGGATCGGTATGCAAGTTTCTCCTCACTTTGCCACAAACACACACACACACACTCTTCAGATACGTATACGACTTAGCAAATAATTTAGCATTTTGTTTCATCAAGTTGCACTAATTATTAGATGCAACTTGCACAAAACAAATTTGTAGCATGCCATCGAGTTTTAAAGGTGGGGTTAAGAAATGATGATTTTTATATGTATCATGTATCAGCATCAAACGTCAACTCTTATATCAATATGGTTTGTGAGACTGAGGAATTTGATTCCGAAGGCTGTTGTCCACTGTCAAGTTCGAGAGGCCAAAAGATCTCTGCTCAACTACTTTTACACTCAAATTGGGAGGCAAGAGGTGAAATTTTCATTTTCCAAAGCAAAACTCTTGCGGTGAAAATAAATATATTGAAGAGAGGTTGATGATGGATGATCATGTGTTATTTTGCAGAAGGAGAGGCTAGGTGCAATGTTGGATGAGGATCCAGCACTCATGGAAAAGCGAACGCTTATTGCTAAACGGCTTGAACTGTACAAGTCAGCCAGAGATGAGATTGACTCTGTCGCATGGAAATGAAGGACCTCATTACTGTCATACTAGTAGATCTGCATCATTTACCACTCAAACATGACAAGCAGATATCACCACTACCATATTTGAATCTGCATATTCTTTTATCTACTTCAAATTAATAAGGTATACCGATAGAGACAGCCACAGGCCGCAGGTGCTGCATGAGCATAGAGTTGAAGTTGCACACGATTCTTTATTCCAGCCTTATACCTTATTGAATACAAGTTGAACTCAGACTCGAGTGTGTACAATGATAATTTCATTCTAAAATGTTTTGGTTCCTTACCAAATGGTCACTATTCACGTAAAATATATTCTTCTGAGATATGGAATTTTTTGTAGACATGGTTTGTTATAATTTCATCATTTATCATCTTTTTCAAATGGAATAGTATGTTTGAGGAACTGTAATAAAGGGCTTCAAATCAGCTGTGACCAGCACTGAACAATCTTCCCAAACCCGAATTAGAGACCTTCTGAGGAAAGGAAAAATGAAACCTAATAGAAGTAGCAATTGAGAAGAGTAGGCGGTTTCAAAATCAAATGCTCTGGAAATAAACTTTTATACATTCATATCCTAAACTCACAATGTACATCCGGAATAATGAATCATACAAAATGATTCAAGGTGTGATCTAAATACATTGTAGTACAAATCGAAGCACAAGTACACAAATACATCAAACACCAGTCATCATAACACAAAACGAAGCCAATCACTAGGGACTTGGGTGGGAAGAAGCTCAAGTCACAGAGATCACAAAACAAAATTTTCTTCCAGTGGAGTAAGGTAAAGAAAGAAATCTTCTCATAGGTCTGAATCCTGCCTGCTTGCTAAGCACAACTCATGCAAGTCATTAAGTATCCACTCCTCACCTGTGTGGCCACCCAGTACCAGGACCCTTGTCCCTCCGACCACGCAGGTGCTGTGACCCCAAGCAAATTTAGGTGGTTGCCCGGGAACGTTCAAAATTCTCCATGATGGTTTCTCTTCAGAAGGATCCAAGAGGAAAAGCTGAGAAGGAGAATGCAGCCCGGCAATTGAACCACCAAAAATGATAATCCTTCCACAAGGCATGCTCACAGCAACATGATCAAGTCTAGGAGGAGGGAGCACTGCACTCTGGCTGTCAATGCTGGTAAATGCATTACACTCCAGTTGCCTCCATTGAGGCTCTTCATCTTCCAAATCAATGGTATAAGTCTCACCTGATCTTAACCGCAAGTGCCCACTGTTGGCAAGTCCACCAAACATGAGAATCTTTGACCGGCCATAAACTGAAAGGGAATGTCCCAACCTAGAGGGAGGAGACCATGAAGTTGGTGACTAAGAAAGATAAAAATTTGTCAACCGGTATCTCTGATGACATTATAGATTGCAATCACCATGAACAGTATAGGCCACAAAAGCTTAATTTGTAGGAACACTTGATACATAAAGAAAGTCAGCCTGCAGACTAACTAATTGATTTGCATAGTTAAATGAATCATCATGTTGAAGAAATGGATGCATTTAGCTTTTAAGTGAAGAGATTGAACCAATTTACCATTACTAAACTGGAATGCAGCTATTTTTGTCTCTTTCTCCCAATATTTCCATATTCTCATTTGTAGTCTAGAAAAACAAAAACAATGAATTGTTGTGTGTGTGTGTGTGTGAGAGAGAGAGAGAGAGAGAGAACCTTGTGCCTTCCCAAAGCTGAGGTTGTGATGCAGTAGAGCAAATGAAAAACTGCTAGCACAAAGATAAATACATGGAGGTGGTGAATCCCATATGCAGATAAAAGGCAACTTTATATATGAATTCAGAGTTGGAGCTTTGAAAATGCCCCATAAGAAGGTCCATAGAAAATTACCTTTTGATCCACACAATAAGCCAGAGAGTTCGCATATCTCTCTTGAAATAGTTGCCTAATGTCAAACAACATGCTCTGGTAAATCAGAAAATCTAGCTGCAGCAACCATCAGTGATGCAATAGCTTCCTTACATTTCTCAGGGCATTCCCTGCAATGAGAATAATGGAGCAAACTAAACATTATAATGAGTTGATCAGTCCTGTGATAAGATGCTTTGGAATCTCTCAACGAATGGGATATATGCGATACCGGCCTGAATAAGACTCGACCATGACTTGTAAACTTAACCAATAAATGGGTCATCACATTGCTAAAAAGGTATAAGATATTCCTCAATTTCATATTATTTGGTAGTCGAAATCAGCGAAAGGAAATGTACACAGATTTGGGACATTCAAATAGTTTGTAGACTGTTAATCTCCCATCTAGATCAAGGAAGAAAAATTACTAATTTTTTGAATTTTGCATCTGCAGTTCACCAAACAAATTTCTTGCAGCATCATCAAATGCATATTGCATGCTTTCCATATGACAAATTCGCAAGACTTGATTCAAAGGCACATTTCTACCTTTCAGAAAAAGAATGTGATGGATGGTCAATTACATTATAGTGTCGTAATTGAAAGGTATAAATCATATTTCGTTTACTGTCATCTTAGCAGCGCATTTGTTCATAAAAAGACTGGAAGCTAAATAGTACCACAGCATCTTAAATTCTCAAGGTCTTTGAAAGACCAATCACAAATAAACTTGTACCTCACACATCACATCACATCACATAAACAGATCGCAGAAACAACATTAGGAATTAGAAATCCAACCTGTTTTGGCTGAGATTCTGCTGCAAAACTCTTCTCATCCCTAAAAATAAAAAAATAAAAGAAAAAAAATGAAAACCCTTTCAATGACCAATCCAAATCAATAAAATCTCAATCAAAATCAAAACCAAGTCCCTACTTTATATCCCAATAATCCTAAACCAAAGAATCCAATTCTTCACCTAACATAATTTCTCAAAATCAATTCCAGATCCCACTCAAATCCAACTCCGAAACTCCAGAACGAAGAACCATGCAGGAATGAAAAGAAACAAAAATCAAAAGGAAGAAAATAAAACAATAGCTTTTCCAACTTACAGATATACCTCTTGATAGCTAACCAATCAATTATTCTCACATCAAAAATCATACAATTGACAGGATTCAGTGTGAAAATCGTACCTTGGAATTTCAATCAGATCATATCTAATTGCTGAAGGCTCTCCCTCTTCATCTTCTTTTCCTTCCTCTCTGCATCTTTGTTCCTCTCATCGGCAAAACCCAGATCAAAACCTCCTCAATATCTCTGTCTCCTCTCGTTTCCTCTTTCCCTTCTTCCCTCTGCTGCAGTATTGAGAGTTCAGATTTGAGAGTGCGCGCTTCAGTAGCTGCCACATGAAGCGGACAGTTGGAGGGACAATTCCGACCAAGCTATTCTCTGTGTCTGCAACAACTGTTGAAATGTAGTAAATGAATTTAGTTAATTTATAACTTCCTAGAAAAACAATGTACACTATAGTAATCAAAATGCTTCCATATAAAACAAACATGAACAATTTGAAACAGAACTGCTGCCTCACCTTCTGCATAACCATCTGCTGTATCGCTTTTGTAATGTCGAAGATTAAAATCACAGACCTCATCTATAGGCGATGGAAGAGAAAGCACTTGGTTTTCAAACATGGCTTATCAGGTATAGATATCTCCATATCAGACTGAAATGGGGCTGCAAGTAAACCACGTAAAGGAAATCAATAAATTTGCCACATAAGAATTACAATCATATCAGTCAGTTACATTCCAAACTACAGATATCATCATTTCTCTGATCGCATATATACTCACCATAATGGCTGCAAATCATCTTTCTTTAACTATATCTGCAGCATCAGATAGATACAACACACTAAGTGGGGGGAACAGATTGTGATCTTTGTTTTTCAAATCGTTGAAGAAGCTACTCAAGAGGGAGAACGAAGCGGTAGAGAGAGCAAGAAGAAAGGGGAAAATTGAGGCTGAACCTGATAATGGGTTTATATATCTAGGTGGAATGTAAACCTGAGATCTAAAGATTCCTTCTTTTAAGATTTGGTATATATCGAAGAGGCCTATTTGTGTTCCAAAGCTTGAAACCTTTAATGTACCTTTAATCCAAAAGGAAGCTACTTTCCATTACCAAGTTACCAACATTCAAACCCACATCAGGGCAGATATAATAAGTACCAAAATTAAGGAAAACAATCATCAAAACCCAATTGAGACCTCCAATTGAAAACATCAAATTGGCTCAAAGGCATCAAAGAATTCAGCTTTAAGAAATTAAACGAAAAAAAAGATACTCACTTCTAACAAAAAAGAAATTGTATCATAACACAAAGGCAATTCAAAAAAGTATATAACTTTACCAGCAAAAGATTCTATAACAAAATTCTTCTCTAACTTCTTCCAAGCATTACTAAGTTTGACACCTGAAATGTAATCAAATGTGTTAGTCATTAAATTTCTATTTAAATTATAATAGGAATATTCAGAACCTTGCATTAGAGGTTTAAATGATTATTGAATTTCCAAGCATTCCTCTTCACCCATCCACAAACACAGCAGATAAAAATATTCAAAACTCCAAAATGAAAGCAGCACTTGGTCAATTCACAATTGAATTGGGCATTTTATTTGTTTATATGATGGTCCATATTCCAGCTAAAGATGTCAATTCCAACATTAAATAACAAAGATATCTATTACACATATGAATTACTAAATATCAATCACAAAATTAAAAGACAGAAAGAGACACGTTTAATAAAGTGGACAATAATCAATTTAGAACAACGACATATGAAATATAAGAATACTTTCACCCAAAAAAAAAAAACAGAAAAACCAAAAACAAAACAGAAGCAGTGAGAACATATAAACATGACACATATCAACCAGCCAAATTCAATACCTTTCAATTGATAGAGTTCTATCAACAAAGAAACTCTGGTCTGCAACTTGACTGCAACATGAATGTCGACCTATTTGCAAAGTTTGGAAACAGTTAGTTTGGAACCATGGTGATGCCGATTAAGCCCGAAATAAAGCAGAAGTAAACATGGAATAGAAAACTGAGACATAAGAGTAATGCAAAACATGAATAGCATATTGCCATTCAATGTGAAGTCTTCAACAGGTCCATATTAAAAGGACTTGTTAAACATTTATAAAATCTATACCATCAATACAAACCCTATTTCGAAAACCAAAAACAGAATGAGCTGGATTACAAAATCAAAATTCAGCTCTAGTAAAGATAAACAAACATGGGTTGCTTCCCCTGAATGAAAATTTTCACAAAACATGGGTATTCATTACCAAAAGCTTAAATCTTCTCCTCCTTTTCCCCTTTTTACGAAAAGAAGAAGAAGAAAGAATTTAGAAACTGTATTTATATTACAGATTGGAAATGTAGCAACGAACAAACATATAAGCCAATTAATAAAACAAACATTGCAAAGAGAAAGATAAATCAAACCAAGTCCAAAGTCAAAAGATTGAGAAGTAATTAAAGGAAAATGTAGTAACCATCAACCGTCACAGCCCCATAGATAGAAAAATTAACTGCTGGAAAATTTTACCTGCAGTGAACAGTGAATTTGATTCAATATCTGCAGAATCTGCAATCTTCACCTCAGTCTTCCTAATACCACCGCAATATACTTCAGGCTAGAAAAACAATTTTTCTTGACAATTTGATTTCCAACAGCAGACCTGCACAAATAGAAAAATAAGAACAGCATCAAGACCATAAAGAGATGTTATAACAATTATCATTTGTTTATTGGCTCCAATCAAGATTGTTGAAATAAACATTGTGTAAGGTAAGGACTGCTGAAAAAACATTCCTACACTTATTTCTACATTATGGGAGTTTGGTGTAGAAGTGGAATTGTTGAGTTAGAAAGCTGATATTTTAAATAACAAAATGCCCAAAATTTTGATGGTTCCAACTTCTAAATCACAAAATACCACTTTTTGCTTCCCACTCTCAAAATAATATTGATTTTTCGGCCGAATGTCAAATAAGAAATCAGCGAAGTTTATGAACAAATTGAAAGATCTTCAAATGTTAAGTGTCATTGTTCTAGACCAACATACAGCAAGGAAGAACTTTCTGGAGTTAAAAGACCTTAATCATTTTCAGGGATTAATAATGATTATCAAAAGCTACTTAAGGTCTGATTGTATACCATTAGCTAATTCTAACATGACCAAATCAAAGCCTTAATGTAGAGTACTGGTTTTGGTAAGAGCACAGCAAGCCAACAATGTCAATAACATACCAACAGTTCTCTCATCAACCCTAAACTCAGAAACATGAGAAAGATCAATATGACAAACACATACTAAAGACCCTTATTGCAGTTGTATAAGAATTCAACTCTGATAGACTAATGCATCAAACAAATATTAAACCACTTGCACAACCCAATAACGCAGGCCCTCGTTCTTCCTACGCAAAAAAAAAAAAAAAAGCCATTCCCAAAACCGACTACCCCAACAGCCAAGAATCAAATTCTTCTTTCTCTTCTCACATCAAAACTAAGATCAATATCATATATTTACTTTTATCCAAATAAGCCTAACTTTCAGTCCAACCCGATCATCAACGATAAAACAACAAAATACAAAATCAGTAATCAATCATTCGAACACCAGATTAAGAAGCAAGAAGAACTCAGCGACTCTTACCTTTTATGGGTAGATGAATGATAACGCCCATCTCCTTTCCTCTACTCTTTACTCTTTCGCTCCCCTTTTCACCCTTCCTCTGCAAACACATACAAATCGAACAACACATGAACATTATTACCTCAAATCTATTCCTGAAACTTTGACACAAAACAACCCACTCTGAGAATTAATAATTTCAACCTATCCTCCAGTACACTAAAAATATCTCAAAAATATCTAACAAAAGGAGAAAAAATTCAACAATAAAAACCACTGAACGATTCAAAAACCGGTCTATTCAAACCACAAATCCAATACCTTGCAACCGGTCTTTTCTTTCTTCTCTCTTCTTTCCAGAGCTCACAGATCTTCTGCTTTCGTCTCTTGTATTCCTCTTTTCTCTCTGCTCTCTTCTTTCGGTTTTGTTGATCTTCATGTCCCAACCCCAATCATTATGCCTATCCAACACAGAGAAGAGCAAGGACAGGACTTTTCCACCAGCTTGATATTGTCCTCGAATAGTGAGGACAAAAAGGGCTTTTCCGCCTCTTCTTAGGAACAGTAAAACAGTGTTATTCACACTTTATATATAGAATAATTAGCGGGTCTACTCATAAGTTATATGGCTAAATTTAACCTTTCGGTACTATGAAAAATTAATTAACAAAAAAACAGTTGACACTCCAATAGAAGACCACGGAAGCTGATTGATACAGATGCTAATATTTATATAAAATTTTATACACTAATACTATTATTTTTGACACATTGAGATGACTTTCCATGCAAGCTTCTCATCTTCCATTGCCCAACTGCAGCAAAAGAACATTGGTTCATAGTGCTCTTCACCACCGTTGTCACTTAATCTGTAAGGGCAATCCTCCTTCGAACAAATGGACACGCGAAACGACTCCACTTGAAGGTGATCCCCGAAATCTTGAATGTTCACCTCGGAGAGTTCATTTGTGAGTTTTGCAGACAATAGCTGAAGCATATCATTGTTTGTTGAAGACAGAGGCAGACCGGTGCTCTCAGTCTCTTGATTCTCTTGCAAGTTACCAATGTGAGCAGGACAGCAATATGCAAACTTCACTTGGTGCTTCTTTTCTTCTAACATGACCAGGAGCTCATCTTGGTGCACTACCTTGGCTTTTTTGTTTTTCTCCATAACCAAGATCCCTTCGGCTACCCTATCATCACTTACTTGCAGTCGTGGAATGGATTTTCTGTTACTCGAACTTGAACCTTGCTCGTGTTCTGAGCCGCTTGTAGAAAACTTGAAGTTTGGATTTGAGCAACTTTGGACAAATGCATCAGAAGCTACTGCTGTCGCATAGTGGGTGGACGGAACTGACACGGTCTCATTGTTTGCAGGGTCGTAGCATTGAATTCCCAGTTCGGATTGAATTCTTCCTTTTAGAGTAGCCATCCTAGGCTTCTCACCATGAACAAGAATCACGTGCTTGGGAGAAAGAAACTTCACCAGATCCATAATCCCTTTGGCATCTGTATGAGGACTGAAAGTCAATTGATGAATCTGGCAATGCAAACAAATCACCTCATGAATAAATTCAAATTAACTCGAGAAAAATGATATGAATTCTCATATGAAATTATGCTAAGCAGTAAGTGAAGAAGATAAACCTGGCATCGCACATCAATTCTGGTGTCCTTGTCCAGATCAATTTTGGTCGGTTTACCCGACATTAATTTATGTCCTATGGTTCCAGCCACACAATACCTAGAAATGAAGAAGAAACAATCACTAAAAGTTCAACTTGGCACACTCATGAACAGAGAGAACCATGGACATATAAACATTAAAACATTCTTTCTCTAATTTTTAGACACCAGGAGAGATATTATAGACAGCTAAGCTTACCAGCTAGCCTGAAACAACACTCGACAATTTTCTTTGGTTTTTGTTATAGTAATCACCGTGGTTTCAACCCAAAGTCTATTACCAATATCTGCAATTAAATTCTAGATTTGGAAAATACATAACAGAGAAGGCAGTTACCCTGGCATTGTAACAAGATTCTTTTCTGAAGGAGCCCAGTGCTTAAAAACCTCAAGTGAAAAACCACCACTGATCATCCCTGGTGTGGCAAACAGAACACAAGGTCCAGGAGCATCTATCATAGACCGTTCAAATTTGTGAACTGCAGCATTCAAACTCATGAAAGTAAGATGGAGGGAATATCAAACAATTCTTCATCAGCAATGAAACAATAACTTACTATATCAATTTTCAGAAAGTTAATATGATACAAAATAGTATCATGTCGTTCAATCAAAAATTTAATAGATTGTTTATGAATCCAAACAAGGAAGATTGTTTTACTATCTTTGAAGCTTGAAAGCTTCAAGCAAGGAAGAAAACCAGTACTAGTTCATGAATGTTTCATGTGTTTGAGTCCAACAAAATCTAATAAACTTCCAAAGTAAAACTTATGGAAAGGCAATACAGATACTTTTCTACTTATTTTGTGCCATTAGCTTAAAGTAAAGCTCAGCAAGTGAGAGTTCTTGCATAGGATAGGCCCACGAATTTAAAACAAAATGGGAAAGGGAGTAATAACAAGGCCAAAAGCTAACAGTCTTCCCTTCTACTTTTCATTTCCATTTTAAACTTTTTTTTCTCCGTTCATCAACATTTCATATCGCTACTGGACGAAGTAATACCTCTTAATTAACCTATCCACTTGAAGTCCTAAAGAAACACATCAGAAACTACTCCATTACCTCAGAGCTAACAGATAAAAAGAATTACCATTTTTAAAATCAAATGCATTATGTGTGGAGTATGTCTCTTTGATTTTCTGGCTGGTCCAACTGATGAGCATCTTATAATACATATTGGCTTGACGCGTCAAACCTGAAAGAATTATTAACATCAGTAGAAATTTGATATCAGCAAAGCATGCATTTTCCGGATTAAAAGAATAACAGACAATTTGACAGCATATCATGCAAAGAGTTATATGAGAAGAAGCAACTGCAAACCTGCTGAGAAGTAAATAGGAACTTTTAAATTCATGCGCTCCCAGTAGTCTTCCAATAAGATACAGAGTTCCTACATAGTATTAGATTACTTTCAGTAAAAAATTTCACAACCAAAAGAATTTAGTACATAAAGATAAGAAGAACCCAACATTATTGTACTTGTGTCTGGCTTTCATGAGATAAGGCCTTCTAAGTAATACAAAAGATATATCTTTCATCTTGTCTGAAAGATCTAATTTCCATACGATCTAAATTTACGAATGCATATCCATTTTCTAGACCTATTCAGCTTGAAAGGCTTCAATAAGTTAAGGATGCTGATTAAGTTATTAGAGTTATAACACGCGAGCATGCTATCTAACTGCAAGGAATTTTTTATCAGAAACAAATTATTCAGGACCAAATGTCTCTCTTTTTTCCCCTTTTTCGTTTCTTTGTCCTCTGGGCTCAACATGTATCATAGGTAAAGCATACTTCTTTACATTTCTTTAACTAACACATGACGAAATTGGATGAAATACAGATAATTGAAGTCAACGCAATCAAAACCATCTTGATTGAAATACCTGAGCTCTTCCCAGAGCAAACGAAGGAATTAGCACTTTTCCCCCACCAGCAACACAAGTGTGAACCTGCATATAAATCAAGAAGACAACCACCTTCAGAGATAAATCATATGTAAAACCAAGACAAAACATAAACACATCAGTTTTTTTTTTTTTTAGGGAAAAAAAAACCCATAAGATCTCATATTAGAGTTTAAAGATGGAAGATCATAGATCAGAATTCAAAAGTGTAAGAAAACTATAAAATTGACACTTCAATCTTATCATTAACGTACAGCTCTGAGAAATTCTCTTTCCCGGGCATATTTTGAATCACGAATGGTTGTTGCATATGTGGACCTGCAGCAGGAAAAGTGAAAGGATTAACCTAATGCACAGCATACATAAGCAGGTGCCCAACAAAAGGGTTTCATGCATCAAAAAATTGTGTCCTAAGTTCAGAAAGGAGAACCAACAAAGCGGAGTGTCACACACACACACACACACTAACATAATTCTATACTCCAGAGTTAATCTTAAACTCAAACCTTGAAGCAAACTCTAATGTAGGAAAGATGATGAAGCATCAAGAATTGTGGTGTCACCACAACAAAGGATAAACATCTGATACATATGTTCCTCGAAATAAGCTAAAGAAAACAGAATCTGAAATAATCACAAGTAAAGATCAATAGGTACCAGAATGTAAGTACAGACATACATTAGGATATGCTACAAAAGAATAGACACGTAAAAAAGTAACAAGCGCACATACAAACACACACATCCCATACTCTGTAATAACAAGGTCCAAACTTAGTCGATCAATTTGAGCTGCTCCAAGATGCCTATCTGGTGTCATATTATAGTCTCCTGTGTACACCATAGCAGCGTCTCCCACCTTTGCATAAAACATTGCAGCTCCAAGAACCTGAGAAGCATAAAAAAGAAAACTATGATCAGGAGTTCAGGACTCAACAGTTGAGCAAGATGACAACACGAAAGCCTTACATGTCCTGCATAGTAAGCACGGATTTGAAGATCCTTATCAACCTGCACCGTCTGCTTCAGGTCCACCGGTATAACTGCATTAAAGCACCATAACAGCTGAATTCAGTTCCGAAACCACAATATCTCTACCACCTCCATAAAAACTCAAGATTCACACACCTTTCTTCATGCATTCGACAATGTGCTCCGACGTAAACTGTTCCTCCTCTCCCCTTCTCTCAACCATCACTTTCCTATAATCCTCCAACATCAAAGGCGCCAGCGCCTTCGTCGGATACTGCAACACACCAAAAAACCAGTCAAAACAAAACACCACCAAAAATAATCAGCTCACACAGACATTTCATCGAACACCTTACAGTCATGTAAATGGGGCCACTGTAACCGCAGACTTCAGTGAAGTAAGGGAGCGCGCCAATGTGATCCAGATGACTGCCACAGGAAATATCCAATTAGCTAACTGACTGTGGATTTTGTTTATAAGTTTCGGATTAGGTTTTGAGCTTACAAGTGAGTAATGATGATGCAAGTGAGGGTTTGATTGAAGTTTGGGCCGATGAGAGAGAAGTCCGGGTAGCGGCGGTGGTCGAGGTGGCCCATATGCATTCCACAGTCGAACATGATGCGTTTCCCGTTTATCGTCACAATCACACAGCTCTTGCCTACCTCTTGCCCAGCGCCTGAAACCGTGAAATTTTAAGCTTTACAGAAATCCATCTATATGTGATGATAGATAGAGAAGGTTATGGTGAAGAAGAGAGAGAGAGAGAGGGTCTACCCAGAACGAGAGAGTCGATGGCCATCGGAACGGCTGCAGGGGCGGATCCAGGATTACAAGCTCGGTGGGGCTTGAACTTCCTAACAGAGGAAGGAAAAAAAATTCAGCCACAAATGTTGACACTAACCTGAAATATTGAATTACACACACACAAAAGCTGCAAATTCAGCAGTTCATGGTTCAACACAAAAACATGAAAGATAAATGCATTCTTAACAACAATCCCCTCTTAAAGATACTCGGTTAGGACCCTATAGACATCTAAAAGACATTTTTGAAGTTGAAAGCTACAAAGCCCTTTATCTTGGTATCAATAACTTGTCTCAAGAAACCGTTCCCTTGCTTCCTTAATTCCATATAATTGAGCTTCACAGAGAAAGCACCAAATGGACTCCTCTGTATCATTTGGATTATGGGCAACATCTATTCGGAACTTCTTCAAATTTGTACATAAAGATAAATAATTTAACCCTAGACACATAGCTTCACCAAACCAGTTCTAAAATTTTACGGGACCAATAAATTTTAGTTCCATACACGCACAAATTCAGCAAACCCAACCCACCAATAACTGGGATTTATCAGAATTAACAATTTCAATTTGGAGATGAATCGGGTTTTACTAGAATACCTCTTTCGGTGGAGTGAATAACCCAGCAATTTTGAACATTGATCAAGGGCTGAGCCGCGAGCCGCCGAAAAACGGAAGAACTGAAGATCAGAATTCGGAAATCAGAAACTTCAAAAAAAGGGTATATCTGAATATAAAGGAGAAGAAGAAGACGGAGAGGGAGAGAGAGATACCTGGAGGCTGGAGCTCGGAGGAGACGGAGAGGAGGAGAAGAACAGCGCTCAAGTTCGGGAGTCCCTAGTTCGGTCACTTCAGGAGGCTTCAGAGAGGAAAAGAGTGTTCCCCGAAAAAAAAAAACAAAACCCAACATATATACCTAGTTTTTCTTCGCGCGCTTTTCAATTTTGGCTTTTCAACTTTTAGTTCCAAGAATCTGTTCGTCGCAGAATTTAAATACCCCAAATTTTATATGAGAGTATTCAGTTACGGTTAGATAACATCAATACGTTTTTTTTTATTAAAAAAAATTGACTGAACGGCTCAGATTTACTGAAATTATTTATTCACTTGCATCATCAGTGTATAAAAGAATTTTTTAAACTTTATATCAACATCCACGCCCACGTCCTAATTGAACGGAAAGTTTTGTGATATTTCAGAGTATTGAAATCTTAAACCGAGGCTGATAAATTGCAAATGCTTTGCAGTATACCCCAAACCCTTGTTGCTCATTCCAAATATCCCACATTTGGATTAAAAATTAAAAACAAAAATAGCCTAAAAATCTCGGTTAAATTTCGATTAAAAAAAAAAAAAACACCCTTTGGTTAAATGATAAAAATATTCTGTTTAGAAGTGTCTAATGACTACTTTTTGGTCATGATCAACTCAAACCGCAGTTCAGTCTGACTTTCATCAAACACATGGTTAGTTACGGATGAGGTGAACATTTGATATAGAAGAGGAAACATTTCACGTCACCGGATCACCCTGACCACATTGACCTGCAAAGAGTTGTGAAAGTAGAAAGGTGGGCAGGATAAGAAGATTATCGTGATTCCGGAATTGCGGCTTAGACTAGAATTGATATATGTAGTCAACCATTTCGAAACCATTTGTAACTTTCGGCATGAACATACCCAAGAATTGAGTAGAAAGGCAGGCAGGATAAGAAGATTATCGTGATCCTACCCACTGCTTTCTCAGAGTTTGATCTCTTTTCTGGATTTTCTCTCTTGCCAGCCAGCGTTGGCATGCCAACTACAATCACAGTAGGGGGGTGGGGGACATAAAATAAGTGGTAAACGGAAGGAAGAACAAGGCACGTGCACTAACGCCTTTCTGCAGCTGCAATTGTGATTTTGTTATTGGGTGCTGCGTGTCAACCCTCCTCGTGACAGACCTCTGCACAATATAAGAAACAGTTCAAGTGTTCAACTTTCTAGAACACTAAACACAATTGAGAAACCATCATCAGCAATCATAACAAAACTTTGGCACATGCCCCTACATGAACCACAATGTAGCAACAATTAACAAACACATATATGGGGATATTCTAGAAAATAGTTGGACGCAGGCTCATGGATGAAGAATGGAAAATTAGACCAAGGTAGCAGACATACTCTGCTCATCTAAGATTATGAGTACGCAATCCATTGGTAAATACATCGTGGAAATACACTTTGAACTTATACAACAAAAGGGAAATAATTGGAAAAGACAAGGAGGCAAAATTAGTCTAGAAAACCTTTAATATGTTTCAATTGGATTCAGAATAACAAAATACAAGAAATCTGTTGGAAATCTTTTTTTTTTTTTTTTTTTATTCCCTTACTTCCAATACTCCAAAAGAAGAGAATCATAAGGTGGCATTGACAACTACCTTAAACAATTGGGTTCCCAATCCTGTCAATCCAAATGGCGGCCCAAACATCTACTGTACAGTCTCGACTTGGAAAGCAACTCTTTTCCTTGGAACAGGAGTGACTAAATGTATGTGTCAATCCTATGTGTCTGTGGTCTGTATTTCCTATTGTACTACGGGGAACGGGGTTCATATATGGTGATTGTGCCAACAGGATCTCAGCTTTTATGGATTCTGCACACATATCAAGTTTGGAGGATATACTGATGGCAAACAGAAAACTGCTTGATTTTCAGTGGTGGGTGCTGGATGACTATCGATCGAGACTGATTCACTAAACAGCATGAAGCTCAGTCTAATCAGCTGGTTTCTACCGTCTCCTTTGGATTAAAGGAAGAACCAAATTGTTAATGCTAGTTTTATCAGAGAAAAATCTTACTGTTGCTTTCGGCGTGAGGGTTACTCAACCTCACTTATTATTTCATAGACAAACACAGATTCTCTATCCAAATTCCCAATCTAGTAGACAGGTACTAGTGCATTTGTCAAAAGAACAGCTAACCTGAAGGGCCTAGTTGACCTAGTTACCATGTTTGGAACCAGCCTCACTAGGAAATAACAATGGAACTGAACCCCACATATGGACACAGAATATAAAAGATGATATGTAAGCAAGATCTAACATAAACTTTGCATATTAGGTAGAATTAAAGCCTCAACTATTGGTTCTGCAGAAAAATCTTTTCTTAAAATTAGACAGAAGAACCAGGGGAAAATAAAACAGTATATTTATGGACAAGTTTCTACTTGAGTTAAAACATTTTTGCGAGAGCACTGCATTGATGGTATAGTTGCAGTTAAATGAGAGTTTTAATTCATTTACTACTAACCAACAAACTTGAAGGAAATGTGTCCTAAAACAAGTCAACATCATTGTTATTCTCTCTACTAATAAGAAAGAAGTGAGTGCCATAGGAATGCATGGAATAGATGGTTGAACTAGTTAGGTAACTACCTTCCAGAAAGCACTTGAGCACTGTTGACAGAGGTTTTGGCACTACCAAACTGCTTGGCCCTATTGTCGTGTTCTTTGTCCACACGCATGGCAGCTACCTCCTTCTCCATAGCAGTAACTTCTCTTCTCATTTTCCTTGCCTCAACCTCCATTGCTTTAGCCAAGGTGTCTACCTTCTTGGCTAACATCTGAACAATAAGATTGACCAAAAAAGAGAACATCTGAATGACAGGAATCACGAAACACTTAAATGAGAGTATAAAATCATAAGAGTGATGGAAAGGAAACTCAACCTCAATAGCGTCATCTTTGTCTTTGAGGCTTTGATCTTTCTCATGGCCAGCTTTCCTCAAAGCTACAACCTCTTTCTGTAGCAGATCATACAAAACCCCTGGGACATTATCCTCTGTATCCACTGTTGAGAACTCATTTGGCTTATCATCAGAATTCCCTTTCCAGTTATTTTGTGCTTCCCCATCTTTGGTTCCCTCACAAGATTGGTTGACTGAGAAATTGGAGCTTGCACCATTTAACAGAACCTTACCCCTGTCCAGTGATCTAGTACCGCCATCAAATGATTTTGAAGTGCCTTTCGCATGCTTCAAGACTGAACTAGTGCCGGAGGACAAGGATCTGACTGGTGTTCTCTTGGATAAAAAGCCATTGGAAGATAATTTAGGAGCGTTATCCGCTCCACCAAGAGACTGACGTCGAGAGCTGTTAGAGACAATCCATCTCCTCCACCAATCAATCCCAGAATCTCCTCCATTGAATGATTTGTCTACAGCTGGTTTACAGATTCCTGTGATCATGCATCAGTTTTGATATTGTAGTTAATGTAATATTATTGTTTCCTGTAACTGTCAATACACACAGCTATATAATGCATAGAATGTAATAGCTTATTTGATTAAGAGAAATCAATTTCTACAGGTCCATTGCTTATACTTCTTCCTTCTGCTGTGCTTCGACAATACTGTTCGAAGATCCTCTCACACTCTCCTCAAGCACTTTAAGTCGCATATGATATTTTTCCTGTTAGATGTAAGAGAGGAATTTTACTCAACTTGGCATCCCAATATAAATCGGACACAATTTGGATATGGGTTTGTAGAAAAAAGGGTTATTACTTTCAACTGAGCTTCTGACTTGGCAGCTCTTTCAGTTATAGCAATCTTGTCCCGAAGTTGCTGCATTTCTCCCTGAAAGAACACAGTTCAGTAATTATAAAAACAGTAGAACCCAAATACTAAAGTTATCCCCTACGAGCTAAGACCTGACATTCAACCAAAAAAGATAGAAATACTACCTGCAAGAATCTCCATTCTTCAAGCCATTGCTTTACAGGCATCACTTTGTCGTTAGCGTCTTTCCACTCATTTGCTACCACTACGGCTACTCTGTTTGCTGTGACTTTTGCACGGGCCAACTCCCGGTCTAGAGTTTTCCTCTCCTCCTGAGAAACAAAAACCATACCAGTTCTTAAGAATGCACTCAACTACACGGTACATGTAAAATATAAGCAACCACCGAGATTGAGGTTTTAAATATGTAAGACACTTACATTCATCTCCTGGAACTTCCGCTGGTAATCCCTAATAGCATTGGCTGCAGCACCACCAGCAAGAACTGCCTCTTCCAACTCCCGCACAGTCTGTAAGCTTTTCAACCTCGGCAACCTTTTTTCTATGCATTCTATCTAAAATTTTGTTTTCTTCCTATCACACAGAAGCAGTAGAAATATAAATCAGACCAGTTTAAAACTACAGGAACCTATAAATACAAAGTCCAGAACACTACCGCCAAAACATGAGAAAATGCACAGCTGTTCTATCACTATAAACTCCAACTAAGATATGTTGGTCCCAGAACCAGCTAAGTTATATTCTTATCAAGCGACTATTATCCCAGTACTAGCATTTTTAACATCCAAACATGTAGGACAGTCCTTCAGATATTGTATTCAAAAACTGCCCTTCAATTACTTGAGAATACATTCCATGTTCTACAATCATACTTAATAGTCAGACCTCGTGGCCGGACTTCAAAAATTTTTTAAAAGAGTTAGAAGTTATAAATAGAAAGATTTTGATTCTTTCAAACTTCCTAGGGTCAAACAAACCAAAAAGATAAATTTGAATCTTAGAATTCATGAATTTTTCAGATATGGTGAACTAATCCAACCAAACTCTCATTGAAGTAAGCACTTTGATTTTTCAGGTCTCAGACATTGAGAAATCCATGACTGCAAAAGTAACTTAAATCATTTTCCAACCATTTAGTTTCACAAAACTAAAAGAGAATGCTGAAATGAGAAGAAAGTTCACCTAATACAAAGTTTACACATCAATGTTAACCTACTGTCAAAATTTGACTTGACATTTATCAGATCCATTTATTTGTTAGGAGAACAAAAGCTTGCCCCCTTTTTAACCTCTATTGTCACACAAAACTCTTCTCAACTACCATGTAGTTTCTTGTTATGGTAACACTGACAGCAGAAACAAAGATAAAGGCGACAACGTTTATAAATGACAAACAAAAAAAACCATCTTTTTGAATGTTTGTTTTGGAGTTGGAAGGCGCCCTTTAGGTTTGAGCTTAATTCCAATGCCACTGACCTTTTTCCTTTGTCAAATCTCAGATTCAGGCTTTGAGCTTCGAGTCAAGTTGGGTGACAAGGCCATATAAATAAGAGTGGCCACTGCCATGGATTGCTCTTAATCCAATGAGAAGTTATGGAACAAAATAGAGATGACACAACTGATAAGAAGATACGAATGCTTAAAATTGTTGCAAGGCAATATAATAGGAGGAACAGCAAGGTTATTATAGTGCTTCATCCATAGTTCCATACCTTTCCATCTTATTCTAGTCAATTACCCTGGAATAAAGTTTCAGCAAGAGCAAGAGCACATAAGCAAGGTCATTGCTTTACCTTTTCATCTGCTTTGCATCAATTTCCAGAATTCTTCAACATGCTCTGGCAACTCATGGCCGAAGAAAAACAAAGGTGTTGAGTGACTTGACTGATAATAGCTGATATGTGATTCTAACAATGCATCTTGTTTCCATTACTCAGAAAATATTCCTTTAGGCAAAAACCTTGGGTGAAAACGGCGCAACTTATATGTTTTTCAAGTTAAATCAGATAATGTCATGCTATGATACACAGGTCAATTATGTATTAAGTTATAGATAAAACTATCATTTTTATCATTATAAGAAAAAGAGACTCTTCTATAACATGGTGTTAACTGAACTTTGCTTCTTTGTACTCTTTATGTGTGATCTTGCCTGTTATCCAAATCTTGTCATGTAAAAGAAACTTGAAAAAGTTGGTTAGTGCCAACTTAGGAAATGCAGCAGTGCAGACTTTTAAAAGGAGAAGCAACTAATGTTTTAGCAATTGGATTCAATTTCATTCTTCAAATCGTGCCAAACTTGAGGACCAGCAGGATGACGATGTACATAAGTCTTTATAAAATAACTATCTGAGCAAGAAATAAGAGTGCTCAAGGAAAGCCCAGGAGCAGCTATTCCATGATCTTTGAGCCAATTGAACATGCGTACCCTAAGCTTCACCCTTTCCATTTTATGGGAAAGATATCTTGTGGCAGTCAACAAGGATGATATGGGATAACCCAATTCATTTACAAGACAGTCGATCTTCATTTCAATCACATCTGTTGTCTGGTTAGGATTTTGAGGGCATGATTGAATCAGTTCACAGACATCCTTCCGATCCGAACCAGCTTTTACTATACAATCAAATCTTTCCTGAAGCTCCTCTCCATTGCCTCGACATGCCTTCAGCGCTGCTTTCATTTTGCTGGAGTTTTCTACAAATCCTATGTCTGGCAAGAACTTAGTCCTTTCAGCCTTTGACCTAACTTCATCTCCGGAATCTGGAAATGACTCAATTTTTCTATCCCAACCCCAATTCTTTAATACTTGTGGGTTCTCCTGGATGTACTGAGACAATCGTTTCTTCCCAACATGCAAAGTACAAAGTAAGCTGCTAGTTTTTTTCAAAGAGCACGAACCCAGTAGCAGGGGGTGAGAATGAACAATCTTCCCAATCTCTGTAGCCTTCATGTCAATCTCATCCAGGAACAAAATGCACCGGCTTAAATTTGCAACAAATTTTGCTACTGGAATCTGCGGAAATTGTAGAAACAGTGAACATAAATTCCCCTCAATCCCATAAGGTTGCGGAAATAAGTGTTATCTTCCCATAAATTCCCCTCAATCCTATTGGTTTCAAATCCAATACTCTTCAATTTTTCCAATACTGAAACAAATGCTGCATTGACATCCCCAACCAAAAGATAAGGACTACCAACAACATAGCGAACTAAAGCAGAACGGCTAAGACCTAGTTCTTCATAAGCTTGAAGTTTTGATGCCAAAACCTGAAAATCATATTGAAAGACCTCTGTTGCGTCCCTGTAAATCTTTCCTATCTTATTCGGCGGAATCCCATAATTAGATAAAACAGTATAATTATGAAGCAACAACTCATCATCAGTCAAATACATCAAATTGCGTGGAAGAAGAGAAACATACTCGGAAGGTTTCAAACCCAAGCTCTCAAAGAAGGGTTCAAATTCATTAATAGGGTGGTACCGCAAGAACCGAGCAATTGACCGCCTAATGTCTCTCTCACAATCAGCCCTTTGAAAAAGCTTGTCTAGAAAATGTGGGCAGTTTTTACTAATATTCTCAGCATCAGTGAAATGTAAGCCTCTAGTACTGTGCAAATACTCCAACAATGCAGCCTGCGTTTCTTTTTTAATGTAACGAAGAGTTCGAGTAGCACTTCTGCCCTTAGCAGTCGAAGTTTCAACCAAAACTTCATGGTTTTCAATTTCAGGGGCCATTTTTGTGCTGTAAACTCTAGGGATTTGGACATTGGGGAAAACCCCAATTGGCTGAAATAGGGTTCTTGGTGATCTAAGGTGATTTTCATGAAAAATAGTAGAAACCCAGCTGGGAATAGATGCTATCCTGAGTTTTTGCAAATGGGTCATGACCAGTTTGATGAGATTGCCAAGTGAATAGAAGTAGATAATCTAAAAGGGCACGGATTTAGCGGAAGAGAAATGAGTATCTAAGTCTCAGGATGAAATGTTACCTTTGGGACTGAACAGACGAGACCCAGAAAGAGTTGGACTTCGGCTGCAGGAGTTTCTCGTACTGATGCTTATTGAGTAGCTGCCTTTCAGAGAAAACGTTTGGTAGTCGTCCATGTGCTACAAGGGTTTTACTGCTTGTTGATTCAGTCTATCGGGGTTTAAGATAAACGCTTTACATTCGGACCAAATGCTTTGGTAGTCCGACCATGCCATTAGACCGGATGAGGCTGGATCTGAATTTTTTTTTATTTAAATTTTTGTCAAAAATACATAATAAATTATTTTTTTGATGACTTTTGAAATAATTCTGCATGAGTTTTCACCTTCTGAGTCAAGTAGATAAAAGTTAAAATACATAGCAAAACATTTTTTAACAATGTAAAGAAAAAAAAACACTACTATGAGGTGGTATGGTTAGAGTTTTCTCTCTAAACTTGTCATTCTCAGCATCCACGACTGTTCAACCATGGTCGATGAAGTCTCTTCCCGCCTTATGGCCACACTTGCCATCTCCGAGAAGGGGAAAACCTCATTTGATCCTCTTGGTGCAGCCGCAATTTCAAATAACCACTATGTTGTTGGTTGTCTCTTGTCGGTGACGGGGAGGAAATTGGTGGATCCCAAAGCGTTCTTGGGAACCATGGCCTCGATATGGGGTTATCATATCCGGCTATCTATAAATGAGCAGAAGGGATGTTTGTTTTCTACTTTTCAGTGGAGAAAGAGCGGCGCCAGGTTGCCGACGGTGGCCCGTGGTTGTTAAGGAAGTCTACTTTGGCCATCTCGGACTACAACAGTCTTAGAGCAACTCCAACAGTTTCTCTATAATTTTTGTATTATAGGGAAGCAAAAGTCAAAGCTTTAAGCAATTTTTCTTCTTCAATTCCAACAGATTCCCTAGTTTACAGCAATCTCTAAAATCTCCAAATTCTTCCTTAAAAATTTAGAGATTGCTGTAAATTTAGGGAATTTTGTTTTCTCTCTCCTCACTTTCCCTAAAATGGAGAAAGTTATAGAGAATCTGTTGGAGCAAAAGAGCCTCGTTTTTCCCTAAAATAGAGAAAAACTAAAATATGGGGAAGCTGTTGGAGTTGCTCTTAGCGATGTTTCTCAAGTCATGATCGATTCAATCCCAATCTGCATGGAGATATTGGGACTCCCGCCAGCGTTGACGATTGATGGAGTAGTGCCTATGGTCAGATCGATGTTGGGAAGGTTTTTACAAGTGGATAAACTCGACATCTGTCGTGATGTAACTAGGGTTCGGATCCAACACCTGATAAAAATTCTTGTGCATCAAGTTTTCCCTCCTTGGGTGTTCGAGTTTACGACTGAGGTAGCGGCTACCATCAAATTTCTATATGAATGCCTGGTTGGCTTCTTCCGGGTATGCGGGATGCTGGAGCATCCGTAATTGTAGGTCCCCCCGACGATAGAAGAAGTTGTGTTGTAGACAAACCCTAACCCTAGGGTTAGGGTTTTTAAAAATAGTATTGTTACGGCAATTCAGACGGGCTCGTCGTCCTTAGTTTCAGGATTGCTGACCTAAGCTCAAGCACCCACTCTTTTCACTGCAGTGTCCAACACGTTTACCTTCTCAATTCCAGTGATCTTGGCAGAAGCTTCATCTAAGCAAATGTACTGTTTTCGGGCCCAACTGGTGGCTCAGATCGGGCTTATTCGTGCAATCCAGACCACTAAGGTTGCACATGTTGCTGCTCTTTTTGTTAATTAAAATGAGTTCTTTTATATAATTGATAAATATATTTAAATTATTTTTTATTTATTTAAAAAATAATATAAATTCGGGATTAACTAAAATAGAGAGAACTGATGTAGATGTATATTAAATTAGCTAGCCAAAATGACTTTTTAGCTACTTTAGCTAAAATTTAACTAAAGAATGGCTAGCATTTGCTAATGAAGCTGATGCTAGTAGAGTTGCTAAAATTGCTAAAAGCTAAATACAATCTCCAAAAAAGTTAAGAATCTAAGATAAAGAGTCTCCTAAAGATACTCTCGAGTCTTGTGCGATTGCTAAAATGGATAAATAAATAAATAAATATACTCACCAAAATAATTAAGGAGCTAAGATAGAGTGTGCACTGAACCAAATTTAAAAAAAAAAAAAAAAAACTTGATTTATATTTTGGATCAAAATCAAATTAAAAACTTTAACATGACCTTTGTCTCCTCGACTGTCCATGTCCTCATGGAATCTTAGTCGTCTCTCTCTCCCTGTCTCTTCAAAAGTATTTCTCTTCCCTGAGTTGCATGGCGTCCTACAGATTGATTGCAGTGAAGGTACGTCAATTGGCACTTGGTTGGCATCTTGTTTTGAAGTTCTCTCTAAAAAAAATGTGGCCCTTTTACTGTTTATTGGATGGTTTGTATGGAAGGAGCGTAATCTGAGAGTATGGTCAAATAAATTTGTTTCTTTGACCCACTTGCAGTTTCAGATCAGATCCTCCCTTATGTTTGTTCAGTCTCATTTGGTTACTACTCGGAGGACTTCTGGGAGGCTTAGGCCATGTTGGCCCCCCCTTCTTCAGGTTGGCTTAAGGTCAATTGTGATGGTGCTTTTGATTTGTTATCTAAATCTGGTGGGATAGGAGTGGTTATACGTGATGCATTGGGTGACATTATTGGCGGTGCATGCATCAAGGTTAATTATGTTGCCTCTCCTGAAGCTATAGAAGTCATGCCTTGCAGGGTTGCTTGCTCCCTAGCAGTACAGTATCATCTTTCTCCCATTATCTTTGAGACTGATTGTCAGCACTTAGTCTCTTCTGTTGAATCTGGGGGTGAAGAAACCTCACCCTTGGGTCGTGTTATTGAGGATATCAATTCCTTTCTACAGGTGCTAGTTGGCTCTTCTTTGAGGCATGTGTACCGTGAGTCCAATACAGCTACCCACAATTTAACTAAACTTGCTCTACTTTCTTCTTTCAACTTATCTTAGAGTGGGCATATCCCTCCAGATATTAGAAGCTTTATTGCTTCCCATTGTATCCATTGATTCAAGGTTTTAAATATCTGCGATATTTCCGATATCTCCCCCGATATTTCCTTTTTTTGACGGACCGATATATCTGGGGGTAAATATCTTATCTTTTACCGTTTCTGCTAAATTTCTCCGACATCGTAAAATATCCCCGATATATTAGATATTTGCGATATATCCCCAATAAAGTGAAGATATCTATAAAATTTGAGGTAAAAAAAAAAAAAAACTCAGTAATTCTCTAAATGAAAATCTGTGTGAAGAGAGATCTCCTAAAGGCAAATCTGAGTGAGGAGAAATCCCCTCAAGGTGAATCTAGGTGAGTAGAAAATCCCCTCAAAGCGAATCTAGGTGAGGAAAAAAATCCCCTCAAGGCGAATCTAGGTGAGGTGGTACAGCAACTCCAGATAGTTCTAATGATGGTGGAGAGGGTGGAAGTGGAACAGGTGATGGAGGTGAAAGATATGAATATGGAAAATCTTCTGTGGATGGAGGATTCCAATTTACCTGTGAAGGTAATTTTGAACATACCACCCAAGATGAAGACCACGGAGTGAAAACAGCTGGTCATGGTGCTCAAGAGAAGACCCGATATGGGAGGAGGACTAGAGGTGCAAGTGATGATCAAAGTACCCCATCTGATGTTTCTTCAATTGCCTTAAGTTTTGACTCTATTAGTTTAGGCACAGAGCGCAGTGGGATCTTAAATGAATCTCATGAAGGCAACAATCAATTTGGTTATGATGCTTATGGATATAATCAATATGGAGAAGTATATGATCAGTCATCCAGTTGGGTTCATCCTTATTATCCCCTTATAGGGGAAACAGTTGGCAGCTCTAAAGAGATCTATAACTATCATGTTCATCACTACAATTCGCACTATATGGGTCATATGTCTTGGTCTGATTATTGCATTTTCGTAGACCAGCGAGCGGCTTTTCAACCGCCTAGAGTCTCTTTTTGGATGTAGATGAAGTTGACATTCATATATATTTATATGTAGTTCTAAATTTCTAATAAATTGACTTTTTTCAAAAACGATATTTTGTTACCCTGTATCCCCAATATTCCCGATATCTTCCTTTTTCAAAGTACCAATACATATGAAGATACCGATATTTAAAACCTTGCATTGATTGGTGATTATAATCAGTTTGTTTTTCCCCTCAAAAAAAAAAAAACTACTCACTAAAACTTTTTTCCCATGTTTTCAATTAATTATAGTACTTGGTATATCCTTCTATTCTTATTTATATGTTGTATAGTAAAGATAAAATAGAAAAAAAAAGGGAAAATGATCATTTACCCGATTTTAAGCTAAAAATTGCCCACTTGCTCCACCAACTGTTTTTTAACCCCATTTACCCAAAACACTCTAAGGGATTATTTCCCCTTTACCCAATTATTTCTTTTTTCTTTTTTTTTTAGACTTTTTTGCCCTCTCCTTCTTTCTCACTTAGAGAGAGAAGTCACCTTCCACCTTGATGTGCTCCGGTGACCAGTGGCCGGCGCGGTCTTCGGTGACCGGACTCCGGCGAACGGTGACAGGATTCCGGCGACCAATGACCGGATTCAGGGAACCGGTAACCGAAATCCGGCGACCGATGACTGGAATCCGGAATCCGGCTATTATTGCCCCCCAGTAATCATATTACTGCCCCCCAGTAATCATATTATTGCCTCCCAAAAATCATATTATTGCCGTCCAGTGAATTGTATGAACTCCCAAAACCAAAATGAATACACTACAGGAACAATTGATCAATTTATAATCATATTACTGCCCCCCTATAATCATATTATTGCCCCCCAATACAAAGTCCAATGTCTCTACTGCCTCCCAATAGACCACCAAAAATGCACCATTTTATATGATTCACAGATAATTTGGCTTTAATACATAGAAAACAACAGGTAATTTATCAATACACCACACTATAGTGATCCCTGTCCCTCATTTCAAAGTCTACTGGGGGCCAATAATGTGTCTACTGGCCCCAGTAGCCAGGAAATGTATTGGGTAGCAAAAAAAAAAAAAAAACAGAAACTAATTTGGGCACCCAATCACCATCTTCGGCGGCACTGTGGCTTCGTCTCCGGCTTCTGAAGGCTATACGTCGGTCGACGTTCGGGTCTGGACGACGAGTCTGGTTGAGTCAGTTGCACTGGGGTGTGTACCAGTGATAATAGCCGACGGAATCGAAACCCAAGAACCCGGACGATGAGTACAGCAGATCTCGTCGATGCATCAAACCAGATTGTGAATCATTTTCAGACGCCGACGTCAATGACCCAAATTCTTCAGACGCTGCCGACGTTCGACCTATACTCCATTTCGGCAAGAGATCAGACTTGAACCAAAACCAAGTCGAACCAAACCCGACCATTTCCAATCGTCGGCCACCTCAACTTCTTCCATATTGACGCGCCGGAATAGAACCTGACAATGCCGCCGTGGCTCCTAATCGATCCGCTCCCAAATCGGATTCCGAGGCTCCGGCGATGTCGTCTCTGCCGTCGATGAAAGAGAGGAAGCGTGTGAGAGAGAGAGAGAGAGAGAGAGAGAGAGAGAGAGAGAGAGAGAGAGAGAGAGAGAGAGAGAGAGAGAGAGAGAGAGAGAGAGAGAGAGTCTGAGAGGAAAGAGTTTAATAGGGGCAAAACTGTCACTATAGGTTAGATTGGGTAAACGGGGTTAAATAACTCTCGGTGGAGTAAGTGGGCAATTTTTGGCCAAAAATTGGGTAAGTGGTCACGGCCCCAAAATGATTATATATATATATATATATATATATATACAGATCCTATCCAGAGCGGAGCTCCGCTTTGAAAATTAACGTGTGAAGTTCGAGTTTTTGGTCACTTTTCAGTCGCATATCCACATCTCGACCGCTCAGTTTTTAGGTACTAGTGTATAGATCGTCTCTGCAAATGTATAGATCGTCTCTGCAAATTTTCAGCCAAAATGATGATCGTTAAGGCATTGATAATTGCCTTAAAGCTAGTACGGTTCAAGTTGACAGATTCAGTCCGTCCATTGGTTTAAGCGAGTTAGATACCTTAACGATCATCAATTTGGCTGAAAATTTGCAGAGACGATCTATACACCAGTACCTTAAAACTGAACGGTCGAGATGTGGATATGCGACCGAAAAGTGACCAAAAACTCGAACTTTATAAGTTAATTTCAAAGCGGAGCTCCGCTCTGGATATGTATATATATATATATATATATATATATATATATATATATATATTAAGCAGAAACACCTCCCTAGGTTTTAGGCTCATCCTCACCGGTTAATGATTTTTAGAACATCACAGAAAAGGGGGGATTTTGTTTTCGGTTTTTTCGAAAATAAAACTAAGTTAACAAAACAATTAAAATGCAAAAACATAAAAATACGAATGGAATGAGAGAACAAAGATCAAAATCGAAACATATGATTAAAATTGACTCAAACCCTAATATTGTTCATCTAAGTCATGAGAAAGGAGTTGATCATGTGAAACGTTCGAAAGATATCCTCAGCAGTCTTCTCTCAAGGGCAATGGTAGTGCTGCGAGAAGGACTGTGACCTCCTTGGCTCCTTATAGATTTGGGTGGTGGTCCTAAAAGTCGTCGGCGCCTAAGTTGGCAGTTTCAGCCTCCATGGCTCAAGATACTGGCATTAATCTTTGCCGTAAGCGAAATCATTGACCTTGGGATTAAGCATTGTTCTGGTTAGTTGGTTATTCGTCCTCAAGCCAAGCCCTACACGTTGAGAGCTCGGGTTAGGATTAAGCATTGTTTTGGGTAGTTGGTTGGTTGCAAATCAAGAAACATTCAGTGACAACTATAAACCAAATTCGGGAGTGTTTTGACATTTATGCTTTTCAAAAATTACATTCCCAAATATGGCTCAAAGAATGCACCCTCTAGAGTTCTAGTTTTCCATACAATAGCCATTTTGCTCAATAAGCTCAGGTGATGACATTTGTTCAAAAGCCAAGATTCAAGGTGGTCCTTTTCATAGATTTGCTGCTTCTAGCGCAGACCCTGGATCATCTTTCTGGGAACAACCTCCTCGCATCAAGTGCTTGGGCTGCTGTTGCTCTCTATCCTAACTCCTAAGCCTCCAAAAGCATTTTGATTGGTTAAATTCACTAACGGATTCGGATGTTCATTCCAAAATGATTTCTGAAGGTGAAATCTGAAATAAACACTTGTTAAGTGCCCTGTATCCACATTCACAGTTAACTATTATGCCGAGGTCAGCACAGATCCAGTCCCATCCTGCAGATCAAGCATGAACCAAATATGTGCAGCTTCTGTTTTCAAAACAGTAGGAAGTTCTTCTGGAAACTGATGGGCGAGAAATTCAAAATCATTGAAAGAAAAAGGTGTATATCATAATAGCTGAAATTTTCTTTGAACTAGGCTAACGGTTGCTGTACCAAACGTTTATCCTTATACAGCAACATCAAAATAGAGTAGGGTCAATTCACTAGAGCCATTTATAACACTGTAACACAAGTTAAACTAGATTACTTCCAAGTCTTACAATGTCAAAAAGGGAATAAAGGATATGAGCAAAAAAAAAAAAAGTAGAGGTGGGGAATAAAGGATCAGAGGGTTATGAGGACAACTCAGTTTATAAAGTATGTGAAAATGCAATTTCCTATTTGCAAAGCTTAGCAAGACCAAGAGAAATGTAGCACATCCAACAGAAACTCAACTGAGAACGTGTAAAAGAGGAAAAATTTTGCATTATAGCATAAATGATATTACTTAATCATTTATCTCTTTAATGTTCAGAGAATAAAATCCCAAATAGGGCATAAATGATATTACTTAATCATTTATCTCTCTAATGTTCAGAGAATAAAATCCCAAATAGGGCATTGTCATCCACACAGGTATACATTCCAACCTATGCACTGATTGCCAATCAAGTTTGTATTGCATGCTCCAACTCTATCATGGTACCAGATCAGATAAGTTATTTATGTTTGAAACTCAATATAACAACCCTGCTTCATGTCATTGTCAACTAATATATTGATCCACATTTTTGGTTCAGTTACACAACACTTGGAAGGGATTCAGAATTGGCATTTAAAGCCATGTACACAAAAGACTCAAAAATGTGGGAACTCTACCTAATTGTCAATTGGCTTTAGTCGGATGATTCAATACAACATTAGCATTCTATGTAAAACTCAGATGGTCATTCAACTCAGGATAAAGATTATTAGACTTAAAAGTTGAAATAAATTGGTGTTAATACTTACATATACTCTGTTTCTACTTGTTCTTACGTGCCATATCACCCGAGAACTGTTAATCCTCAAAAGATGTCAGCATGTAAGAGAAAAAGAAACGAATGTGTCAGTACCAACTCGGGATCGTCAGCAATGCAATTGTGCAGAACCACAGAAGGGGTGCAAAAATAATTTATTATAAAGAATACATTTTACCCTTCAATTCCTGCCAAACTTGAGGACCACAAGGATGATGATTTACATATTGCGATATAAATGTTTTCTCCGCCATTGCGACGACAGTGCTCAAGGCAAGTGTAGGGGCTATTGTTCCTTGACCAGTGAGCCAATTGTACATGAATACTCTGAGCTTGACCCTTTGAGTTGTATAGGATAGATATGATGGGAAGTTCACCAAAGATGATACAGGATAACCCAGATGATTTACAAGAACATCAATCTTCATTTGTAACACATCCCTTTTCTGGTTCAGAATTTGAGGGGATACTTTAATCATTTTACAGACATCCTGGTGATTTAAACCAGCATTCACTATACAATCAAATCTGTCTTGAAGTTCCCCTCCCTTGCCTCGAAATAGCTTTAGTGCTTCTTTCATTTTGTTCGAGTTCTCTACAAATCCTATGTCTAACAAGAACTTAATTCTCTTTCCCTTTGAGTCCTCTTCCGAGTCTGGAAGTGGCTCAACTCTTCTACCTAGAACCCATTTCTTTAATGCTTCAGGGTTCTCCTGTATGTACCTAGACAGACGCTTCTTCCCAATCTTCAAGTAAGAAAGTAAGCTGTTAGTGCTTTTCAGAGCACACGAACCCAGTAGCAGGGGGTGTGAACAAACAATCTTCTGAATCTCTGCAACCTCCATCTCAATCTCATTTAGGACCAAAAGACATTTCCTCAAATTCAGAACAAATTGCATAATCTGAATTTGTGGAAACTGCAGAAACATTGAACATATTTGGCTCCTTGTGGATCCAAACTTCAGTAAGAACCCAATTAAGAGCAGTGTCGTTTCTCCTGAACTCTCAAATAAAATATCCGGATGCTGGCCAAGTAATCCAACCAACTGCACGTTGCTGCAACCCATCTCATTAAACAACCTTAGCACTTCAAGCATCCGGCTCCAACTATAAATATTCTCTTCTGATAAATTCCTTTCAATCCAATAGGTCTCAAACCCCAAACTCTTCAACTTTTCTAGTACCTTAACAAATGGCACATTTACATCCCCAACTAAAATATAAGGGCTGCAAACAATAAACTTAACTAAAGCAAATTGGCTGAGACCTAGTTCTTCATAAGCCTGAAGTTTCGATAGCAACACCTCAAAATCATATCGAAACACTTGTGTTGCTTCTTTATAAATCTTTCCTATCTTGCTACGTGAAACCCCATAACTACACAAAACAGTATAATTGTGAAGCAACAAACCATCATCGGTCAAGAACATCAAATTCCGAGGAAGACGGGGGATATACTCTGAAGGTTTTAATCCCAAGCTCTCAAAGAAAGGCTCAAATTCATTAATGGGGTGGTACCTCAAATACCGGGAAATCAAGCCCCCAATTTCATTATCAATTTCACCATCAACACTTGTTAAGAGCTTGTTGAGAAACTGCGGGGAGTTTTTACTCATATTCTCTGCATCCATGAACTGCAAGCCCCTAGTACAGTGCAAATACTCCAACAATGCAGCCTGGGCTTCTTTTCGAATAACTCTAGAAATCCCCCCTCCATTTTTTCCACTAGAAGTCGAAGTTATATCCAAGTTTTCAGGGTTTTCAGCTTCAAGAGCTGTTTTGGTACCGTAAAGCCTGATGGCATGAGAATTGGGGAAAGACCCAATTGGCTGAAGTGGGGTTCTTGATGATCTAAGGTGGTTTTGAGCAATATTTGAAGAAACCCATTTGAGAATAGATGCATTTCTGAGGCTATGCAAATGGGTCATGACCAGCTCTATGAGATTACACCTGACCCTAGAATTGAATTTTCGGAAAACCTAGAAGGCATTGGGATGAATATATATATATATATATATATATGTGAACACTGAGACTTGGCACGAATATGTTACCTTATGATATTGATGGGTACGCGTGAGTGAGACCACTGCTCAGAAAGGGTTCAAGCTTCCGCTGCAAATTTCCTAATACTTTTGCTGTTTCCTGATTGAGTGGCTGCCTCACACTGTTTTGGTTGCTGCTCTTCACTCTTCACTCTTCACTGGGTTTAGACGGAAGGGGTGCCCAAAACAAGACCTCTTTAGTATTGATTCTCGAATTGGGTTTTTTTTTTTTTTGTTGTATTTTTTTTTTTATTGGAGGAGGTTAGTGTTAGAAAGTGAGCAACACACACATTCTTCAGAGGATATTTTAGCAGAGCCGGACTAATCCCTTTTGAACGCCACGGGGCATTAAGCACCCATTAGCTAGCCACCAAGGCCTTATGGGGATTCGAAAGCCAGACCTACCTAGGAGTTGCAAACTAGGACCTTCTACCACCCCACCATCCCTAGTGGTTGATTCTCGAATTGGTTTTGAATTAATAATCAAGATTAGTTATAAATATATAATGAAAATTATATATATATATATATATATATATATATATATAAATATGCGTCTTCACTCTTGAGCAGTTTTAAAAGCATTTAAAATGATTTTGAGAAGTGCTTCTAAATATGAAAGCAATTTTGTCATATTAGAGAAGAGCTTTTAGGTTTTTCAGAATCAAATTTTAAACAGGCTTTAGTTTCAAACTCAGCTATTTACACATAACTGACATAAGTGTAAAATTAGTGTGGCATAAGAGTCTCGTAGTTGTCTGTTAGTTGTTGTACAATGAATTCGATATTAGGCTTATTTGAGGACATTATTGGAAGTTATGAGAGAGAGAGAGAGGAGAAATTTATGCAAATGTAGTAATCCTTCATGACTGATAGGGTCTTATTCTAGGACTTTGTTGTGTCTAAAGTCAAGAGGTTGAGGTTGAGGCCATCAACAACAAGCACATTCCTGCAAGCTTGCTTGAGGTTAGAAGCTTTAATACATTGGTCTTTTTTTTATATGATTTATATTCCTATCTTCAACACTAGTGTTGCTCCTGTAACATATTGTATGAAGGCCTGGAGGTTTGACTGTGATGAAGCTACAAAGGTATTTCAGTTGATCAAGCAAAAGTCGACCACTGCTTCAGCTCTTTAGGATTGGGGCAGTGTCGTCAAGAAGGCAATCCAATAAGAAGGGGTGGGAATCAAAGCTTAACTATAGTACCTGTCATGTAGAGTTTATGCAGTGTTGCAGACCTAGAAGCACTGGAGTTCATACATAAAGTTTTGTGCTGTTCTTTTATCACTCTCACATATCAATGCACAAGATGAGTTCTCAATATATCCAACATTCCGATGGGGCATTGTACTTGCTCACTTCACCTTTTCACTTGAGAACAAAATCGGAATCCCTGAAGCGGATGCTCTCAATTAGAAGTCTAGTCTTCTCACCACCATGAAGATTTAGGTGGTGGGTCTTGTTTGTTTTAGTAATCACTGGCTACTGAAGTATATTGCTACTATTGCGAGAGTGAGTGGAAGCAGATTTTAGTGGTCTGTGAGAACTTAAAGACTTGGACCAGAAACTGTGCCACCTTTAACTGGTCAGTCGACAATAACACCTGAATTAGCCCTTCTATGTCAGTTATGGCCACAATCCAGGATCGTTAGTTGAGCTTTTCTCCAATTCTTGGTTCAAAGGAGATTAGTGCAAATACTGAGAATTTCATGACTGGGGTCAGTTGGCTTTTATGCAGAAAGCAGTATAAACCAAGTGATTCAGTGCTGTCAAGTTATATCAAACATGAAAAACTTATGCAGGTTCTTGTTTCTCTTTCCTTCATTTTGATATCCGTTTTCTTAAGTAGAGAAATAAAATGTTGGACAGCATTTATCCAAACTATTCATGCTGTTGCTCGTTTACCTAAAAATTTGCGATTTGCCTATGCATCTGCATCAAATTAGATCCACAATTTATAACCAGAAACCCAAGCTGAAAAGATATCAAAATAAAGGAGACAGATTTCCAGGACCATAAAGATAAACCATTGTCAATATCACAAGTTACTCGCTTCACAGTGAAAAAGACAGTAAAAGACTTCTTGGCTAAAATGGAGATGCTGTGATGATTAACTAGTTTGGTTGTTTTTATTCTTATGTGCCATATCACCTTCCAACAGTTAATCCTCAATAAATATCTCAGTTTGTCAAAACAAGAAAAAACAAAAAAAAGGAACTAATAGCATTAACAGAGAACAGTGTAGAATCTTGAAAGTGGGAAGCAGTGAGAAATTTTTTACCCTGAATAAATTTTATTCTTCAAATCCTGCCAAACTTCAAGACCACAAGGATGATGATTTACAAACTTCCTCAGAAAACATAGATCTGAGGGATATAAAATAGTGCTCAAGGCAGAACCAGGTTCAACTGTTCCTTGATCTTTGAGCCAATTGTACATGAATACCCTATGCTTGACCCTTTTAATTCCACAGGTAAGATATCTTGGGAAGGACAGCAAAGTTGACAAGGGATAACACAAATGATTTACAAGGAGATCAATCTTCATTTCTATAAGTTTCTTTGACTGACAAAGAACAAGAGGATATCGTTTAATCAGTTTACAGACTTCATCACGATCTAAACCAGCTTCCACAATGCAATCAAATCTTTCCTGAAGCTCCCATCCATTGCCTTGAAACTGATTTACCACTTCTGTTATTTTGTTAGGGTTCTCTACAAATCCTATATCTAACAAAAACTTCATCTTGTGTGTCTTTGATCTGAGGTTCTCTCCCAGCTCTAACGGCCTAAGTGTTCTACCAAATACCCAATTCTTCATTTCTTGTGGGTTCTCCTGGATGTATCTAGACAGCTCCTTCTTTCCTATCTTTAAGTGAAGAAGTAAGGTGTTGGTACTTTTCAATGCAATGGAACCCAGTAGCAGGGGTTGAGAATGCACAATCTTCCCTATCTCTGTAAACTCCATTTTGATTTCATGCAGGATCAAAAAACATCTCCTCATATTCAAAACAAATTTCGTTACTTCAATTTGAGGAAACTGCAGAAACATTGAACATATCTGGCTCATTGTGCATCCAAATTTCAGAAAGATCCCAATTAGTAAAAATGTCCTTCCCCCTGAAGCCTCAAACACAAAATCTGGATGCTGGCCAAGTAACACACCCAACTGCTTGTTGCTGCAACCAATATCACTAAGAAAACTCAGAACTCCAAGCATCCGTCCCCAATTATAAGAATCCGATTCGGATAAGTACCCCTGAACCCAACTGGTTTCAAATCCAAGGCTCCTCAATTTCTCCAATACCTCAACAAATGCCACATCTACATCCCCAACTAACAAATAAGGAGCAGCAACAATAAACTTAACTAAAGCATACCGACTGAGACCCAGCTCTTCATAGGCTCGAAGTTTTGATTGCAAAACCTTAAAATCATATCGAAAAACTTCTGCAGCTTCCTTGTATATCTTCCCTATCCTACTACGCGCAACCCCAAACTGACACAAAACAGCATAATTGTGAAGCAACAGACTCTCATCGATCAAGAACATGGAATTAGGTGGAAGAAAATGAACATACTCTGAAGGTTTCAAACCCAAACTCTCAAAGAAAGGCTCAAACTCATTAACAGGGTGGTAAAGCAAGTACCGGGAAACCGACTGCCGGATTTCCTTATCACTACCAACGCATTTCAAAAGCTTGTTGAGAAAATGCGGTGAGTTTTTGCTCATATTCTCTGCATCCGCAAAGTGCAAGCCTCTACTACCATACAAATAGTCCAACAATGCAGCTTGCGCTTCTTGTCGAACAGCACGAGAAACTCGACCAGCATTTTCAGGCCAAGTAATTTCACAGCTTTCAGTCACAGGGTTCCTTTTAGTTCTGTAAAGTCTAGGGGTTTGGGCACTGGGGAAAGACCCAATTGGCCGAGCTGGGGTTCCCAATAGTCTGAAGTGGTTTTCATCAAAATTTGAAGAGACCCGTTTGAGAATGGATGCTGTTCTCAACTTACGCAAATGGGTCATGCTCAAATTGATGAGATTTCACCACCTGTGATTGATTATCAGAGAACCTGAAGCTGAATGGAAATGAATCTAAAATATCTGGGATGAAAAACATTACCTGGATTGTGATTAATGTCCGAGAGAATGAGCAAGTTTCCGGCAGTGGTGCTGATTGAGAGTGTAGTCGCCAGTTCTCTCTCAACAAAAACAGGTTTATGACTCTCGTAAGCACAAGACGGAGATCAAAATGATGAGGAAACTCTGCTTTTCCGGGTCGGGTAAGAGCCCAACGGACGGGGCATTGCCCATCATTTAGCCGCTTCGTTTTCATTCATCTCAAAAGTCTTAAAAATTCATCAACTATATCTTATATTTTGGTAACGATGAAAAAATATATATATACCATATTTATTCACTGATTGTTTTGTTTCCTTTTGATTCGTTCATAGTCTAGGTTGCTCACTAATGATTCCTAAAAGCCTAAATCAATCAATCAAGTATATGCCAGATCAATTTTTATGGAATTCATAAGTAGTGTTTGGTTTTGCCTTTTACAGTTTAGGAACCATGTTCAATTCATTTACTAAAAGCAATTTCTCTTAACGAGAATATAAGTAACAAATTTTTTTCAACAAGAAATTAGCTTAGTTAATGATTACATCAACACAAACTAATGATGTGGTGTTTGGGATTAGAGTTTGGTAAAAGAAAAATTGGTATCTCTAGCAATACTCATATCGAATTGGCTTTTAGTTTACCAATCCCATTTTATAAACTGAAGGAAACAGAAATTCATTGGTCAAGACACTGAGTAAGCAGTGGCCAGGGTTGTCACACAATCACTTGCAGGATCATTATGCTATAACAGTTTCCAACAAAGCACTGCAGAAGGCATTATCATCAAATAAAATGCCAAACCAATAGCATCGCTACATTCAGAATACAATCTGGTCCTGCCAACTTCGGAAACAGGAAACAACATTCAACATAAAGATCCAGCTTTACATCTCTTTTGCTCACATTAGAAGCTAAATGGCATCCAGAACAGTGCACTAAATTGAAACATTAAGGTACATACAATCCTTAACAGAAGTGTCCTTTTGACTTCATTACTTGGGGTACTATCTTGAAAGTAGGATTCATTTATGACATTACTTCATGTATTTATGCAGAAATTTGCGGTGAAAGTCGTTCCTCACTGTGTCATTGATGAAGCGCTTAGGAGTCTTGGTTTCACCACGGGCCTGATTTTTGAACACCACATCATCATCCCATCTGAGCCCAAAACAAAAAAATGCAAATGAGCATTGCAATTTAGGACAGTTACCAAAATGAATATTCTAACTTGACTACAGAACCGATCAAGGAAAGATCTTTACTAACCTTCTTTTCACACTGAAGGAAGAAGCAGTTATTGGATTATTAAGTAATGGGTTTCCTCGGAGAAGCTCTGCTTCCTTGACTTTAAGCTCTTCCGCCACCTGTTGTTCTTCCTGAGGAAGCATACAGTATATTCGTTACAAACACTGATACATCAAACCTTTGTAATGTCAATGTCATATCACTTAATAAAAAGCTCACCTTTCGACGCTTCTCCTCTGCTCTTTCCCTCTTTATTTGTTCTAGCTCAGCCAAAAGAGCTTCTGTGTCATCCTCATCATCATCGTCATCTTCATCACTATGACCAAAACAATTATATTAGCAAATCTAGGTAGCACTAGAATTCCAAACACAAAACATGGTTGAGGAACTATACAAGAAAAGAAATCACCAACAAATGAAACAGTTGTTGAGTGCAAAATCTTCAAGGTGCAAATATCAATTTTGGTGCAAATGGAAAGTTGGCAAAACAAAAGGATGCAAAAGTACAGACACAAAGTTTAGTACAGAGCCCTAGCAACAATTGGAAAAGCTGAACACCCAGACACGCACTAATCTAGTTCAACATATGCATATACATATACACGACTAATCAGCAGTGCTTTCTTAATCTTAACATTTAAAAATTGATATTGAAAGCTTGCAAGGAAAACTGTGGGAAAACTGTGATGATTTAATATCAAAGCTAAGAATTCACGGGGAAACATGTGTAAAGTCTGATTCACATATATCTGGTAATACTAACCTGTCATCATCACTTTTGACTTCCAAATCAGAATCATCAGCATCTACATTACGTGGTACAATGCGGTCTTCAGTGTCCCTTCTTGTCCCTATTTAATAACAATTTTAATATTATTAGACTGAGCAATAACTTTGCAGGAATTTTTACATTAAAATATGATTATGGAGCTGGGATACACACCTTCCAACAAAAGCTGGCTCCCTCTCCTGCTGCGATCTCTGTCATCTGCACAATGCACATAACAATTAGAAAGCATGAAGAAATAACATCACATCCTAATAGAATTGAACTGACACCAAACCCTGTCTAAAGGGTTGAGATCAAAATCCATGACTTCAATAAAAATAAAAAAGGTAAGGGAAAGATATCATACAACTATATTTATCCTTTGATGAAAAATGCCTCCTCTCACGGTCTTCCAACTCCTCATGGAGGTTCCTCTTCTGCAGTTCATCCTGGGTGTCCTGCCCGTCCTTTCTGTTTGTACAAACCATAAAAAAGAAAGGTTCACAACTCAGCATCCAAGGACAACTTACTTGCATAAAAGTTAATAAACGAACTGGAAGAACGATGACATTTCAGACAGAATATCGCAATACCGAAAAAAGAAAGAAGAATAAAAATAGTCAGCATTGCATATAGTTTAGCAAACATGGCCTTCAAAATTGTATGCAGTGCCTCCTCAAAATTTACAATGATACACACCAATGCTGATAAGAACAACATAAACTAACCTGGGTTTTAGAGTTGTATGCGATGCAATGTCCCTTGATGAGTACTTTTGGGATGGGCCAAAAATCCGAGTACCACCTTGTTCATTACCACCTTTTGCAGGAGCCCACGTGGGTCGAGCTGCGGTCGTCATGTCTTCTCACTATCTGTTTAGATACCTGTCTACCAATCCATAAACATAAAATCAAAAATCCATACAATTCCCATAAATCATCTTAAGAGGTTACTTATTCACCACAGTTAATATAAACTTCAGAATAAAAATATGTAATCTTCATCGTCTTTTATCATCTTATGAGCAAACAATACACATTTTATCTACAATTACATAAGAATAAACCATACAGACAATACGTGAATTCGAGAGTATTGAAATTGAAGTCTATTTACAACTCTGAGGTACTCAGGTCTGCGATGTAAAAACCCTAAATCAAATTGACTTCTTGTTCCTGATAATTTCAATGGAGCCGATTAACAGAAGAAGCCGCACTAATTAAAGAGCAGAAGAAGGATAGTAAGACTCGAATTTGTGTGAATACAACCTAGAATTTCAACTAGTCTTCGTTTTCCATACGTTTCTGAGCAAAAGAATTTCAGGAAAAGATTAGAGAGAGGAAAGAGATAACTTACCGCCGGTGACTGGCTCGATGACGGCGTTCCTTTGCCGGAGATAGCGTCGAAGTGAGAGAAGCTAGGGTTGGTCGCTTTGATTTCCCTAAACGAATCGATTTGATTTTGCAGGAGAGGAATTCGTCCTGGTACATATATAAAGTACCCGGATTGGGTCTTCCGGGTCGGTTTGGTATACAAAATTATTGGCCCATTGGGATTTTTTTGGCAGTTGGCCCACATTGGGATTTAATGAGCATGATTACCTGATCAAGAAAATCATGTTTAACTTTTAACACTCTTTTGGATTTGGTGGAAAAAATTATTTTAAGATTGCAACCGTTGGATTTACATCCAAGGATAATTTGAGCATAGTTTCTTCGGTCATTTACTGAATAGATGAACATCACTGTGGGATTTAAACTACATCTTTTTGTTTTTTATTTTCTACGCAACATTTTTGTGAATAACTTCAACCATTTCTTGTACGACATAATTTTAAAAAATAAGAAGCAGTAGTTTAGTATGAACACATTAATGATCATAAAATCATCAGGTGGCCAAGCATTTGAACTCATCACACTTAATTTCAAGGGTTATGATTGAAACACTTAAAAAATATCACAGGGTGAGACTATAAAATCCTTAAGTCACTTGGTGACCGTATGAACATTATACCATGAACACAGTCACCAAGTGACTAAAAATTTTCTGGTCATACATTGGATTAAATTCAAAGCTTTTGATTATAAAATTTAATTTTTATCTCGATTTTTAATATTAAATCTTAAGGTGAGTGATTATAAAATTCTTGATTTCTTCAAAAAAAAAAATATATATATATATATATATATATATATTTCTTGATCACCTTGTGACTGTGTCATGAACATTACTCTATGAACACAGTCACCCATGTAACAATGGCTAAAAGGTAGTTAGCTGCTGTCAAATGGTTAAAACTTTTGACTTGTTTTAAATTTACTAATTTAAACTCTCACAAACTATGTTTTAAAAAATGCCCGACAGACTAGATCTCTACAAATCTACAATAGCAGTCACGTAGTTCAGATTGGCTTATTTCCGGTATATATTACTCTACGGGGACCATTGCTAACTGAAGTTTCTGAAAATTCCAATCACTCCTGGTAAGAAACTTCCAGGGCGGCTTCCGCCTGGAGTAATTAGAAATTTTCCCAAATGGAAAAGATGCAATGGAAAGAACCAAGTCTGTAAATCCGAGCTCATGGAGACAATATCGCCTTCTTAAATAACAATAACCTTGCCGAGCTCAAAGATTTCCTGGAAGTAAACTTCCTTCAGTTTGACAAATCTTTGTCCAGATGAAAACAGCCCAGACAATGTATGTACCTTCCCATACAAAGAACTAGCTACAGTTTTCCTTATCCCAACTGGTCTTCAGTTCGAAACAGGCATTTAGCCATACTTGATCAGTTACTCTTATCAGAAGTCCACTCCAGACTGAAATCACCGCCTCCAAAACCCAACCTACAAACCCTGCATCACTTGGTGTAATTTACAACGCAAAAAGAAATTATACATGGAGGCTGTTGGAGTACCCTTGCATGCAAAGTGTTGCAATTAGTTGCAGAATTGGGTAGGTTAAGTGTCCGTCAGGTTCATCTACAACCGAAGTGTAATCATCGGGCGAATTCATCAATGCCTGAGCATCTCTTTTACAGAATCAAGCAACAGAAGTACAAAAAGAAGAAAAACATGTGACAAGCAAACAAATTTTTTGTGAAAAGTGATAGCTTTGGGTTTAGTCTAACAAGTCTCCATCGCAACAAAGGAAAATGGTACCCTAGTTCTAACAACATGGTAAAAAATCTACCTACAACAACTGAAAGGTTTTGACTACACCATGTTAATAGTACAACAAGAGCAAAATTCCAGTGCAGAAACGTAGCTTCTATGCCACATAAGATTCCAACCCAACACACATTCTCCCTAAATCATCTACCAGATGTGCAAACTAGTTTAGAGGCCTGCAAAACTTAGCACATAGAGAATGAGGAAAGCAATCAAAATTGACAACAGTTATGCTATAAAACCACATACCAAATGAAAAAGAAAGGGCCACTTACCATATGCTGAAAACTGTCTGTCATCAATTATTGTTTGCCAATGTAATATGGATACGGAATTTGTGACTGTGTTGGGTATGGAGCTGTGGGAGGACTTGAATAAGTATTATCATGGTATGGTCCCACAGCTGGTGGGTAACCATAGCCATGAGGGGCGGTGCTTGGATGGGCTTTTCCAGGTTGTGCATATCCAGGTGCTAAAGGCAACGGCATTTGAAACATTGGTGTCGGTAACTGTGTTTGAATTGTTCTGCCTTTGTGGGAATCGGCAAGTTTCACAATGACATTCCTCCCCTGCAACCGAACAAGAACATTAGACAATTGCTGCCATATGATTTTTTTGCCAATAGTATGTAACCATTATGAAATATGGGTAGCAATGCTCTCAGAACTTTCTTAGATAAGCATAATGAAAAGTATGTAAAAGCTGTGCTACGTGATCTTAACTTTTATCGTAGATGAAAAATTAATGCAAGAAAACATGAACTATCTTTGCCCAAGTACATGAACAAAACTATTGGTAAAACATGATGGTTAACTCTTTTCTCGTGCTCAATCAAGACAAGTTAAACCAGGAAGTAAATATAATGCTGCTTAGACAAATAGCCTCATAGTGATGCCAAAATCTGCTCCTATCATTTAAATTATACACTCAAACAACATGGTTCAGAATTCTTCTACAACAAACAACCATCTAATAGAACAAATTTCTTGCAGTCGTTTCAATTTTGCCATGGTTTGTGTTACTGGTCAATTACACATAGATTTGGGCATAAGACTACGGATGAGTAACAACCGGTGATGGCAATGGCAATGGTCGAATTTGGGATGGGTTCTCCCTTGTGTTTTTTGTTCTTTTGATTTTACTTTTAGTCCTAAGATAAACACTGTGAAATTAGTGAACTGGAGATCCCCACTCCTAAAATTATATTGAGGTAATAATGCAGCTACAACCCACAGAAAACACATGGACATAAAGACCTTCAGGCCTTTATACGTTTGACCTTCAGCTGACTTTGTTCAAATGATTTTGCATTTAGAAAGATAAACTGAACACTAAAAATGCAAACAAGGGTTCTTCACTAACCCCAAGGGTCTTTTGTGGATCATCTATGGCCTTCTTTGCAGCCTCCACTGTCTTGAACGTTACAAAGCCAAACCCACTACACAAAAAGTAAAAAATACAAAACTGCAGGTTATAGCAAGAATCTTGTTAAGGATAAGGAGATATATTATTCTCCGCATGCAGTACATGATGATAAACTTTTTCATACCGTGACTCATTTGTGTCCTTGTCATATGCAACTGAACCTTCTTCTATATCACCGTGCCTGCCAAAGAAGTGGAGGAGCATCTCACTAGTGACATTTGGTGATAAGCCCCCAATGTAGAGTTTCCTCTGGGTAAGATCTTGGCTAGAAGTTGAACCAGTTAACCCCTCACATGCTAAATTACAAACAGCCATGCGACCCTGGAAAAAAATAATCAAGAAACTGAAATATATTTAAAAATGGAAAGTTAACTATTCACAATGTACAAACAGAGGTGCAACCATTTTGTCTGTTCAGTTCATCTTATGCAATAGGACATATGAAGAAATTACACGTAAACTTGCAAATAGAGTCCATCCAAAGGAACACTATCTAGCCAACCCATTCCCAGCTCATGGCCTCACTGCTACCTGGTCACTCATACAACACTCACCCTTAGTCTAGCCACTCCCCATCACAGTTCACAAAAAGTCATGGAACAAGGTAACCAACCATATCAACTGATAAAATACACCTGTATGTCTGAATACTCCTACCACATATAATAAGTTTGCACCTCCCTATTAAACTACATGGCTTTCAAAATAAATTGTTCTCCTTATTTTTAAAGAAGATCAATTATTTCCTCTTTCATTTCTCATTAACTCTGCCTCATCCCCTTTTTTTTACAGAAAGCCAAGGCCTTTACAAATCTTGGCTAAGCATCTCTCTTATCTTATTGACTTGTAATATTTCTCCGTCTAGATAACTGGAGTTGACTTCAAATTGAATTTACGTAAAGAACAGATATGTAATTACCATTCAAGAAATTGTGTAAATTATGCATTTGCTTAAAAAAAATGTATATTTTAAAACTTCAAAAACTGACAATCTATGAATCTCCACAATCGCTACTTTCTGTAAGAGGCATTTTTTATTTGATGATGGAACCAACAGAGCACCAAGGTTGATACAACAAATTCATCTTATAACAGATATTCTAAGTATAATAAAAAATAGATACTCTATTATTCACACGAAACTACAGAGTACGGAGGGAGAACTGGCAACTCTGAAACTGCATAGCAGCTATTTTGCATAACTTGGAACTATCATAAGAAGCCAGTATCTTGTAACAGAAGGGCGAAAAGTAACAATCAAAAGATGTTTCTTCAACCACCAACATTAATAAGATTGCCAATCACATACAACTCAACAGCAAAATATAGTACATAACGTCACTAAATTTCATTCGTTTTCCTCAGTCAACATGTCGAACTCAAAATGTATATCAGCCCTAGTTTGTCTAGATGGTCAAAGAGTGAAATAAAAAAAATTGAATTAGACTTGCGACGAGGCAAACGCTTACATCAATTAACTTGCTAGGAGCTCTGAGCGCACGGTGAGTTGACTCCATATGTTTGTAAGTGATGAAACCATATCCCCGCGATTTTCCACTCGCTTTGTCATAGATGACAGCTCCTTCCTCAATTTCTCCATGCTCACTAAATGCCTGGAACACATACCATATCTTAGCTAGTTAAGATCAATGCAACACGGCCCGAATGATCGCACCCATATTTGGTCCACAAATGAAGAGCTCTAAGTCAAAATGATGTACAAACAAATATGAGAGTGATAACATGCAAAACACCACAAACAATGCACTCACAGCACACAAAGTATCGGAAGAGGTATTCCAGGCCAACCCACGAACAAAAAGCTTGCGGTGAACAGGATCTGCTGTGGCTATACCCTTAATTTCCTCTGCAATTGAAGGATATTGGGAACCCCTTTATGCCTCAAACATGCAACCAAACACAGGGTCAATCACACACACACCACACAACCATTCTCACATGCAACATGGGGGGGTTGGGTTCAAGATTCAAGGACCAATTGTTGGAGTAATTAGAATTGGAAAAGAGGAGAGAGTGTAAGAAAGTGAAACGCACAGTTTAGCTAGGAGATCGACGAGCTGGGGCTTGGCGAGAGGGTCAAGAAGGGCGCGCAAGTCTTCCTCTGAATGCGGTGAGATTCCTTCACTGTTGTCCAGCTTTCTCTTCTTTATGTCCTCCATGATTGAGAATTAAAGGACCCTGTCGCTCTGGACTGCGTGCGTGTGTGTTTATTTTCAAGCCAGGGCATTCTTTTATTTCTTTCGGTTTAATTTCGTCATATTCTTATTATTTTTTTTTTCTCTCCGTTTTTTATGAAAAATGACTAAATTCAGTTTGTTTCCTCTAATTTTGAAGCAAACATCAGTTTGATCCATAATAATTTTTTTTTAATCATGATGGTCTTTGCACTTTCATTTTCCATCAAAAGCGTCCAAAATTCAAATTTATCTCGAAAAATGAGTCAAATGTTGAGCTAGACTAGACATTATGGCCTATTTGTCATCTTTTAAATCTCCTAAAAGGATAAAACGGACATTTCTCCATTTTCTCTCTAAAATTTAAATTATATATAATCATCCCTTTTTAACCAGAAAATAGGATCCAAACCTCCAAATTAACTAGCTGAAGAATAAAACATCAACAAAACCAGAAAATGACCAGAACTTGAAAATTAGTAGAAAATGTAACACATAAATTACCAAAAAATTGTTGTAGCAACCAAATAGATGCATCAATGTGTTTTACATCCTAACTAACCAAAAATACAGCTTGGATTGAGTTACACAAAATTATACCTCTAATCATCTAAACAAAATGGGAGAATTTTTCGAACAGTACCTGAATTAACGTGTCTCACTTTACACTAACTACACTTTGATACTTGGACTATAAAACCCAACTACATTTAAATACACGCTGTTAATAATACCGTTAACATTTTGTTATTATTCAATTTTTAGAGGGTAGTTTGGTATTTTCACTCTCTCTCTCTCTCTCTCTCTGAAGTTTCAAGTTAAACGACCAGTGGTGGCGCCATTAATCTGGTGCCAATATCAAAATGGAAGCCTCGGATCTCTTCCTTCACATTCATCAGAACCCCAACCAAGTCCAACTCAAGCACAGCCATATTTCCAAGCATTAACATCACAAAACCATATGATTCATGCTCCATTACCAGAACAAAATGCCACAACCACACTTTCGCTATAAACATTACTCCAACCCGCCACTGTAGAAAAGCTTGAAAAGCTGCAGCTATTGAAGATGTTTCCGGCGCTATAACGGATCCGAGACCGGTCGTCCTCACCTGGCAAATTGTCGTAGGAGCTATAAGTATCAATTAGTTCACTAATTATCACCCCACTTTTAGATATAATTTGTTATAGATTTTCACTCTCTCTCTCTCTGCAACTAGCAACCAGGAAAACAAATCTCCAGAAAATACTACCAATTCAATCTATATTTCTCACCAACCAATCACATAATACACTACCAATTCAAAAACACCATAGCACCCAACGTAGAGAGAGAGAGAGAGATAGAGAGACCCCAAAGCTCAGATCAAACCCATGGACCATGAGAGAGAGAGAGAACCCAAAGATCCAAGATGGGTTCTTTTGTGAAGTCACCAACCTACTGTTTGGAAAGATCAAGGCTTTGGAGCCTAAAAATGCCATCAAAATCATGGGATATCTTTTGATACAAGATCTTGGTGAGAACGATTTGATGCAATTGGCTAGCTTATGGCCCAGATACCTTTTTGCACTATCTAATTCTCAGGGCCAAAATCCAAATGGGACTTTCCTCCAATACTTCCTCTTTTGCATCTTCCACCCCCTCTTCTCCTTCCCCTCTAAACCCCATAGCCAGACCCACCAGTGTCAATAATCCATTCTCACAGTCCTCCCTTAGATCCCAAACGGTGCTTTCTCCTTCGGTAAAAACCCATCTTCTCCTTCTTCCAATTCCTGGCCGCTTTCTGCCTTCCCTAACAACTCCATTAGCCCCAAGTCTAGTCTTTTGCTTTCTTACGACAATATCCGGGCCGACGCCAAAGCCGGATCTGTTCCACTTCCCTTGCATTCCAAACACGCCGACAAGGAACGTGATGTTTGGTTCGATTTGTGCGGTGGAACAACCCCAAGAAATCTTATTTTCTTTTTTATTTAAAAAAAAATTCCAAGGTGGATCTACTGTCATGATCGCACCACCTATTTTTTTTTTATCCTTTTTATTAAAAAAGATTGACTTTTTAAAGGTGGATAGTTAAAAAAATAAGGTGAATAGTCAAGACACAATTTTACCCTTGAAAATTTGCCAGGTGGCATGCCAACTAACGGTGTGTATTTAAATGTAGTCGGGTTTTATAGTCCAGGTACCAAAGTGTAGTTAGTGTAAAGTGAGGCACGTTAATTCACAGTGACCTTTAGTTCAGGTACTATTCAAAAATTCTCCCAAACAAAATATTAGACCTAGCAACCATGTGACATAGCACAAGATTGCACAAAAAAATTGCAACATGCATCTCTAAATCATAACCTAACCTTGGTTACTAACCCCATTCTTTGCATTTTCCCTGATCCTTGCAAATGACCTTGATGAAGCCTATGCAGAAGTAGCTGGTCTACCTTACTTGAAGCTTTTACCCTTGCTTTAAGCAGTTACCCTTGCTTTAAGCAGTTACCCTTGCTTTAAGCAGTTATAGCTATTGATGCATTTGATGTTTTGTTACTGTCTTCTTTTGATCCTTTTTTTTTTCTACAGTAATGAGATGAATAATAACCTAGAGAACCAAACAATAACACAAAAATAAAACAAGTGTGAGCTGAGTTTACCTTCTACTGTTTAGTTCTTAGCTTTGCCTTTGCTCTAAGCTCATTCTTTGACTTTGGCTGCTTTTTGGTACCCTTAGTTTGCACCAAGTAATGTGGTCAGTGTGGCTACACCTATATCAATTGCATTTTCTACTAATGACCAAACTTTGCACAAAACACCTGAGTTTGAGTTGATGCCTCTCCTGTGTTTAGTTTCCTCTTCTTAGTTGCTTTTTCCTTAGGTGGTAGGTGCCTATGACAAGTTTTCACATTATGACCCCATGTGCCATAGTTACTACACTTTAAGGATTTTTAACTTTCAAGCTTGGAACCCTCAGTCTCCTTTTCAAATGCATCTTTCATCCTTTTGGTTCTTGGCCTACCAGGCTACCTATTGTACTGTGGTGGGAGGATGGTAGGTTCATAGGAAGAGATCTACAAGTCCATCCCATTCACTAGCTTTACTGTGTTGGAGTAAACAGCTATGTAAGTCTTGGTGAGGTAACAAGCATCCACATAGTCTTCTGGCTTGTATCTCATGAAGTTGATAATAGTTATGGCATGCTTGCATGGTATAACAGTTAGATCTCATCTCCTGCATGCATATGTCTTTCTGGTCAGATCAACCACATGTCTACTTCCTCCAAAACTTTCTACCTCAATTTGGGGGCTACCAGAACCATATGGTATGCAATCTATTGCAAATTTAACTTTCTTCTTCTCTAGAATTTCTCTAGGCTTGGGGCAGATAAGGTCCACAACTTTGCTTATCTTGTCTCTTCTCATTGCAATCCTCTTCATCATCTTAACCATAATATCCTCAAAGCATGAAATGACAGGCTTGGATCTAGTAGGTCAAATGAAAGCATTGAAACTTTCACACAAATTATTGAGAAGCACATCACATTTTAGTATGCTACTAAAATGAGCTCTAAACTAGTAATTAGATCGACAAAAATGAAATACTAGCCCTCATTAATGCATATCATCATTCTAACAACAACAAGCATTTATAGATTAATGAATTTAGGTCTTACCTATTAACCAGTCATAAGCTGTAAGGTCCATTTGCTTCATCAGAATCAACTTTTTGGTGTAGTAAGCCATGGTTGTTGATTTGGAAATTGTCCATACCTGATCCTTTGAAACTTTTCAAGGAAACAGCTATTGAAGTTGGTCCCACAAGTGTCTCACACAGAACTTATATTATGCAAGTGGCACCACAGCTTCCAATACAGGTAGCAGACCCTTCTGCTTGTCTAATATCAAAGTTCAACCATTGCCTTAACGAAATAAGAACAATTTGTTTGGAATACGAAGATTTGCTTTCTTATTTTAATTATGATATTAATATATATGTTATCTGATGATGAAATAATATCTTCAGAATCTAATGATAATGAAAATGAAATAAACACTTTAAGTGATAATGAAACAGATAAAGAAGAAAACACTTCTAAACCTTAAAAGAAAAGAAAAGCCAAAGAATCTCTTCCTGAGTTTGTAAATGAAGAAGCTTTTGAAAAGTACTTGAGAACAACTCAAGATGAAACATACAAAGATTTTATTAAAACAATAGAACATTCATCAACTTCTAGAATAAAAACTACACATTTCACAAATTTTTATAATTTCTTTTCTTTCTTTTTCTTTTTCATAGTTTGTTCCTGACATTATAGGGATTTGCACTTGTTTTAGTGCAATTGCCCCTTCTTTGTCTTTCTTATTTTCTATTTTTGAGTCACTGTTTATGACTATAGGGCCTCGTTTAGTTGACCAAAATCATATGATGGGAAATTGAATTAATATCCTTTCCTTAACTACAAATTAATGGAATGGATTTTGACATTTCTATTTGCGTGTTTGGTGTGCCATGGAATTGATAGTCAGAAAGAGTTTGACAATTGTGGAAATAGGATAAAAGTGTCACTTGTTTCCAATAATACCCTTTTGTTGTATGTAGCAGAATGAAGAGATATTGATTTTTATGGCCATCACCAGAGAAAAATCTATGAACTAAAGATCCAAAAGAGTACAAAATAAAAAAGAAAAGAAAAGAACATGTTGCGACCTTGTAGCTATGGAAAGGAACACATTGCAAACCAGCTAGCTCGTCTTCTTAATATATTTTATATAGCCCTTACAATTGCTTTTTGTTCTTCTGAATCTCGATCCATAACCGATCATCAGCGCTATGTAAATAAGGAGATGAAAATTATATTCAGGGATTTTTTCACTTCAAAGAGTTATGGGTTTATCCCCAAGAGCTTCGATCATTCATTCATGGAATGACAGTCAAATATATGGGAGAGTATATCAATACTAATCCATTAGAGAAAAATAATCGATCTGGTAAAGTCTAACAGCCTTGATGGCTCTGACGACCGGGATGGTGATGATGACATTACCAGATTTTGAAGAAGAAAATATGCAGAAAAGCTTTGTTTTCGATAAGCAAAGACAGGAGGTTATATGATTTGTTTCATTAGAGGTATATGTTGTAATTTCATTTCCATAGCTACGGAGGAATTGAAGTACCACCCTCAGGCCATTAATCTATTTCCACCCATTAGACGGAATTGATTGCCCCTTTTAGTTTCCTTTCCATAATAAAAGTTATGTACAAATAGCAGTAACTATTAGAAATGGAAACCAATAGTCCGGGCTTCGTTTCCAACATAACAAATGCAGCCTAGGAGGTTTAGTTTCTTGCAAACTTAACAGGCATGGAGATTCTAGTTGCTACTTTTTACTTTGAGATCTTTTATCTCTGAAGTAGAGATTTTTCCCATATGATTGAAACTCTATAGTAGCTGGTTTGCTACTAGACCTTTCTTCTACAAAGTCATTGAATAACCATTATTTTGGTACTTCTAAATCTTTCCAATATAATAATGTTGGCTGTATTTCAGTGTCCAATAGATTTCGTTCAAACAATTCGATTATGTTTTTTTTATCTAGATATTTTATAGATGTTTGAGGGAGCCTGGCTAGCTCATGTATTGTTATTTATTGGATTGCTAAATTCTGGGAGTTATGATCCATACTTAAATTTTTGAGTTGAATGTTTATCTTTACCGAATTTTCAATATTTCTATTTGTTATAGATAGAAAGTAATTTGGTTTCATGTTAAACCAAACTATTCCATTTACTAGGTTAGATTGGATTCCTCTAATCATTAACTAAAGTGGATTATTCAATGTTTTGTCAAAAACTACAGCAAGTATTGATGTGTCTAAACCTTGCCTAAATATTGCAGTTATAGTGATCACGATTAGACCAATATGAACATATCTTATGTTTGGATATTTTTTTTCTTCCATCTTTCAATTCTCTTTTTGTCAAACAATAGGATTTACACTTCTTCAGTACATTGAGTTGTGGTGTTTTCACTAAATTGCTCAAATATTCTATGAGAAAATATTTTAAATCTAGAATGCTTATAAATATTTTCTTTACTTATAGCATATTTGACTTTTTCTAAATTTTGTAGTTGTTCATTAGAAAAGCTTATTTCTTCTTCAATGACATCTTTTAACCTTATATTTTGAAATTTTTTTTCAAAATTTTCTTTAATATGCTCTTTTTGTTCAAGGAAAAGCACATTATGTGCCTTCGTCAAAGAAACAGACGAAGAGGGAATCAAGCAATTACAAATCACAGCTCAATCAGCATTTAGTATCATCAATGTAATTGATATTTCCGTTGTAATCCTATCCCTATATAAAGGGGTTATGAATGAAATGAGTAGACCAATTCCAATCTCCATTTACTTTTACACGTTATCAGCACGCTCAGAGCAAATAGCCAAGAAAAAATTCTAGCTTTCTAATTTTCTTTTCGTCGAGAAAAATCAAAACCCTAGAAGAAAAAAATCTTTTTCTTCCTTTTTCCTACCGCCACCAACTATAAAAAAAAAAAAAAAAAAAAATTCTTCTCCGTCCAAGACCGGCACCATCTAGACCGGCCTCACCTCCATTCCGGTCTCGATCCCAGCCAACAGCAATTTGCTCTCTGCACCCATCTTCCTCTAGCGGACACACAGCAGGTCAGCAGCACACCATCGGCCTCCCATCAGAATCTTTCTTCCGACATCGGTCTCGATCCCATCAGAACACTGCTGCTGCTGCAACCCACGGCCTCACTCGTCGCTGCTGCACGCCCAGACCGGCCTTTTTCCCTCTGCCAAGACTGTCGTCGAAGGACTCCCACCTACAGCACCAGATTTCGGCGATCCGATCGGCGTTCTAGAAGCCCAGTACTGCCGGTGATCCGCCTCCAGCACCAACCCTACATCGCAGCCCACAGCCGGCCAGCCTCATCCCCGCCTGCATCACCGACCGCAGCCCAGATTCCGGCGTCGCTCCACCTCTTGAGCGTTGCTCCCAGCCAACTGTCGCATCTAAGCCCCGTCGCTCAAGCACCCAGCCCAGTCATCGCTTTGCCTGCACACCACAAGTGAGAAAGCAGCCAAAGGAAGAAGCAGACGCAGAAGAGAGAGAAAAGAAAAACGAAGAAGAAGACGAAAAAAAAAAAAAACGAAAGAAAGAAGAAGACGCGAGAAAAAAAAAAACCCGGGCCAACAACTTCCAATCAAAAAAAAAAAAAAAAAAAGGGGCCTTTGCGGCCCAGAGAAAAAAAGAGAAAAAAGAGAGGCCCTGCTGCCCAAGAAGAAAAACAGAGCAGGCCTCTGCAGCCCAGAAAAAAAAAAAAAAAAAGCAAAGAAAAAAAAAGAAACAGGCCCTGCGGCCCAGATAAAGAAAAAGAAAAAAAAACAAAGCCCACTGCTGAAAAGGGAGAGGAAGCGGCCTAGTTTCATAAGCCCAAAAACATCGCTACGCACGCCTGCATCAACACGCGCGTGCGCTAGGATTGTTTTATTTTCTCGAAATCAAGTATGTTTTCTTTATTTTATTTTATGATTTTAACAAAGCATGCTTTATACTTTATTGTTTATGCTTTTATTTTATTTTGTTATTAAGCATGTTTAATTAGATAATTTTTGTTTTAAACATGCCTTATTATTTATGTCTTATATCATTATATTTAAGCATGATTTATAATTATGTTTAAGCATGCTTTATATTTTATTGCTTATGTTTTTATTATGCAATTGTGAGCATGTTTTGTGAATTTTATTTACGCTTATATAGTTATTCCTAAGCATGCCTTTAATTATGCTATTGTTTATATTTTATTTTACGCATGAAATATTATTGCTATTATTATATGTCGCATATATTTTGTTGTATATTTGTGCAATTTGAGCATATCATGTAGTTTATTTTTATATATGCTATGTCTTATTTATTATTAAATGTGTTATAGTTATTTTTGTAATACGACATATAAAATTCCATTTTGCCATGATAATGAAAGTTCATGCGCATTATAAATACATACTTACTGTGTTAAAGTATTTTCACATAGCATCGAAAAAAAAAAAATGTGACCATTACGAATCTTGGTCTTGAAATCTAATTCATATATTGGAAAATAATTTACGTGGATGTCTTTATGACTGCGTAATTTATATATTCTCTCTTGTTTTATGTAGATGGCTGATCCAACTCGACCTGAGTTTGACATTTTTGGACTCAGAAGGACTTGAGTACCATCGTTGGGTTTTCGATATGGAAACTGCATTTGTGGCAAAAGACTACACTGCCACCATTACTGATCCCAAAGATGATGAACTATCTAATAAGGTGAAAGCAGATGCCTTAATTTTTCTGAGGCGACATATTGATCCTAGCCTACGCTGGGAGTACCTTCAGTTGAAGACACCCAAAGCACTGTGGGATGCCCTTAAAGGACGTTTTGGGAACATTCACGATACTTTGCTCCCAGGACTGGCGGTTCAGTGGAATGGAATCTGCTTGCTTGACTATAAAAATGTCAATGACTTCAACAAGGACATGTTGCGCTTAAAGGCACGTCTCAATTTCTGTGGAAGGGAAATCACAGAAGATGATATGATCCACAAGACTCTTACCACCTTTCCTAATTCAGCTTTTATACTAGCGAACCAGTATCAGTTGGATTATGACAACAAAAGAATCACAACCTTCAATAAGTTGATAAGCCTACTGCAAGTGGCTGAGAGACAAAATAAGATTCTCTTGAATAACAATGCCAGGCCCACTGGGACAAAGAAAATTCCCGAGGCTAATTATGGAAAAATGAAAGGTGGAAATAACTCCAATGCAAGGGGGTTTAGACGTGCTGATCCCTACCCATGTGGCAACAATGCACCACATGGAAAGGGACATGGGGATCATGGAAAAAAGATGCCAAAGGAAAGAGTTGACAATGAACCATGCTATAGGTGTGGATTCATTGGGCATTGGTACAAGAACTGCCAAGCAAACAACAGAGTAGCAGCCAATTACAAGAGGTATAGAGAGTCTAAAGAACAAGTGACTCACTATATGGAAGAAGGAGGTCATGACCTAGACGTCAACCTTACAGTTGCAGACTCCAATGGCAAAGAGGAACTTGCTAAGTCAATGGATGCTCTCAATCTTGACTGATCTGCTTTATTCAATTTTATTTTCCAAAGACAGTTGTGAAGGCATAATGCCCCATTTTTAATTAGACTATTATTTGGTCTTAAAGTTTATTTTCAATCATGGATTGATGAATAAGATTTCTGAATAAGACCTTGATTTGATTATCGTTGGCTTATTAATAAATTTTGAATTTTATTCTGAAGCACTGAATTTATTCAAATTTATTTACTATACACATATTTACATGGTTCGACATAGCACTATAAAGATGTAAAGCAATACATCTAGAGAAAATTATTAGAATGAAAAGAATATCATTCTACGCAAATAGAAATACTCTAAAGAATATGAGTTATATTTTCTAAATACCTCCCATTTATTTGTAGAAATGAATGGAGGAGAACTTGAGTGCTTAGATGATAGTGGGACTACCCACACAATATTAAGAAATAGGCAATTATTCATTGAACTAAATAGCCTATAATTCCTCTGTGACTACGATGATTGGATTATCAAAACTAATAAAATGGCGAGGAACTGCCAAATTTTTTGTTGCCTAAAGGCGCAACATTTCAAGTCACAGACGCTCTATATGCACAAAGAGCTAATCGAACCTTGTTAATGTTTCAAAGCTATTTGTGCCAACGATTATCCAGTAAAAACACACCGTGAGAATGGAACCGAATACCTTGATATTACATCTAATGACTGTGGAAGGAAACACATCTTAGAGAAACTTATGAGTCAATCTAGTGGACTGTACCTCACTACAATTCGGATCATTGAATCCTATATTGTCACCAACAATGAAATATGGGACACTGACTCATACAGGCTTTTGCATGACCGCCTATGGCACAGAGGTCATGACATGATGATCCGTATTTTTCAAGAACTCACACGGACTTCCCTTCTTTCGAGTGAAAAATGGGAGAAAAATCCGCCACACTGTAAGGTGTCGGTTCTAGTATTGCCCAAATGCAGTCATTGCCTTCTGAAGTACCAGATGCACCACCTCCCTCACATTATGCCTCATTGACTATTTCAAAGGCACATCACTCGTTTTGCAAAGCCTGCTCTTTAGCAAAAACAGGATCGAGACCTTCCTATGCTAAAGATACAAAACAAAACATTCCATTCTTACAAAAGATACAAAGAGATGTCTGTGGACCTATCCATCCAGAATGCGGACCATTCAAGTACTTTATGGTTCTGGTGGATACTTCGACAATCTGGTCACATGTCGTTTTATTGTTCACAAGAAATGCTGCAATACTCCTAGCATAGATTATACGTTTAAGGGCTCACCACCCTGATCACCCTATCAAGTCTATAATGCTTGATAATGCTGGAGAGTTTACATCAAAAGCATTTGATGATTATTGCATATCTATTTGGATCGATGTAGAGCATCCTGTACCCCATGTGCATACACAAAATGGTCTCGCAAAAGCCACCATCCAAAAGGCTACAGATGGTGGCTAGGGCATTGGTTATGCGCACTAACCTGCCTATATCTGCATGGGGTTATGCAATATTGCACGCAGCTTTACTTATTCGTTTAAGACCCACAGCTAGCCAACCATTTTATGCGTACCAGTTGGTAACTGGATATGAGCCTGACTCTTCACATTTACGCATATTTGGTTGAGTAGTATAGGTGCCTATTGCGCCCCCACAGCGCACTACACTGGGTCCTCAGAGACGATTAAGTATTTATGTTGGATACGAATCCCCAACAATTATCCGTTATTTGGAACCCTTGACAGGCGATCTCTCTACCGCTAGATTTGCGGATTGTCACTTTGATGAGACAGTCTTCCCGTCGTTAGGGGGAGATAGGAAAAAGGATTTTCCAAGGGAACGACAGGAATTGTCGTGGTTTGTCCCCACTCTGTCTCATCTTGATCCCCGCACTTCATAAAGTGAAAGTGAAGTGAAAAGAATAATCGATCTTCAGAACGTAGCAGATTCGATGCCTGATGCGTTTACTGATATCGTAAAAGTGACGAGATCATATATACCAGCTGCAAATGTGCCTGCAAGGTTAGAAGTCCCCTACAAGGGGCACGGTGCCGCAGATAGAGGCACTGCAACCGCACTTAGTGGAGGTGTGGTTGAGGCCGTGGCTCCCCAAGGAAGAGGAGGAGGTCACTTGGTTCGATTGACACTCACCCAAGGAAGAAGAGGGTGAGTAAGGCACAAACCAATCATCAATGTATAGAATCCCTCTCATGAGATTGTCTCTGATTATAGTTATGTCCATGAATCAATACTGGAGGACGCTCCGATGTTTGAAATGATTCCAGAGAACAAAGAAATCTCAAAGGATTACGAGAGTACGTATGAGTTGATAGAAAGATCTTCCATACACATTGATGATATATACTGTTGCTCAAGGAATCATAGAGCACGATGATATCGAACCACGCTCTGTTGAAAAAAGTCAACAAAGAGCAGATTGGCCTAAATGGAAAGAAACAATCCAGGCAGAATTAGATTCTCTGACAAAGAGACAGGTATTTGGTCTGGTAGTGCTAACCTCACCAACTGTAAAGCCTGTAGGACATAAATGAGTCTTTGTCAGAAAGCGTAATGAGAAGAATGAAGTCCTGAGGTACAAGGCTCGCCTTGTGGCGCAAGGTTTCTCACAACGCCCTGGAATTGACTACGAGGAGACATACTCTCCCGTAATGGACGTTATAACGTTCCGCTACTTAGTTAGCTTAGTAGTTTCCAAAGGACTGGAAATGCAGCTCATAGATGTGGTTACTGCATATCTCTATGGGGATCTAGATTCAGAGATATATATGAAAAGTGCCTAATGGCCTTACATTACCCAAGTCAAGTGACTCTAAACCACAGAGTGCGTTTGCAATTAAGTTGAAACGCTCACTTTACGGATTGAAACAATCCAGACGGATGTGGTATACCCGTCTAAGTGACTACTTGATTGGGAAGGGATATAAGAACGATGAATTATGCCCCTGCGTATTCATAAAGAAAACAAGTTCCGGATTTGCAAATTGTAGTAGTATATGTCATAACTGGTACTCTTGATGAAATAAGAGAAACCGCGAGCTACTTGAAATCCGAATTTGAGATGAAGGATCTTGGGAAAACTCGATTCTATCTAAGTCTTGAACTAGAACACCGAGTTTGTGGAATATTAATCCACCAGTCTGCATATGTCCAAAAGTCAGGCGATATAACATGGACAAAGCACATCCTGCTAGCACTCCCATGATCGGTCGAAGTTTGGATGCAAGGAAAGATCCATTTCGTCCAAAGGAAGATGACGAACAAGTGTTGGGAGCTGAAATTCCCTATCTAAGTGCAATAGGCGCATTATTGTACTTAGTCCAATTTACTCGACCAGACATTGCATTCTCAGTGAACTTGTTAGCTAGATTTAGCTCAGCGCCAACGCAGCGTCACTGGAATGGTATCAAGAACATTTTCGATACCTAAAAGGAACCATTGACTTGGGACTGTTCTTTCCCTACAGAAAGACAAGAGGGACCGCATATGGAACTGCAATCCCTAAAGGAAATGTTGATGGCGAAAACGCCACTCACTACACTAAAACGCCAAACTACGTTTTGGTCGGTTTTGCTGATACTGGATACGTCTCTGACCCACATAAAGATCGTTCCCAAACTGGTTATGTATTTACCAATGGGAACACAGCGATATCTTGGAGATCAACCAAGCAAACCCTTGTGGCTACCTCCTCGAACCACTCAGAGATCATTGCTCTACTTGAGATGGTTCGTGAGTGTATATGGTTAAGAGCTATCATTACACATATTCGAGGGACTAGTGGTTTGAGTTCTACCACTGAAGGGCATACTTGTATTTATGAAGATAATGCAGCTTGCATCGAATAGATAAAGCTAAGATATATCAAGGGGATAATACAAAACACATATCGCCAAAGTTTTCCTATAATCAGCAACAACAGACCCTCCTCAAGATTCAAGTGAATCAAGTAAGGTCTGAGGAGAATGTGGCAGATTTGTTCACCAAATCACTGCCTAAGGCCACAGTTGAGAAACATGTGAAAAGCATAGGAATGCGAAGACTTTCCAAGCTCACTTGATTAATGTAAAGATCAGGGGGAGGTGTAGACGTCAGGGGGAGTCTAACACACACATGTCATACTCAAATGTAAAAGGTGTGTTGTGCTCTTTTCCTTCGACCAAGGTGTATTTTTGTCCCATTGGTTTTATTGTTACTTGGCAAGGTTTTTAGTGAGGCAACAACTCATGCACCATTTCATCTTTGACTTGGCACAAGGGGGAGTGTTAAAGGAAAAGCACATTATGTGCCTTCGTCAAAGAAACAGACGAAGAGGGAATCAAGCAATTACAAATCACAGCTCAATCAGCATTTAGCATCATCAATGTAATTGATATTTCCGTTGTAATCCTATCCCTATATAAAGGGGTTATGAATGAAATGAGTAGACCAATTCCAATCTCCATTTACTTTTACACTTTTAGCATAAAGATAAATTCTTCATCATCTAAGCTATCACTTTCTGTTTCTAGCTCATAGAGAATTTCTCCGTCATTAGAGATTTCCTCTTTGAATAGTATTTCGGGGTTATGTTCCTCTAGTACTTTAACCATTTTCTTGGTATTTTTTCCCCTTTTTAGGACATTTTGCGGCATAATGCTCTTCTTCATTGCAAATGTAACATCTGCATTTTTTATACTTTGGATTTTTTCCAAATTGTTTTTTCTTTCTAATGTAATTTTTCTTTTTAAATGACTTCCACTTATATCTTCTCTTTTTAGAAGATCTTGGTTGTGGATTACAACCTATTTTCCAATTTTCTCTAAGAACCCTGTCGCAACATTTTCTTCCTTTTGAATCGTTGCTTATTTGGCTTTTAACTTGGATTTTAGCTTTGACTTCTACACATTTTTCGGTGATAAGTCGTAAAACGAAGTTTATTCTGAATCCTAATTAAATTATCATGTTTGTTTATTTTTTTTTAGGAATCAGGATAACCTCTTATAGCTAATTCATCCCATGGGTTTGGGAGTTTATGAAAAAATTGCAGGATCCAATGTAGGCTTGACTCTGGTTTTACTTTGAAGTAGTTTTTTTATGGACTAAATTCAGTTTAGTCCCTCGAACTTTATGGCTAAAATAACTTTAGTCCCTGACTTTTTTTTTTTAATCACGATGATCCCTGCACTTCCAAATTACATCAACCTAATCCAAAATTTGACTTTGACTCGAAACATGACGTCATACGCTGATGTGGAACCTACATGGGGTCCCACTTTTCAACTCTGACCCTCAGTTTGAACGAAAAGTCCAAACTGCCCCTACTTCTTTAGATTTTTTTTCTTTCTTTTTCTTTCTTCCTTTCCCCGATTCTATTCCCTTTCGGTCTTCTTCCTTTCTTCCAACCCTCTTCGTACTCCGATTTCTTCTTCTTCTCAATTCAAATTCTCCTCCAGAACCTAATCTCCAATCAAGATCATATGTTTCCTCCCATTTCGTCGCCAGTTACACCACCGCCACGCTGGAGAAAAGACCAGCCCCACGTAGAAGGTCTCAGCGATCACGGACGAGATCGGGGCTTACTCTGCTCGAGGTCTCAGACCTAACGGAGGTCTTGAGAGTGGAATTGGGGATGAAGTCGACAATAATGATGATGATGCCGGGGATGGGAATCGACGGGCTCGAGGGCGCCGATAAGGGTAGCGATGTGGCATTGGGAAGGCGGAGGAGAACGACGTCGTTTTTGTTGTGTTGAATAATCAGGACTTAAAGGGGCTGCCTTCTTCCCTGCCCACGAGCCCCGTGGCTCAGTTTTATCCTGAGGCACATGGCCCACAGCTGCCGGGGTCAGACTTTGACCAGCCCTACATGTAACCCGGAACCTAGGTTTGAATTCGGGCCCTAGCTCAATCAAATGTGTGATCTTTTGAACTGAATGAGTTGAGTTCATATGTACTTAGTTTGGGTTGTGATTTTTGCGTCAGAGCTCAGACTTTCTTCGCAATTTTAACTCTGTTGGTAGTGGCAATGGACTGCTTGAAATAGAAGACGGTGTTTGATGTGAAGCTTGATTCTTGGTGGGCATTCATCGGAGGCGCTGTAGCATCTGAGACCCTATGCCAAGACTACTCCGCTTCTTTCCCCCCTCACAAATTCACATTTCCTCCTATTCTCAAAGCTTGTGCCAAGATCTGATCAGCCCCTCATGTCCAAATGGTCCACACCCATCTCCTCAAAACCGGGTTCTTCTCCGACGTCTCCGAAGCTACCGCTCTCACGGACGCTTCCATGAAGCTCAACCTCTTGGACAATGCACTCAAGGTGTTCGATGAAATGTCTCACCGAAACTTGGCACCCGTAAACACTGTGATTTCCTGGTTGTTGCATAATGGACATCGCAGAGAGGCTTTAAAGGTGTGCAAGAGCGTTGGTTTTGGAGGGCTCGGGTTGAATTCGGTTACTATAGCTAGTGTGTTTTCGGCGTGTGACAATGCGAAGCAGGGGATGGGAATGGATTGCGTGGCGGTGAAGCTCGGGGTTGAGAGTGATGTTTATGTTGCTACCTTAGCTGTGAGTATGTATTGGAGCTGTGGGGAGTTGGTTTCTGCTTCAAAGTTGTTTGAACATATGCCTGTCAAGAATGTGGTGAGCTATAATGCTTTTATAATAGGGCTTTTGCAGAATGGGGTTCCAAGGGTGGTGTTGGATGTGTTTAAGAAAATGAGAGCATGTAGAGGTGAAAATCCGAATTCAGTGACATTGGTTTCGGTTCTTTCTGCTCGTGCTAGTGTTTTGTATCTCTGATTTGGCAGGCAGTGCATGGTTTGATCATGAAAGATGATGGTATCGGCGTTGGAGTTCGGATGCGGTGGAGGAGGTGGTGGAGGAGGGCGTGTGTTGGATCGATTTGGCTTTTAGGTTTGGGACTTCTGAGAGAGAGGTAAAGTTAGAAGGGAGAAAAAGAAAGAAAATTAGAAATTAGAATAAATTTTGGTAAAAAAAAAAAAATTAGATTAAATTGAAAATGTCTATTTTACCCTTCGTCGGAGTTTAAAATTTGCAAAGTGGGACTCCATGTCGGTTCCACATCAGCATATGACGTCATGTTTCAAGTCAAAGTCAAATTTTGGACTAAGTTGATGTAATTTGGAAGTGCATGGACCATCGTGATTAAAAAAAAAAGTCAGGGACCAAAGTGATTTTAGCCCTAAAATCCGAGGGACTAAGCTGAATTTAGTAATTTTTTAATACATCTGAGCGTATTCTTCAAATTAACATATATTAGAAAGTTCCATCTTTGACAATATATATTCAACATCTTCATGAATGATTTATCATCCGTTACTCCACACAAATGATCTTTTATCATTTTTGTAAAGTCATTTAGTATTGAATCAAAATCTTTAAAATTCATTAGCAAGAGTCACATTCAAAAGGAGCCGATATATTATTTCAACGCATGTAATTAAGCAAAGTATTGGCTTCATAATCTTAAGGGATCCCCCAACAAGTGATCAGTGCCGGTATGTGTGAGTTGAGTCTCAAACTGTAGTAACAAGAGGGACAAGATTGAAACATGTAGATTTTGGCTTCGGGACATCTCAATGTTATTCCCAGGAGACATTAGAGATGCATGAGGCCTTAGAAACTTTAAACTGCTAAGTGATAACTATCAACAGAAGCTAGGATTTGCCTTCTGCAATCTTGAACATATTTTGCAATACAGTATTTTTATAGGAGGTAATCAAAACTGATTCCAACTCCAGGAAAGAGAAAGAAGAACGAGAATAAAACTTTAGGAACTGGATATATTACCTATGGATGACTTTAACATTATAGATATATGGTCAATGCCTCCCAGCTTATCATGTTTAGTATTTCCTTTGGTGTTGCTTGTCACCAGATAAACTAAAGTACATCATATTTTTCACTCGAGATCAGGTGCTGGGCTAACTTGTTGAAGAAGAGTCACCATAGTTGGTAGAACTACGTCCAGAAGACAGAAGATCAGCTGTGTAACCAGAGAAAAACTAATGAATTACAGCAACCATGAAATGTGCACAACAAAGTACCCCTAATCACAATGCACAAAAACCAACTTTAGAGGTGAATTCTGGAATAGAAAACACATAGTACAAGATCCTGATTTTTCCATATAAGAAGTGGAAATAGATCTCACAATTTATTAATACTATCTGATCTAGTATCTCCATGGAACTTATACTATCTGATCTACCAATGCTGGAAGGTGATCGATCAATCACTTCTCGAGCATCATCTCCTTTTACAACCTATTCAATATTTAGTTTCTCAACAATATTGAATTGGACAAAAGTCAGATGCTCTGCAAGTGTAGAAACATGGACCTGAGTGTCCTTTTGCATGTCAACACAATTTTCACAGTGCAAAATTTGAGGTATACATGAATGCATGAGAAAATGATGGTAACAATATGCTTGTTACCAATACCACCACAAACAACTTTATGTGAAAATAACAAAAATCATTCTACAGCATCTATTCTATCAGTCAACACACAAATGGGATTATAGTATCATCTTCTGGTTTCTTCTTTTCTTTCTTCACCTTGTAGAAGCATCTAAAGGGTTCTTGATTCTGTCAAGCTTTGTTGCAACCACATGAGCACTTAACCTTGAGAATGACCTAACGATGTGCTTTTCAGGCTAACTTATCTTGGATGGGAAGTGGGAATTCCCAGAACCTTCAGGACTTGAAACTTGAATTTCATTATCTGATGGACCATTTTCATGGCATGTAAAATCCACGTTTGGAGTCTTTAACGTGCTATCACTTGTTTTTTGCTGCAGGTCAAACATTTTCTTGAGCCGCTCCCCTTGTTCTTCAATGCGCAACTGTAAATTTCGCTGAATCTGTTTAGCAGAAGTGAACAAATGAATTTACATAAAAATTAAAAGAGAGGTTAGAATGTAGTATTACTAACCAAAATACCAGAAGCACATGATTTTGTTTCTTTGGCTTATGATGTCATTTATGAGCTAGTTTAGGACTTTAGAGCAGAGTACAAGAAGTGATAACAAGAAAACTGAAAGCTCCAGTTAATATAGAAATCATAAAACATTGACACCACCAAAATGGATTGCAAGTATCTACCTCTAGTTGTTCGTGAAGTTGCCTCTGGACATCTAGTTGTAGTTGCAGTGCCTCTTTGATTTGCAAGCCACTGCCAGAAAAATTTACATCATAGGTGTGTAAGAGGCTGGTGAACAAAGGAGTTGAAGAGAAAAAAAAATTCAAAATGAATGTTAATCTTTGTCAAGTTAGAATGTTATTTGATAAACTAAAACTAGTATAACATTCAAGGGTAAAGAGACAGTTTACGTTTTCACATCAAGCTGAGGTTCGACATTCACATTAGCTCTTTTCTCAGATTTTCCTGAAACAGAAGAAAATTACTCAGAACAGAATAATGATAAAAGAAGCCAATATCATCTAGAACAGACTTAAAAAAGACTAACAATAAGGGTGGGAAAAAAAGTATGTAATTGAAAATCATGTAAACAATGTTTTGCACTTCTAAGGTGTATCTAAAGTTGTAAACAATGCATCCCAGCCAAAGATTCGGAGAATTGATTTATACATATATATGTGAGTAAAGTCTCACATCAGGAAGTAGTAACAACAATGAGGGGTTTCAAGATTTTTCAGATTTAAGTGGTGTCTTAAAGCATTTTTATGTTGGCCGTTTGGAGACTTGTCAAGGTGTGATTCACTCTAAACAAGGAGACCTTAAGATGCATATTCTATACATCACCCTTTTTGTAATAAAACGGTTAAAACCAAATGCAGCTGCCAAGGGCAAAACTATGAAACATGATTGAAACAAGTACAAAATTGGATGACAGAAGCCAGGATTTACCTTCTGCAGAGTCTGGCAAATATTTTGCGATTCGATATTTCTACAAGGAGAATACATAACGAAATTTAAGAAAAAATAAATAACTGATCCTACAGGGGAAAGAAAAATAGGAACAAGAGCACAAACTTGAAATTTCAGATATACCTGCAAATGACTTTTGACATGAAAGATGGTTAGTCCCTCCAATCCCATCTTCTTCAGTATCGCCTTAGGTGTTGCTTCTGTTATTGATCGAAGGATAAATCAACACAATGAATCATTCTTATATAACAGAATGCAATAGATTATATTTACTTACTGTCAGCACCCCCAAGACGATTGACACACTCAACAAACTTCTCGTGAAGATCTTGATTCCATCGTATTCGTGTTTTACTCGAGAGTGATGGGCTGGTTGAAGAAGAATCACCAGAGGTTGCAGAAACCGTTCCTGAGGAAGTTCTTGGAGACTGCTTTGCTTGCTGAGAAAAGAAGCTCACCTGCGTAACCAGAGAACTACTGAATAAAAGAAACTAGCCATGACTACAATTGAATTGAATATCTTAAATGAATGGTGGAACATATGACAAATGAATGCTCAAAAGCAACTGCAAAAATAAATTCTACAAAAGAATATACATACTTGTTCCTGATTTTCTTTGAAAGCTAGTGAAAAGGGTCTCCTAACTGAGCCACTAGTACTATCTTGATGCATTTGTTGATGCAGAAAGAGCTTACTGCCTGGCAAATGGTTGCTTGGGATTTGATCAGACTTCTCAGAGGATTTATAAGATTGAGAGCTGTTGGTTTGGGATTTCACAATTGATTGCAAGGTATTTCTGATGTCCTCTGATGATTCCATTGAGTAGCTTTCCTCATATGATTGGCCTGAAGGGAACTGTGGAGGATTAGGATTACCAACAACTTGAGACTCATAGTGCGAAGGAAATCCCATGCATCTTTCGGTTGCATAGAAAGCCGAAGCCGGTGATTCAAATCGGCTCATAATGCTGCTTGGTGATTTTGCAGGCCCAATATTTTGAAGCTGTGACACTCCCTGATCCATGGTGGGTTGCTGAAGCCAAACTTCCACGTTCCAAGGCTGTTGTTGCAGACCCAAGAGCTGGTGAGAAGAATGACTACCAAGTTCAAAGTTAGGATCACTAATTAGTCCATGGCTGGGTTGATGCAAGGAACGAATACAATCTATCTTTTGCTCGTTCATTTACAAGGAACAGGAACTGAAATCACAACACAACAAACCCCAACAAGAACAGCCAGTAGTACTAGGCACTTGTGCTCAATATTCTCCTCCAACATCTAAAACGCTATAAAAATCATTCTTTCAGGAATTTCATCAAAGATAAAAGATGGCACGATAGACAGGGAAAGAACAAAGAGAAGAAGAAACAGATTTATGGCACACTATTTCTCTCACATGAATTCAGCTGTAAGTTTTGAATATAAATACGCAGGGGAGTCCTATATATGTACTCCTTTTAATTATTAATTGTATAAAAGGGCGAGGATTGAACAATGCTAATATCGATAAAACCAAGGTAACAAAACGTACATGAATAAGAAACAATCCTCCACATAAAACAATGTACACACAAACGCGTCCCAATTGAGAGATATTGGAATCAGTGTTTACTGTGTCTCCATCACAGAGAGAATTAAAAACATAACCTCAAAAACCAATGGATAATGGGTTTTTGAGAGGACAACGATTCCCAATATGTTACTGTTTATTTTTAATCGTTAAAATTTTGGAAGGGGGAATAATTCTAAGGCGGCATCTCTGTCCTAATTTAGAATAAAAGATACTAGCTAGAATAAATTCACAGAACAGATCTGTGGTTATTCCTATTATGATAGTGTTTACCCACCATATATATTCTATTTCCCATGAAATTGCATAATGTAGAGAGCTATCTGAAATTACAAGAACAGCTTCATGTACTGTTATATATAACTCGAAGCATAATGGAATTTTGCAACAGTGAGAGATTCCCAAACGTGCTTAAAAAATAATGTCTGAATCTTCTCATTATCATAACCAAGCCTATGGAATGGTTTCTACACTGTCAACTATTACGAGAAAAGTCGGTACTAGTTACACAATATATTCGAAGTTAGGAATGTATAAAGATTGTGATTCCCTTAAAAATATTTAGAAAATTTTCATTTTTTTGAATTTTACAGAAAAAATCATATGAAGACTAGAAATTATATTTTGATCAATTAAAAAAAAAATGTATGAAATTCTGAATGGAATTAAGATGATCGATTCTTTATTGATAATAAAATCAATAAAGACATGGTCAGGGTTTAGGAGCTTTCTCTTTAAACCAAGACGATGGTGGAGGATCGTGGTGGACCGCCGGATTGGTGATGGTTCGTTGCTTTTCCGATGGTTTGTAGTAGGCTGATCTAGAGCCTCCAAGGAGGTTTAGGTTGGTGGCGACAACGGCATCGACCCAGGCGTTGTAGGAGGAGTGTCGGACTGGTCTAGGGTCTGCTCCCTAGGTTTCTCGGCGAGAAACCCTAGTTTCAAGATAGGGTTTGGGCTGGGCCTGGGGTAGTGGGCTAATGGCTAATCTTTATCCTTTCTTACACTTGTGGATTGGGCCTAGTATGGACTGTTGGAAGGAGTTGAATTTTCCCTACTTTCAATGAGAGTACTCACCTTGTTCTGCCCTCCGTTGTAGCTGTTTTGCTGGTTGATGTACACCAGGAAGGTCTTAGGCGTCCATGCTTGTCAAGTTAGTGGCTATGATTTAGGGTTGGATAGGTGTGTGAGTTTTTACATTTTGTTTTTTTTACTTTTTCTTTTTTAATTTGGTTTGTTTGTTTTTGGTAGCTCTGCTATATGCAGGCTAATTCATTCATTGAGATGTAATATGAGGGATTTTCGAATTCCTCTAATTTGACCTAGTGAGGTCGTTATATTAATGGAACTTGATTCCGTTCAAAATTTTTTTTTTAAAAAAATATAAAAAAAAGTACAAAAGGATCAAAAGAACAAATATATCAACAAGATTATCTGGCGCATTTTAATCATTGTTACTAAATTCTTAGGCAAAGTCATATAGGAACCTCCGACGAACTGGCCTCTTTCATGGTTCTCATAAATTAACTATACCTGATATTACCATATTATTGGCTAAATTATATATGAAATGAAAATTGTGAACTGTGTATTTGTATTTGCATATGTGTCATTATCAAGAGCACAAAAGTACAAGGGAATCGTATGCGTCGACTTGGTGTTTGATTATTCTTGACATTATTAGAAGGCGAAAGCGGGTGGATTCCAAGCATGAATACTTCAGCCTCTTGACTAAGACAGGGAGGACTAGCTCTAAGGTGTACATTAATTTAGCATTAGCAATATGGATGAATCAAAGCTCATTCAACTTTGTCTTCGCCCTTTGAACCCTTTTGCACCTTATTGTGCTCCGTCAAAAATGGTTTGATGTGTGTGATTTAACCAAAAGAAAAGCAGTATGCAAACATGGCGAAATAGTCTGCAATACATGACTATCAAATCCCGATTAGATGGACTTCGATCCGTGATCGATGTTAGTGAGTACTTCAGTTTCGTTTCCTTGACTTTAGCATTTAGGGTCTATTAAGTTAGTTCTCATGTTTTGGAAATCTATGGATTGTTTTGTTTTCCTTTAATATTTGTTTTATTCAAGTTTGAAGCTTGTTATATTATAAACAATAAATTATCGTTTTAAAGGTTAGTAATTAGGGTTTAGTGAAGTTCGTGACCTCCCGTACTTTTTTTAACAAATTGCATATAAGTAATTAACAAAAAATGACTTAACAGGTATATCCTTTAAAGTTTTCTATACTTTTTTCTATTTTGTAGATTCGGATGGGTGGGCGAGAACTTATGTTTCCATTTCCATACATGGGCCGGTAATTAAACTTCCACTTGTGGGGCGAACTATCTAGAAATAGGTCGAACTCCACTTGAGATTTCAGAACCTAATACCTTGTTCCATTATGTCTTTATCTGAAGAGAATCCAAATGTATAGGAGAAAGCAGAAACACTTTATGAAGGTTCAGGTATCTCTCTATCTAAATAATATGGGTACCAAATGTCGGGAAATATATTTGTTCTCTTCCATCGGAATTTTTCCTCTTTCGTTTTTGTATGGTTCATGTATAGAAACGCTATTACTATATTTGATGGAATTTTTGGACTTTCAACTACACGTACTACACAAAATTATTCTTTGAGGGGTGCATGATCGATCTGCCGTCGAATTATACGTACTACTTGAACTTGTGGATAAAATTCGGGACTTGAGACAAACAATGGTGTCCTGTTTCATTTAAGACATTTCTCGTTCGTTTATGGGATTATGAGTCAGGGTTAGCTGTAACCTCCAGCCCCTAGACAACAGCTAGCTATCTCCTAATTTTAAGTGATGACTGGCAACATGAGTGTGTGTGTGTGAGAGAGAGAGAGCGTTAGAGCTGCTGTTGCACCAAAATAAAAATGGCCGGTCAAATCTGCCCGAAATTGATTAAGAATCTACTTATTAGGATCCCATTTAAGAAGCCAACTCCATATATTAAATGGGAAAATATACAGCATTCTGTGTCGACGTCACTATAATTTGTATTGTTTTAGTGTGACTGATTTTATTCAATCCATATTTCATATGAAAAAAATTAGGAGACCGAAATTCACACTTCATGTTTTTTTTTTTTTTTTTCAATAACAACCTAAATTTTATCTTTAGTGACTTGAATTTTGTCTCATTATCAATATTTCAACCATAAAAAAATATATATAAATTGTGAAATGAGGAGTGTGGATTTCACTCCCTAAAAATTATATCTTTCGGTAAACGTTATGTAAGGGAGGCTAGGTGGTTATTTTCAAATTTTCAGAACCATAAACTAATATTAACTCTTCTTCTCTACTCCATCTAAAAGATAGCAACTCGATCTCCACAAGTCCACATGAGTAAATACAGGTCTGATAGTCTAATGCCGGCTTCCAATATTTTTGGCTCATTCCTGATTGGGAAAATTGACACTCGATTGGACAAGCGGATAATGTAGAGAATGCAGCTAGCTCACGATTCTTGGCGTCCTTTAGGTCCTATAAAACAAAAGCAAGAGATTAAAAATCATTGTTCTTTACTAATTAATAAGTAATTTTTACAACTGGATAGGCATTCAAGTATATAATTTAATAGAATTTAGAAACAAGAACACCAACGTACAAGCAGATTTTTATAAGCACGTCTTACGTTGTAAAACGACAGAGACACAAAAAGACACTACAATTAGCTTGCTGGTACAATAAGCTAAGTAAGTAATGACCCTTGTGAACCTGAAGGGACACATTCTCATATACGGCTTCGCTGTCATGCATGCTTAGTTTTTAAGTGGAAAGTATTGTTTTGCTGGTTCATACATCCATTTCAAAAAGGCTTCGTGCAACTGAACTTCAATAAGTTTGGAATAAAGCTGGACTTACTCCAGGGTGAGTCGAAGATTTGGAATATAGAAACAAAGTAACCTAATTGTTTGGCTCCAAAACCAGTATGGCGTGCAAACAGTTTCTTTTGAGTGCGCAGGGGTGTCAGTATCGTGGAGTGCAGTCGTCGGGGAATCCCTTGATCTGACTTCTTGATCAAACGTTGTGGACGAGGAGAGCACCAACCTCGTCACCAGGTTCTTTTCTATGCCTTCCGGAAAAGGACTTCTTGCCTTACGGATAAGGGCTTATGGTGTGATCTCTTGCGTCACCGAGTCGATACTTAACGTTGTAGGTTAAGCAGAGCAATCACCGGAAAGTAGGAGAAAACACAGGTTTGCTAAAGCGTGACTTTAGCTTCGCTGGATTGCAAGTGCGTTGCCCTTGCTTCGCTGGTTTTCAACTAGGTTGAAGGTAGGTTTGCTCCGGAGAGACTTTGATAATCTGAGAGATTAGTTGATTGAGAGTTGTCATTTCTGTTCTTTGAAACCTAATATTTATACCTTAGAGTTTCGACTGTTCCTTGACATAGAAGGATTATTGATTGAAGTTTCTTATTCAATCTCCGCTACTTGATTCCAAGAAGGGCTAATTTTCCTTATGGATCTCGGAATGGGTGAAGCTATAACCCAAACCCAAGCAGGCTTAATTTTGGGTCGCAGGTATCGGCATGCTACGCTAAACCCCCTAAAGGGATCTTGCCAAAAATACTTTTGGGCTCAAACATTGCCCGTGAAATTGCAACTGATCGAAGGAGACTTAAGCGACACGACTTATGACAGAAACGAGGCCATAAATGAAGGTCTGCATATGTTCAGTTGTTAAACGTCTTTTCGTTGCATCGTTGCCCTCACAAAATCTCTTATTTAAATCCTGTCACCACTCGGATCTGTCACATCAGAAACTCTCCCAGTCTCCTAAACCCAGAAAACCTTCTTGTTCTACACTATCTTCCTCAGATAAACCCAGAAATGGCTCCACCCAAGAAAATCATCATCAATGAAGAGGAAGAAATCAACGAGGCGGCCGCCCATTGCTTTGCTCACACCACTATCCAGAGGCCTCTGCTACTCAGCTTCCCCAATTCTCAGGCCGGACTGGGTCCTACCCAATGAGCGTCTATTCCGGCAGATGCCCTCACCCTATATGGTCTACCCATCCGCCGACCCATTTCAGTCCTCCGAATGACTCCTGGAGATTTCAGTAGTTGGGGCGCACGTCAATCCAAAGTCAAGATAGGGTTTTGGCCAACCATTAGTGTGACGGAACTCGCTTGGTATCGCGAAGTTCGAGCAAGGGATTTGGCTCGTTGGAACGCGGCAGGTATTACCCACACCATTGATCTATGTTTCCGACTTCCTAGCGGTGGCAATCACTCGCCGCTGGCTGCTATTCTCTGTTTCTGGAACACTGCCAGCAACAAGTTCTATTTCCAATTCGGCCAGATGAGCATCACATTGCTGGACATTCTCACCATCACCGGTCTACCCATCGACGATGAACCTTAGGTGCATGGCCAATTGGACGCCGTCAACTTCCCCTGGCACATGGTTCAAACCGAGTGCGGCACCCACAGCAGCTCCTACCCTCGATGGCTGACCCATTATCGCAAGGCGCAGAATGTGACCGGTGGCATTGCCTTTTTGGAATATTAGCTCTGCAAATTCATTTTCTGTACTTTCGCCAATAAACCCATTGGTCCTTAGACTTCTTTGGCCACGACCCTCTACAACGGCCACCGTGTAGGTCTCAGACAACCTCTACTAGGCGCATTATATCGTACTCTTTATCAGGCTACGATGCATCCCTTCAAGATTGGCATTTCTGGCCCCTTCTGGATTCTGGATACAAATCTATTTCCCTCACTTTCGCCGGTCAGACATTCCACAGCTTCTATCGGCTGACGTGCTTCTAGGTCAATGGCTCTGCCGCGAGGCAAGGTACACTTCCCCACCATACTCTGAATGTTTCTCTTATATATACCTTCTGGACGAGATGCCAGATTTAGACCTAGTCCTTGGTAGAAGTTTCCCGCCCCCACTCGAACATGGGTTCTTTCATGGGGATCCTAAATATAGGGATCGCATGCGCTTGGCCTTTCGCCACGCTATCTCCTGCTCAGATATTAGACTCGCGGCTGATGACATCAGCTACAAGCTTTACACTCCCAATCATTTCGCTCGCCAACTCGGGCTGGCCCAGTTAGTGCCTTTCCCTCTCTATTATGTCTGGAACTACAACACTTCCTGGCGCAGAATTGGGCTTGTAACTGGGCCTCCTCTAGTCCAAAGCATGCTTTCTCTGGTTAATCTTCCCAACTGGGCAAACGAACTTATCCCCGTTGACGGAGTGGCTGAGGACTACGACCAATAGTGGTCTCAAGTCTCTGTTAATTGTTGGAAACAACTGGATGACGAGCTCTTCGCGACCCTCTTTCAGGACTTGAGGTATCCTTATGACACTGATTCTGAATTACTCGCCCGCTTCCCTGAGGATGAGGCACAACCTTCTCGACCTGCGCAGGCTCCGAGACCCGCGCGAGCCCTGGGTCTTGCTCAAACCGGAATCATAATCCGCGAACCATCACAAGATGTAATTTCCTTCGCATGTTCTCCATTTTACTTCTTTTTCTTTCACCCCCTTAACTCATATCTTATTTCAGCAGAGAAGTCTGCCACCCTCGGGCAGTCAAGTGGTTAATCCTCCTCCGGCCACCGGTCAGGCCGCGAAGCAAAAGGCTATAGCGATCGAACCTGAAGTCAAAGACTCCTCTGATGATGAAGACCCACAGGAAGTAAGAAGTCCCTCATATACCTTATAATCCTGATGCTTTCTTTTTAAAGTTTAATTTGACTCCCTCAACCTCAAAAGGTCATCGCCGCTCTGGCCAGCAAGCGCAGTCGTTACGACCCCCGGACTGCCTGGGAAGACGATGAACCAATCGCCGACTGACTGGTATTATATGATTATGATAAGCAATGAACTTGTTTCTCTCTTTCATCTTTCATCCTATAACGTCCCTCCTTTACAGGTTCGTCACAGGTTTACAGGTCCTCCCAGGTAGAGTGGGGAAGACCTATCCTGCTGGCGGTGAAGCATCCTCCTTGCAAGCCCAAATGCCACCAGACTCGACAAGCTCTCTACCTCTGATCAGCACCACGGGTGCTTCACACTTGGCCCTGGTGCAAGTGCAGATTTTAGATCACAGCTCGCCTGAGGCTGAGAGGAGAACACCCCCTCCTGTCACTTCTCGCGATGAACCAACCTCGACTAACGTCCTGGAGCAAGTAGCTCCTGATTCGATTCCAGATGCCGTCGGGGTTGCTCAAGAACAAGCGGCAACAGAAACTTCAATTCTCCCAGTGATATCTCACAATGCTTCGGGCATCCTCCACGAGCAAAATACTAAAGAGGTACCTCTTCTCAAAGCAACTCTTGCCTTAATTTATCCCCCTTGATCTCTCTTGATACTCTGACATCTCTTTCCAGGGTCAGAGTTCTGCCTGCACCGAGGAGGTGGCTGTCAAGGATGAGGAGGTGGCTGGCGAGCATCCTGTTGAACAAGAAGCTATGGGCGAAGTTGATAACGAACCTGCCCCCTAAGTGCTCGAAGCAGGGGAAGAAGTGAACCCCGAACCTATGTCGGAGGCAGTTCCTATCGCGGAGCCTCTTGAAGCTCCAGTTGTTGTTGCTCCTGTTCCACCATAAGCCCCTCCCGCTGAGCCTTCCAGGCTAGAACAGCTGGCTCGGGTGCTCGAAGTGACTCCTCCTGGAGTTGTAGATGATGCTAGGGAAGGTCTTCGCCATCTCATGGGCCCTGGTATTCTAACGCCCGGCTCGAGGGTGCCATCACTGAGGCCTAGTTCCTTAACATCGAAAAACTGTTGGAGGATCTCCCTAGGTGGCTCAAAGAGAAAACAGCCACGACAGCGCAAGCCAGGCAGGCCCAGACACATCATCAGGCCCTTACCCAATAAATGGATGCCCTGCGAGATTTCCTGGGTGAACGGGCCTCTCATATTAGGGAGATGACGCTCGTGGAGAATCACCTTTAGTCTAGATCCAAGTCCTTCAGGCCCAACTATCTGCTGTGAGGGCCAGGATTACCCATGTTGAGGCCCAACTGGAGCAACCCTGGCCGCTTCCGAGACGCTGTCTCAAAACCTGGCCCAGGCTTGCAGGGCAGCCCAACAGGCCAAACAGGGTGCCGTTAACGCTGGCTTTCGTCTGGATGAACATTTCCTCCGCTTGAATTATGTGGGCCGCGGGTTTTAGGCCTCCAGTCTAGGCCCATTATTTTTGTAATATGAACAATATTAATATTAATATTATTAGGCATTTAGTTCGCTTTCCTGGCCCAAATGCATCTTTTAATCTTGTAGGCAACAAAGCGTTCAACTTTGCCTTAATTGCAAATTAAAACAGTTCCAAAAAGATAATCTCGAAACGGAGCGATTACCTCCTTGAAGATCGTTCTGCTATCCACGCGTTTTCAATTTTCCTTCATTTCCAAGATCATAGCATTTAATTCTATTGATGACTCTATTGATGGCTTTGAATCAACTCCAACTGTCCATCAAAGGGCTGAGGTCACTCATACTGGCCCTATAAATATATGCACCATGGCTCATCCCGAAATAATCCTGCAAGCCTTGCTCCTCTTCCTTCTTCTTCTGAAATCTTCTCCCCCTGAAATCGTCTCTAGCCTCGAGGTTCTAAGCCTTATGGCGAAATCTCAAGCCCCAGGTAAGCCTTATGGCTTAATCTCAGGCCAGCCGCATGTCTTTGGCCTCAGAAAGTCTGGATGGAATTTCTAAACTTCTGATAGGCTGAAGAATACATAGAGCTCCTAGCGTGGGATACCACATTCTGAGGAGTCCTCCTCCTTAGGTTCCCTTGCTTGGAGAAAACCGAGGAAGAGTGGGAGGCCACCCAAGGTTGTACGCTCTTCTTCGGTGCCCTACCTCCTGGATTTAACGGACCGAACTTCTGTTTTGTCCCTGAGATAAATGGGGAAACTTGGCTGCGCCCTCCTCTGATGTTCGCTTTCGACCCAGATGATGGACAACTGGAAGGGTTGGGATGACTATTTCCTTCCCTCTTCTTCCAGTACAGACAATAGCAGCTGCGGCCAAGGTTCAAGAGAGTAGGGTGAAGAGAGAAAGAGTAAGAGTAATCACCTCCGACTCCCTCCTGAAAGAAGATCCAGAATCTCTTAGAAGATCTGAAATCCTGTGACTTTCAGCCACTTTTGGCTTTGTAATTTTGCCAACGTAATTTTTCGCGAATGTTCTGTATTGCTTTTGGCCGCAAAGCCACTTTATGAATACAATAATATTTTTCCATTTTCAATCTCTTATTGTCTATAATAAAGCCTCTAGTATAGGCCTTGTTGCACATATTTTTTAACACTTATTGTCAAAGGAATAAACTAACATTAAAAATTTTGCAAAACAAAAAATAAAAATAAAAATAAAAACTAGTTCTGCAAAACTTTAAAGGCCGCGAAAACAAAGCCCAAATGTATAGAGGGTTGCCTCCCTAGTCTTACTAGGTGGAGCGAGTACATTAGAGTAGGGCCACGGAGTAGGCCCGAATGTAAATGAGGACGTGAACAAAGTAGGACTATGTCTACCTCCCTGTTCCAGAAACTGGGACATCCGGTGGGTCTTCAAACTCCCAGACACTAGGGTAATATTTTGTGATGCTCCGGAAATTAGTATTTATTTTCCAAGGATTTTCCGGAATTTAAATTGTGGGTATCGGACGGTTTCGTGGCTCGTGGATGGAGTGGAAGTGTTTCGGGCGAATAATTATTCAGGAAGCGTCGTTTTAGGGGGCGCAAGGGTTGACTTTTTATTCGTTGGGATTCTCTGAAAACTTCCTTCACGAAAGTTGTAGAGCGCATCAATACGAGTTCGTGGACATGCGGAACACGAGAATCGGAGTTCGTATGAAGAAGTTATGGGCTTCGGAAAAACTTTCTATTTTTGTATAAAAGGACGAATTTTTGGGAAAATTGCAGAAAAGCCCAGATTTCCCAAAATGGAAACCCGAGCTTTCCTCTTCTCTCCCGAGCCGTGCACAGCCTCCATTTTCGCCGGTGTAGTTCTCTCTCTTCCGGCCATCGTTTGCTTCGATTCAAAAGTGGGTTTTGCTTGCCTCAATCCCCTCTTGAGGTATGTGGAAGGATTGAAGAGAGATTCGAGCTGTGGAGGGAGCTACATCGACTGGAAGTGGCCGCTTCAGGGATGAAATCGCCTTGATCGGAGTTGGAGATTCTGGCCACCTTTGCCGGTGATTCTTGAGGGCTTTTGGAGCTTGGAGGACGTTGATGCTTCCCACAAGGTGGCTTTCATCGATTTAACTCATGGAGGTCGAATTTTGGAATTGAAATTCTAGGGTTCATCAAATTTCAGATGTTGCGAGGTACTTGACGAAGTATTCTTGGACGGTCGTTTTGTGGGGTGGCTTCTTTGTTCTGTATTGAAGACGCAGCATGAGTTTCGAGGTGAGTAATCTCACGATGTTCATTCACGAACGGGTTTACCATATTGTCTTGGAGTTATGAGATTAACTGTGACTATAGTTGGTATTAATGGCTTTTCTGTGTGGATGACTATGTGTGTGTATATATATATTATGGGATGTATATATATACATATATATTCATGTATTAGTGGCTTTTCTGTGTGGATGACTATGTGTGTGTGTATATATATTATGGGATGTATATATATACATATATATTCATGTATTAGTGGCTTCGTGGTGAATCTTTGTGATGATTGTCATGTAAAGCTTGTGTAAGAATATATGTGTGATGAATTGATGATATCAGTATGATGAATCTTTGTGATGATTGTCATGTAAAGCTTGTGTAGGAATGTGTGTGTATATATATATTATGGGATGTATATATATACATATATATTCATGTATTAGTGGCTTCGTGGTGAATCTTTGTGATGATTGTCATGTAAAGCTTGTGTAGGAATATCTGTGTGATGAATTGATGATATCAGTATGATGAATCTTTGTGATGATTGTCATGTAAAGCTTGTGTAGGAATATTTGTAGGATAATCGCTATATGTGTGATGACTGGCGATATTTGCGTGAATCTATGTGATGATCGCTATCTATGTGATGACCAGCGATATCTATGTGATGATTAGTAGGATGATCGCTATCTGTGTGATGACCGGCGATATTTGTGTGATGATTAGTTAGATAATCGCTATCTGTGTGATGATCAGTAGGATGACTGGCGATATCTGTATGATGATTAGTTAGATAATCGCTATCTGTGTGATGATCAGTAGGATGACTGGCGATATCTGTGTGATGATTAGTTAGATAATCGCTATCTGTGTGATGATCAGTAGGATGACTGGCGATATCTGTGTGAAGATTTGTTGGATGATCGCTATCTATGTGATGATCAGCGATATCTGTGTGATGATCAGTAGGATGATGGCTATCTGTGTGATGATCGACGAAATCTATGTGATGATCAGTGTGATGACAGCTCGGTAGCGGAGTTGAATTGTTATTAAGTTAACAAAGATCGAGAGGACTGATGTGATGGTTGGGGCTACCTACAGACGTCAGAGTGTGGGATTACTATGGTTTGAATTGCTTGACTTAGTGTGACCTCCTGAACGAAATTATATGCAGGGGTTACCATGACTTGTTTTGCTTGTTTTGAATTGTGATTGCCTTGTTTTCTTCTTGATTTGATTGATTAATGGTTTGATTTATCTTGAAAACCATAGTGGTGATGATTCTGCTCTGTGTGAGGATAGGAAGGTGATTCATTGTTTTCACCTTGATGTCATGTTGATGACAAGGTTTCCAGTGGGAAGGAAATGAGTGTGATCCTTGTGACTCACCATTGTGCGTCAAGGGATTTTTCAAACATTATCTAAGGAGGTTTTGTTTGATGGGGAATTTGTGTAATGAGATGCTAGGTTGAGAATCTGAGCATGTAGTTTAGTCACGAGTTGACCTACATAAGCATGAGATGGAAGAGTGAAGCAGATGGATGTAGGTGTGAGATGTATGCTTATCGTTGTTTAGGTTGGGGTTACTTGAGAAATGTGTTTTGCTTTGTGGTTTTGAGTTACTCATACGGGCTTGCAAAAGCTTACCAGGTTTGTTGTGTGGCAACCCGGTACACTATTCCAACGGTGTAGGGGTTATTTCTGCTCGTCAGGTTGATCGTGGCTGATACTGAGGTAGCGTGCTTGCAGCTTAACGGTAAGAAGTCAATTTTGTGACTTTACCGTTATAAAGACTTCCGCTTGTGGTGAGCTCTGAGGAGCATTTACGTTTTATTTTGTTGTTGACAATTTAATTCATAAACTCGTGTGTTATGTGTCTCTGTGGAGCGAGTCAATATTGAAATTGTGGGTTCAGGGCATCAATATGTACTTGGGTTAAAAGGGATTAAGTTTCTAAGTATTTTGTATTGATGGCTGAATGTTTCACGCATATATAATTATGGGGTTATATATCGATTTTATTGTGTATAAAATCAGGGGCGTGACAGATTTCTTCAGAAAACGACCATTGATTGGGTTCCGGTGGATATCGCCATCCAAATCTTTAAGGTGAAAAGCCCCTCTGTCCAAAATTTTGTGAATCACAAAGGGTCCTTCCCACTGCGGAGTCCACTTGCCGAGGCCGGTCAACTTCTCACCGAGCGGTAAGACTCCCTTCCAAACGAGGTCACCCTTCTTGTAGCTGCGGCCACGTGTCCTCTTGTCATAGGCACGAGCGACTCGTTGTTTTTCCATCACCAAACTATCCAAAGCTACCAAGTGCTTTTCGTTAAGATCCTCATGCTCCTGTCACATAGCCTAGACATAATCTTCACTGATTAGATGGTGGTCCTGCACCCGTAGAGACTGAGCGTTGATCTCCAGAGGCAACACTGCATCATGACCGAACATCAGAGCATAGGGTGTTGTGGCGGTGGGACTATGCTTGGAGGTACGGTAAGCCCAAAGAGTCTCATACAACGTCTCATGCCACTGGCGAGGATTTTCTGCCAGCATTTTCTTTAGCAAGCTAGGTGATGACGATCTTGTTGCTGGCCTTTGCTTGTTCATTAGATTGAGCATAATAGGGAGTGCTATGAATGAACTGTATGCCCAAGTCAGCGACGAGCTGTGCCACGTCGCTACCCATGAATGCTGCCCCTATGTCTAAGACCAAAACCTCTGGAACGCCAAACCTGCAAATAATATGAGTAAAGAGAAATTGTCGGATTGTGGCACCAGAAGCCTCCTTTAAAGGCTCAGCTTCGACCCACTTAGTAAAGAAATCAGTGGCGACGATGATGAACTTGTGCTGAAAAGACGAATGAGGATGAATCATCCCAATCAAGTCGAGTACCCAGCCGCGCGCCGGCCAAGGCTTAATAATAGGCTGCATAGGGATGTTGGGAACGTGCTGGACTGGTCCGTGTGCCTAGCAATCCTGGAAATCCTTTGCGAAGGCGATGCAGTCTTTTAGTAAACTGGGTCAATAATAGCCATGTCTCCGGATCAGCCAACGCATCTTTGGGCCCGCTTGATGAGCTCTACATACTCCTGCATGTGCTTCTCGCATCAAGCGCTTAGCTTCACGGCCATATACACACCTGAAATCTATGTTGTCCTCTCCGCGGCGCCGCAGCTCGTCGTTCCTAGGAAAATAATTTAAGTGTGAGAAAACGGATCTTCTTGTCGGTTAAGGAGTCCGGCTGCTTGAGGTATGCAATTAAAGGGACATGCCAGTCCACATCGATAGGATCTAAAACATCCACTGTTGGCTCATCAGGTGGGTCAGGCCTCGCGAGCCATGAAGGCAACATGCGGCGCTCAACTTTTCAGATTCGTTCGCGAACTCCATATTTTAAAGTAATGTCTGTAGCCAGTTGGGTGAGCTCATTGGCAGCAAAGTTACGCTTGTGGGGAATATGTTCTAAGTCCACGTCATCAAATTGGTCCAGGAGTTCAAGTGCACGATCCAAGTATGGTGCAAGCAAGTAGTTCGTGCATCGGAACTTTTCGCGAAGCTAATTAATAACGAGTAAAGAGTCACCGCGGACCTGGATGTCTATGACTCCTAGTTCCAGCAACACCTCTAGGCCTATGATGAGGGCCTCATACTCAGCTTGGTTATTAGTGCACCGGAACTCCAACTGGAAAGAATAGGAAAACTGTTAGCCAAATAGCTACCCTCAAGTATAAGGGGTACAAGTAATAGTATAGGGATTTAAGAAAGGTTGTCGAACCCACGAGGATTGGATTCCTTTCACTAGCTAGGGTGTTAACCTAAGGAGAGCTAGAATATGCAAATGTACAATCACAAACCCAAATTCACAAGAAATCTAGGCTCATGGTGAGAGCTAGAATATGCATTGTGGTGGTAGTGAGATTGTTTGTTGGATAGAGTGGTGAACCAAATTAAAATAAATGCTCAAGTGTAACATAAACTACTCTAAACGAAACTAGTAATATAATGGATGAAGTTAGGGGTTGGATTGTCTTCCACTAACCTCCCTTGCAAGTATTGAAGTTCAAATACAAGTTATGCTATTCTAATTTCCCAATTACTCTCTTTGCATCCGGATAAGACTACAAAGACTTAAACTCCCACTACACCAAAACTAGTCTTTTACGGCCCACCATGTGGGCCGTAAAAGACTATTTACGGCTCACAAAAACACGCTGTAAAAACTCGCGCAATAAAAGACCACATGTCTTTTACGGCGGGCAAAAATGAGTCATAAAAGAACAATTAACGCGCCGTAAAAGTGGTTCCACAAATGTGACTGAGGTCATTTACGGCCCACATTGCGCGCCGTAAAAGACCTCCTATTTAAGGCATACCCCTGCACGCCGTAAAAGAGTAACTGAATTCCTATTTAAGGCACACTCTGTGAACCGTAAATGAGGTCTTTTCAAACAAAAAAAAAATATTTTGCTCAAATGTCATTCATATTACCCTCATATCATATATACTAGATAGTACTCCCGCGCGATGCTGCGGGTTTTTCTTTTCTCAAATTTGTAGTAATGATCACAATCGTAAGCTAAAATCAATAACTGAAAATTTTGTCATTTGACACATTACAAAAGAATTTAACTCTTTTCAAGTAAGTATCGACTTATATTAAAAAAGAATGCTTTGCATATTTACATATTTACTAACAGAAGAAGTCATGTAAAGCTATAGAGAACAAAGGAGGTACATTATTTCTCTGCCACCCCTGAAAGTTTAAGCTTGAAAACACAATAACATGCTTCTTTCCGCTGGGCGCTGGCAGTAACATAATCAACTGAGTTCTTAGCAAATTCAATCATCATCCCCTGCTTAGAATTATCATTTTAATGATAGAATTAATGTAATCCCCTCAAAACATTCAAAAGTAGAGCACTACTACAGGAAAGCAAAACAGTTTTAATGTACAGTAAAAACGCTCTAATGTACCTTAACAACAGGAGATCTTTGTTGGATTATAGTCATTGCATCAGAAGATGAGCCATAAGCTGCAAACACCAAAGTTCACTTAATAAAAGAATAAATAATATCTAAGTTTGATTTGACTCTAACCTAATCCTATTAGACAATTGCTTTATTAGAAAACATATATATGTAGTACTAATTCCATGTTGCTGCTTTTCTAGAGGAGATCTATTTATGCAGAAGCAATGAGAATATGGAAATGATTAATATTCCTATGGTGTTGTCAAATCAGATTTACATTGGAGAAAAAGTTTATTTCTATTTATTTATTTTTCTAGTTAAAACTGAAAGTGAGTATATATTGTTACTTTGATTCATAAACTGGCCGAAGTTCAAAAGGGTTGAGAACATAAAGGTTATACCAGTTCCAAGACAATATTTACATCTCTGATCCTCCTGCAGTGTTTTGCTTATTATTTCAACCATCATCAGTGCTGAGATCAGTCCAACTACCCCTGCGGAGAAGGATGCTACTATGGGATCAACTTCACTACAACTTGACAGGAAAGCAAGTCAGTCAATGAAACTGGAAAAGACATTATTATTGACATCATTAGCTTAATATTTGTTATATTGCTTCACTTTTTACTTAATACTTTTGAAATTGTTCTTTTCATAATCAGTACCGAACTTCAAAAAGCAATATAAGAACCATTGGTACAAAAGATCATCAGTTGCCAAATGAAGCATTATAGAAAAATCGTCGTTCTCTAATTACATATCATTGTATATAATCTTAAAGTTTTAAGCATCGAGTTAAATACTAATAACAGAGTGCGGGCATCATCAAAATAGAAACAGAATAGTTCAGAGAGGAAACTCACCAAGGGAGACATCAATGGAATGAATGGTGTAAAGTTCGGAAGTTCATTTTCTTACTCCTCAGTTAACATCCTGAGCTCTGCGCTTTTAATACTCTGTTGCATCCTCAGCCTGCAAACATACAGATATTGAAGTTTAAGTGAAAAACCAAAAACAGGCCCTCTATAGTTAGAATCTACACATTCATATTAGAAGCGCCAAACTATAAGCCACAATTTTATCTCTCAAAATCATTGCTAAGGTGAATTTACACCAAGAAAATCAATTCATAAACTAAGCATTAAAAGAACAAAGATAATGAGAGAGCTCTCTATGCATTGAATTATGCTATTAAATGTTAAGGGGAGGAGTTTCCGGCTTAGTTTTTTGGCATGGCCTTCGCATCAGATTTAAAGCTCCAACCTATTCCTTTAAGTGCAGCCTTTTTGAGAGGATCAACAACCTACATGCATTTGTGAAAGATTACTCACAAAAATAAGAAATTCAAGAAGAAAACTATCTTATTCCCTCTTCTTTCCACCAAAGAATCATTAGTTTCACCACTCAGTCAATGTAGCCATTTAGATTATGTAGAAATAGACAGATTTATCTAAATACTCATCTGAATTGCTTATTAAGTAAAACAGCAAAACATGGTATTGGAGAAACTACATATTAGAGCTGAAAAAACAGCTTAAAGAGATAATAACATTAAGAGGCAACTAGGTTCAGAGGATTTGCCATACATAAAATCACATCAACCTAATGAGCATGCTATACTTAATTGTGTAAAACTAAACAAGTGTGTACCACATATTCACATCAACATGAGCCATCCAGATATGATCTAATGCTATTGGTCCTTAACATAAATCTGATTACTGCACTTGAATTTTACATGAAGTCATCATATAGTGAGGCAAATAATGACACTCTATGAAACAAAATCAAGACAACCACCAACCTGCATATGCAACCATTCGGCTTGCGAGCCCTGCACATACTCCCTTGGTGTGTGTGGTCCAAATAACAACGCAGCTGCATCAAATTGCTGTGCACTAGGAAAAAACACCTTTAAGGTAAGAAAATTTTACAGCATATAGAACGTAAAAATATTCACAGTAACAAGATTACTCAACATGTCACGTCCACCAAATAAGACTAGAAGGTTTGAGGATATAGAGATGGGTAAATGCCAAGGTGATAATAGAAAGGAAAGCATTTCTGAGAATTATAGTGCGAACCAACATGGTGATGATCTAGATTTCCAGACAGAAAATGGTTTCAAACTTCACAAGTCAGTGGCCTCTATGTAAGTATTAAGGTGCAGTAGACTTACATCTTTTGAAGGAAACGCTTCAATGGCGGGATTCATGTTCACCCTTGAATTGACTGCTTCAATGTTCAACGAAAGGAACTAAAGAATCCAAATTAACAGAGAGATTCAGGTTTAACAGTTTAAAGCAAAACCATGTACCAGTTAGCAATAGACAGAGCCTGATGAGGATAGATACCTCGACTTGGCGCTGCAGTGACTGGATGTAATTAATAATCTCATCAAGAACAAGTGCTTTCCCAATAACCTTCTCAGAAAAAAAGTACACCAGGATATGTAAGAAAACATACTAAGTGAAACAAAATTAAACTCAGAATACAGAGCCCTAGATAATTTACTGAGATGTTTTTAAAGTTGTCTAGTAATCAGAAGTAGTACCAAAGATACCAAATTCATCTTCAATTCCCTATACTTCATTCTGTAGGAAATACTACCAAGTAATTTGACTGACCTAAAACCAAGTAGAGATAACATAAATACCTTATTATATCCAGGAACCAAATCCTGAAGAATTTTCATCCTCTGGCTGATCTTTTCTCTCCTTCCCTGCCAAAATGGGCATGGTAGAGTGAATAAATCATACTAAATCGTCAAAATCTCGTTTGATGTTCTAGATACTGTTTTTGCAAACTCAAGAGGACTAAAAGTGCATTACTCTCTCTCTGCGAGACTGTGGCTATCGGTAGCTTGGCCCTTTCTCACCCTCACATGGATATAATCTTGCTTGGGTGGCTCAGAAGGTTTAGTACTTTGTTCCTCTGGCTTGTCATCAGCCCCTGAACTTGTTTCAACTTCAGCTTTAGAATTGCCGTTTTCGTTTCTAGATCCCTCTAACTTCATCCGTTTCCCACTCGAATATTTCTGTTCAAAAACATCAACATGAAAATTAACATTCAAGTAAGCAACATAAACACAACCATTAGCTGAAACCAATTCACCACTACTCTTATATCTCATAATTACTCTCATAAGCTTAACTCACTTCACCTCACACACAATTACACATGCAGCTACTAACTCAACAACTTGTTTATAAAGAGTTCACTAAATTAAGCTAAAACATAAACACCCACAACTTAAAGTTGATTCCTTTCTCCTCAAAGTTCATTACTTTCTTATCATTTCACTTCAAAGTTCATTACTTCCTCACAAACCCACACTTAAAAACTTAAACCCACAACCAAAAAAGCACCAAAATTTAACTTCAAAAAAAGTTGAAAAAACGAACCAAGCCATTAGCACTACTAGTAGAAACCATCTTAGAAGACTCGTCCTTGGAGCTCACATCCTTCCTCTTCCTTCCGCCCGTTCTACTTTAGAATTGCCGTTTCTTTTCACTGTAAACCAGAGCGTCCTTGGAAAACTAGAGAAACTCTAGAAATCGCGGAACTAAATGACGCAGAATAAAGGGTTACCATGTATGACCATCGCTGCAAGGCTATGTCCACTTCGGCGGAATCCAAGTAGGTGAGATGAGAAACCCAAATTAGTTTGGAGCCAAACGCAAAATCAGATTTTCTTATCGATTCACCTCAGATCTAAAAGAAACCCCAATTCAGTTTGAGAGAGATGAGAGAGAGGTATTCGCCCAGATAACTGGATGATTGGATTAGTTTGAAGTTTGAACAAGGATTAAGAGAAGACAGGGGAGAGAGATGAGAGAGGAAGGGATGGCTGATAATGTCAGGGTTTGGGTCTGGCATTTGTTTTGTGAAGATTGGGTTTATTAGTAAGAGGTCGATTGGGTGGGAGATTAGAATTTTAGCCGAAATAAATAGGTGGGTTCTCAAAATATGTGGGGTACTTATTTACGGCACACTCTAAACGCATGCCGTGAAGACCAACTAGAAAAGTCTTTTACGGCGTGCTTTGGCACGTGTTAAAAGCATGCTGTGAAAGACCAACTAGAAAAAGTCTTTTACGGCGTGCTTTGGCACGTATTAAAAGCATGCCGTGAAAGACCAACTAGAAAGTTTTTTATGGCGCGTATTCAAAGCACGCCATAAAAGACTAAGCAAGAGGAGTCTTTTACGGCGCTCATTTGGAGCACACCGTAAAAGGCTAACAGAGAGGAGTCTTTTACGGCGTGCATATTAGCGCGCATAATATGCACGCCGTAAATTTTAGGCGGTAAAAGCCCAGATTTCTTGTAGTGTCCTTTAATGTTATCAATTCCAACCGGATAAGTCTAGAATTAACTACTAAGAACAATTCCTATTACTGGTTAAGTCTCAATTCATTGTTCATAGATGCATAAAGGTTTGAGTTTAGATAATCATGCAAGCAAACCAATCCTAGATCTAGGTGATTTTAACTCACAACCTTCATATGCACATAGAGGATGCTATCATGCTATCAATGCTCAAGGTTAACTACTCCCTAAACATTTTTTCATGAGATGACAAACACAACACATTCAAATTAGTTAAGTTTGAATGAATGCATTCACTTCTTGAATTAGCATATGAAGATGAAAATCACAAATAATATCAAATGTCAATTAAAACATCAATTCATAAAGTTTGGCTAGGGCTTTCAACCCTAGCCCTAACAAAGTAACTACTCACTCATAATCATACAAATTAGCATCAAATTTATAAAGTACATCAAGGTAAATCAAAGAGTTAAGGAAAGAATGAACTAGTTGAAGCTTGACAAATCAATGGCTAGCTCCTCATTTGTTTTCCTCCTTCAATGCTCCTTGAATCCTCCTTGATGGTGGAATGGATGGATGATAAGCTTCTTGATGGTGATGATGAATGGAATGGTGATGAAGATATGATGCTCCTTTGGCCAACTTGAGTGGTAGTGAGGGAGTAATGGTGGTGGTGATGGAGGTTGAGGAGTATAGATATTATAGGTTTGGATTTTAGGAGGTGGAGATGGAGGTTTTGTGAAGGAGATGAAGAGAGAAAGAAGATGTAATGGGGTGGAATAGGTGATGCCTTAAGAGTGTGTTGAATGGATGTTTATATAGAGAAGAGAGAGAAGAGTAAAATGATGAATGGAAGCAAAAGAAAGCAGGTTAAGCATTGTAAGAAGCATGGAGGTGGAGTATGAGAGTGGTGATAGATCCTAAAAACAAGGGCAAAGAGTATGGAAGAGATGGAGTAAAAAGAGGGAAGTAATGATGAGTTATTAGAGTGTAGAGTAGAAAAGATGACTTAGGAGAAGAGAAGAGCAGCTGCTCTCTTTATTTTACATGGGAAACAAGAAAATGAAGAGTGTTGGGGTGGTTTTGGGTCACCAAAGTCAATGTGATAACCAAAGGAGAGAAGGTGCATAGAGATGCCTATTATTAAAAGGATAGTATGATGGACTAATCTTGCCATAATCTTGTAGGATTTTTCTAAGGCTCTCCTTGATAATTTCAGTATCATAGAGACATAGACCTTCCAAAAATGCACAAGAAATCCGTCCAAAGAAGGTTCTAGGCCAAACGGCCATGTTTTGACTTTGTTTTCTGCTTATGAAGCTTCCTTCAATTGAATCTCCACCGAGACTTCAGAATTGGCCTTCGACTTCTGCATACAAAATGTTCCTTGATAAGTAATCATCCTGGTAAAATTTCAGAGCTTAGTTCACCTTAGTTTGGCCGGAAATGCTGCCGGAATCAGTATAGGTCCAGCTTTACCATTTTCATCTTTTAGTCAGAAACTTTGACCGATCTTTTGAAGGCCTTACACTTCGAAATAGCTCTTTCACTCTTCATAAGAAATGATCCTTAGGATGTCTAGAATGTATCTAGAAAGTGTCAACTCATTTGGAGTTTGTTTGATTAAGATGCCGCCCCTCCTTCCTTGTCTAGCTTGCTTTCTCTAAGCCGGAGTAAGAAAATGTGCTAAGGTTGACTTGTTAGTGCATTTCCATGCTTCTCCATCATTTCCTAGCATGATAAGGAAAACAATATAAATATATATAAATAAACACAAAGGTTAAGTAAAAGTACAAGATTAGGGAAATAATGGAATTGGATTAGTCAACAATAAATTGGACTTTAGAACAAGTAATTTTCATGTTTTAGGACACAAATATGTATATGAATTATGATCCAATAAAAACCAATCGCCGGCTGGGTTCTCCAAAACGACTCCTGCCCCCGCCAGTCTGTCCGTTCTTGAATCGTCAAAATATAGCACCCAGAGTTGGAGTGAGATTGTGGCTTGATATAACGCGATGTACTCTGGCAAGCACGCCAAATCTGGTCGATCTATTGTTTCAGTAGCAAACTCTAAATCTCGTATCGCTGGTACATCCAACATTGGGTGATGTGCCAGAAAGTCTGCAATGGCTTGCCCCTTTACTGCTTTCTGTGGGACATATTGCAGGGAAAACTCTGACAATGCGAGCACCCACTTGCCAATGCGACCTCTTAGGATAGGCCGCGACAACATATATTTGACTAGATCAGTCTGAGTGATGATGCAAGTAGTAAAGGATAACATGTAATGTCGCAACTTGCATGTTGAGAAGTATAGCGTGAGACACAGCTTTTCCATTGGAGTGTACCTCGTTTCACAATCTGTGAGTGTCCTACTGAGGTAAAAGATAGCATGCTCTACTCCATCCTCGTCGTCCTAAGCGAGTAGGCTGCCAATGGAAGCCTCAGCTACCAAAAAATACAACTTTACTAGGAAGCCAGGCCTGGGAGGAACAAGCACTGGTAGGCTTACGATATAGGCCTTGATTTTATTAATGGCCTCTTGATGTTTAGGCTCCCAACCATATTCATTTTGTCCTTGTAGCTTCAGCAATGGGGAAAAAGGTTGAATTTTGCCAGCAGAGTTAGAGATGAACCGCCGCAGAAAATTGATCTTGCCCAGTAGCCACTGTAGCTCTTTTTTCGTTCGCGGGTGAGACGCATTAATGACCGCATTCGCCTTATCCTCAAGGACCTCAATGCCCCTTTGGTGGACGATGAAACCTAGAAAGCCACCTGCCTGAACTCCGAAAATGCATTTGGCGGGGTTCATCTTGAGTTTGTGTAGCCACTTGCGCTTGAAAACCTTTCTAAGGTCCGCAATGTGGTCCCCTCGATTTTTAGACTTTACGACCATGTCATCAATGTAAACCTCTAAGAACTTTCCAAGTATGTCATGGAAGATCAGGTTCATGGCTCTCTGATAGGTGGCCCTAGCATTATTCAGACCAAAGGGCATGACCATATATTCGAAAACTCCCTCGAAACCTGGGCAGCGGAATGCCATCTTGTGCCTGTCCTCTTCGACGACCGAAATCTGGTGATACCCTGCAGTCCCGTCTATGAAGGACAACAGTTCATGTCCTGCTACTGCATTTACCAATATATCCACGACCGACATGGGATAAACGTCTTTGGGGGTAGCCATAGTAAGGTCTCTGTAATCCACGCAGACCCTCATTTTGCCGTTTTTCTTGTGAACATGCACTATATTGGATAGCCACTGGTTGTACTTGGCCACCCTGATGATGCCTGACTTATGCATCTTTTCTACCTGCTCTTTGACCAGAACTTGGGTCTTCGAGTTCATCGTTCGCGGCTCTTGCTTTACAGGCCTCTTATCAAGTAACGTTGGTAGCTGATGGCAAACCAAGTTAGGCGACAGGCCTGGCATGTCTTCGTATTTTTCCACGAAACAATCCTTTTATTCCAACAACAAGTCAATGAGCCTCTGCTTCTCGCTAGGCTCTAAATAGGTGCTGATAGCCACTTCCATGGGCTCATCAATTGTTCCCAGATTGACTTTCTCAGTAGGGTCCCTAACCTTTGGAGGCTTGTCGTCTAATGCCACTGTGGCGAGTTGAATTTCCTATTCTTCCTCTTCAAGATCAGAGAACTCCTCATTAACAATCTCTAATGTCGCGACTAGATCATAGGCCTCTTTTTCCACCAAGTACGAGGATAACCTTTCATACAAAGAATGGAAGGCCTCTATCCCTTCCTGTGGAAGGTTGTAATCCATTAATTATTCTGTGTGTGGGGCAAAGCGTGGCCCGACCTTTCCAGTTCTTCTACGGGACCAACCTTAATACGTAGGAACAGTAAGCCCAATGTCTTCATTACAGTCCCCGCAAAGTTCTTCAGTGTTAGAGAGGTGGACTAGATCTTCTCTTTCTTAATCCCAAGCAACTGCATAGTTCTTGTCGTAACGACGTTGACAGCGACTCTAGTATCGACCATGATTTTGCTAACCTTGGTGCCACCAATGTCTGCCATTATATACAAAGGTCTCATGTGTTGTACCATTGCAAGAGTTGGTCTTGTGAAGCTCATGAAGAGACCCTTGCTATTAGCATCTTCAGTCTCTAAGAACACCGCCTCTTCCACAGGTGTTGTTGCTGCTGAAGTGATCTGAAGAGGCTATTCGCTGCCTTCCTCAACTTCTACACACTCCTGCGCGGCGACTAGCAGGGCGTACTTGGCGGGCAGCACATAGACCATGTTGCAGGTGGTGTCAACTACATTTGTCTCGTCCATGTCGTCGTTAAGGTTGAACTTGGGTTCATCAACTGGGATTTCGGTGTTGAACTGTTTAGCCTCCAAAGCAACCAACGACTCTTCCGCGGGGATCAGTTTCTCATCTTGTTTGTGTTCCTGTATCACGGTGACTTGCCTTGGTGGGTCTAGCTTCTGTTCCGCTACTGAGACCTCTTTTGGGGCCGCGACCACCATGCTTTGAACTTTCTTAGGTCTCCACTACAAGCTCTCTGAAGTGTTGTCCTTGCCCCCCAGTCTCTCAAAAACTGAGGATTTGGCTTCAGGCTCTTTGTGAAACAACCTGCCTCGGGCACCTGGCCGCCTGGTCTGCGAGCTTTCCTTCCTAGTCAGCGGCGGTGTCCTTTCTTTGGTAATCCTGCATAAAACACTAGGCCTGGACATCCCTGACGTCGCACTTGCTGGTTTCTGAAAGCTACGGGGGCCACTAATGGCTTAGCGGCTAGCGCCTCCATCTCTTTCTGATATTACTCAAGAGATTTGATCAATTGAGAAGGCTTAATCAGGCCTTGATCCAGAGCCTCCAATGTTCGCTTGGCTTCTCCAAACCTGCGCTGCAACTTCCTTTTCTTAGAAGGACTGATCTCTACGGCCTTCCCCTTTTCTCTGGTGTACCACTTGCCCTCCTTGATAGAGGATGTTGAAGCAGGCGGGATGTACGGTTTAGTCAGTATATCTTTATGCTCGCCCTGCCTCTTCATCTTGTTTCTGTTCATCTACAGCAACCCTTAATTTTCTAAACAAATTGAACTCTTTTGGGGTCGGCTGCTCTTCCGTTCTACCTCTTGCTCTTGGGCAAGAAGGCTGGTAATTTCGTGAGGGCGAAGCCCACTTGATTGGCGGGAATGAGCCAAAATGAAATGTCTGCTCGACCTCTTTATGTGACACTTGGATGCCACACTCCTCTTTGCACCGCGAGCATAGAATCACTGGTGATGCCTCGCTGATAGGCCTAGCCTTCTTCTTTGCTTGGACCTCTGCCTCCTTATTCTTCTCTTCCTGACCCCTGGTAGTCAAATCAAGGGTTGGTTTCCTCTGGTTTTTTCTGGTCGGGGAAAGGGTTCAGATTCACCAATCCTGCCGTGGTCGCCGGAGCTTCCACCTGCAAACTACCATTATTGAGCCATACCTGAATCTGATCCTTTAACTTCACACAGTCAGCCATGTTATGATTCCACAGATTGTGGAACTTGCAATACTTTTTTCCTTTCAGCTATTCTGGTCTGGGGAAGGGTCTAAAGTCTATCTTCACCATCTTCGCGGCGATCATCTCATCTAAAATCTCATGTGCCTTATTGGCATCGTATGTATACATCGCGAACTCAGGTTTGGTGAAAGCTAAGGACTTGAGCTTGACTAGTTCTTTAGTTAATTTCAACTGCTTCAGGGCTGAGTTCTTTCTCCCGGTCAGCTCAAAAGCGGAGACATCATTCTCCTCCTCTTCATCTTCGTCCTAGAAAACTTCTTCACCTTGATAATAGGGATCATAGGTGGCTAGCTGGTAACTCAGGGCAGCCACTGTACGGTGTTTTCCGGGAATATACGTCCCTTTGGACGCGTTCTTCCTGGCATCTGTTTCTCTGAGAAGATGCTCAAAGCTACCTACTTCAGTCATAAGCTCTCCCATTGATTGGATCATGCTGCCATGTTGTTTCTTTCGTTGGCGTGGTTCCAAGCCCTTAATTGCCAACTTGACTAATTCACTTTCTGGCAAAACCATGTTTAGCTTGGCCTTCTGAATTTGGAATCGTTGAAGATAAGCAATAAGGACTCCATAGGTTGTTGAGCAATTTGGGTAAGGGAAGCCAAATCGACTTTGGGCTCTATAGCTCCGAAGGTTTCCTGAAAGATCGCTGGCCAATTGGCAACTGACCCCGGGCAGAGCTTAGAGAACCAAGTGAAGGTGGCTCCAGATAGAGAGGTGCCAAATATTTTGCACTTGAGGCTATCATCATTCTGGTACTGGCCGCATTGCACCTTGAACCTAGTCAGATGAGTTGCCGCGTTCTCAGTATCTTTCCCTGAAAAAGTAGAAAATATGATAGTTTTATAGCCTTTAGGAAAAGGCGCGAGCATTATATATGGCGGGAAATGCCCCTCATACACCTTATCAAGGTGGGCCCTAGGATTAGCCAACCTGATCATCTCCTCGACCTCTTTGCGTCTCACATAATCTGGACCAGGAGGAGGAGGTGTCGCCGTAGTCTGGCGAGCAGCTTGTAAAACCGGTGCAGCTTGGCTAGTAGTCTTTATTCCTTCCCCAAAGCGAATGGTCCGGGGAATAGTAGATTGTTGAAGAGTAAGCGCTGGTGCGGACACTTCTTTTGCCACAGCTGTTATCTTGATTGGATTGCCCACCTGATCAATCCCATATTAGTTCATTGGGAGCTCCTAGTACACATTTTCCGCTCCATCACTGTCGTATTAAGTAAACACGATAGGTTCAGCAAGAGTACCTTCACCAATTTTCAAAGTTTTGCTCTTCTGTGCGACCGGTGGTGTGGCCTTGTCTCTGCCGCCAATTACAAGGGCTTTTTCCTTACTTTTAGTAGACGTGGCAATAGCAGCTGCAGAGGGTGTAGCAGTGCTGTTGCCAGCCTTTTCCAGTGCATTCGGTGGTACATACTTACCAAATCCGGAGGGCTGCCCAAGAGATCCTAGGATGGTGTTGGGGTCTCCCAATGCCTTATTCAAAGCCTTTTTAGCCTGATTTAGTTCAGCTCTCTGCATGGCAACCTGGATTGCGAGATTGGACCCATCATTGCAAATAGCCGCGACATCTGTTGCAATGTGTTTGCTCTGAGCAACCTGGGCATCTATCAGAGTCACGAGCTGCTTGTGGTTTTTCTTGTTTTGCTGGGTCATACTTTCCAAATGTCCCTGTGTCTGTAGCGACCCTAGCTCAAGCTTTTGGACCGAAATCAAAAGCTCATCGAGCCTTCGAAGATCTTCCTCAAGGGTTTTTTCCGTCTTTTCATAATATGCGGCTGTATTCTGTCGAAAGATAGCGAGTCGCTCCTCTATGCTTGCATTCTTTGGGACGAGAATGGGCACAAAGTCATAAGTCATCACTGCGCTTGCGACCGCCTAGGTGGTGTTAGACGCATTGCCAGCCTCATTAGGCTAGATGATGGGGATATTGTCGCCCTCAGTAACGGGCTGGTGATTTCTTCCCTGTTCAGTTGACATATCGGATGACTGTGGGTTGAGAGAAAATCTTTGAATCACTTGTTCATCGGAAAGACCACGACAGTCTACACGAGAGTGCGGCCTGTAACTGGAGGTCTTGTGTTCGGGCAGTTAACGTAAACCTTTTGATAAGGGTTTTCGTTTGACTTCCTGTACATACATGTGCATTTGCAAGCATAATTAGCTATAATGAGTCACGCTCATTGTACCGCCAGGGGTACCAACGCCCACCATATAAGTGACTGGCGTAAAGACAGCTAGCCGGGTTACCGCCTGAGCCCCGGATCAACCCCAAAGCACCGCCGACGCGCCGCCACGCGCCGTGTCAAGTTAGCATCAGAAGCTACTGAAACTGGGAACTGAAGCACATCAGTCCCACATCGAAAACAAGGAGAAGATCATCCTCTTCCTCACCTATAAAAGGTCCTCTCCTCTCTCCTCATTTATTACGCATTCAATACTTACCTACTGTTACTTTGTCAACATAAATACATTGACTAACTTAGGCATCGGAGAGTTGAAGACCGCCCAGCGCGGTCTCCCTCTGTAGCCCATTGTATTTTACTTGACAGGTAACGGGAATCACTAACAGCAGAAGTATCGATCCGCCCGCCGGATCAGCGTTAACTAAAGTCCAGCTACCGCTAGACTTTTAGACATTAACATTGGCGCCGTCTGTGGGAAACCTTGAACAAAAAGTCATCCCATCACAATTACCATGACTAACGATAGCGGGGGAAATGTCGAGGAGCAGGCAGACCAGTCCGCCGTTCCCCAACCCGCCCACCCAGCGGTAAGCATCAACCGCGCACTATTCAGCACCCCGGTCAACCCTGGCGGTGAAACAAATCCAGGCAGCAGCCGCCCCCCAGGTCAGGACCTCACCGCCTTGTATGAGCTGGCGCTGGCGGACCTCCACAAAGCAAACAGAGAGCGCGAGCAGGAACGCAAGGAAAAGGCTGAGGCCCAAGAGCAGGTGGCCACGCTGATGACACGTTTCAACGAGCTAAAACGGGCGCTGGACGCAAACACCAACCCAGCACGAAGTGAGCAGTCACACAGCACCAGGCACAGCCGGCCTACCGCTGGTATAGGACCCATTGTGCAAATGCATGTACCGCTAAACCCACCTGAGCTGGCAGGAATGGGACCACCCCTTGTCCCCCAACTGTTGGAGCAGGAGGCGGAGTCATCACTGCGCACCCACCCCTCGAGGACTAGAACAAGGACTGAGGGCAATCTACCCATTCCCGGGCGAGGGTCAGTTCCGCGGAGCGCCCGAGCAGGCCCCACTGGCAACGCAACTGCCCAAATTTTGGAGAGGATACAGCAGTTAGAACAGAGGCTAATCCTGGCGGAGGCAGGCACCCCGGCGCCAGCCCCAAACCCACTCTTCGCGTCCAGGCCAGGGCCATTCACTGCTACAATTTTGCAAGCCGTCAGACCAGCGTTTGCAAAGACCCCAAAAATGTCACATTATAGCGGTAGGACCGATCCCTTCGTCCACATGGACACGTTCAAGAAGGTCACCAACAACAAGGGGTTTGATGACGCCACCCTGTGCCACTTGTTCAGCGAAACGCTGGATAGTGAGGCAATGAGTTGGTTTTTCGAGTGTCCGCCAGGGTCCATCGGCTCATTCCAGGCGTTATCTCATGCTTTCCTCTCTCGATTCATCTTGTTGTCCGCCGGTCATCACAACACGAGCCAGTTGTTTGGCGTCCGGCAGGGAGAGGACGAATCATTGAAGGCATTCGTCACAAGATGGCGGGCGGCAGCATCTCGGTGCCGCGATCTCGACAAAACAATGGCTTCGGCGGCTTTCAAGCAGGGACTCCTCAAGGGACCATTCCTCTATCACCTCAACTACAATCATCCAAACGCGGCGTATGATCACCTTATGAGTGAGGCGGTCATTCATGCCCAGGCAGAGTTTATCACATATGGAGAAACCCCACCGCCACCAGCAACACCAACAAAATCATCTCAACCCTCCTCCAGCCATCAGGAGACCGCCAGCAAGGCCCCCACTGCACAGCCAGCTGACAAGAAGAGGGAGTGGCAACAGGGCAGTTATCAAAACAAGAGGCAGAAAGACAACCACTACAAGGGCAACCGCCCATCCCATGGGGACAATCGCAACAAGCAGACGGAGTCCTCTCAGCGGTATGCGGTATTTACGGTCCTCACAGCCTCGTACGAGGAAATTTACAATCAGTGCAAGGATCGGATACCACCGCCACCCTCACCGAAATTCCCCAAAAAGGGCAAGCCAAGAAGCACAGGCATGTGGTGCAAATACCACGAGGACAGCGGTCACAATACCAACAGTTGCAACGCTCTCAAAACGGCCATTGAGACCTTGTACCGTGACCGCAAGATGGATCAATTCAAGGTGCGCCAACCGCCACCTGTGATTGCCAACATTGAGCCACTAGGCCGCATCAACACCATCGATGGCGGGGCTCTAATCACCAACATGTCTCACAGGGCAAGAAAGCGTTACGCACGCGCTAATCACCCAAAGGAAGTCTGTAACATCCGCTACGAGAGATCCGCCAAACTCCCAAAGTCTGGTTGGGAGCCCATCACCTTCTCAGAGGAGGAGGAGCGCGGAGCACAGCTACCCCATGACGACCCATTTCTGATCGATGCCATTCTCGACAGATGGTCAGTGGGAAGAATCCTGGTGGATAGCGGATCTGCTGTCAATGTCATATTCAGCGGTTGTTACAGCAACCTTAAGCGGAACAAGAAACTACTACAGGACCATGAACCATTGCTTAGCTTCTCCGGCGATATCACTCAACCGCTGGGTTCTGACTACATGCGGTTAACCATCGGCTCCAGTCCATGTATGGCGGAGGTACATACTGAATTTATAATTGTGGATTGTTTCAGTTCGTATAACGCCATCATAGGACGGCCGACACTCAACAAGCTCAAATGCATCATCGCCGGATACATGCTTCTCATGAAGTTCCCCACACCCAACGGCACGGGCTGTGTCAAGGGAAGTCAGCAATTGGCAAGAGAGTGCTACTCAACCGCCATTGCGCGGTCAACCCACCGCCACGAAATCCTAACGGTAGGAAATCAGGCACCGCCACCAGATATCTTCGAGGATCCTAGGGATGAGGAGAAGAAGTATGTGAAGAAGGAGCCGGTCAATCCAGAAACATCGTTGAGGGTCATCAGCATCTCCGACGAGCACCCAGAGCGGACAGTCCGCATAGGAGCTCAGCTAGACCCAGAGGTGGCGGCAGAACTCACTCAATTCCTACGGGACAACGCCGCCGTCTTTGCATGGTCATATGCAGACATGCCAGGTATCTCTCCTGAAATCATCACACACAAGCTAACCATCAAGCCATCCTTCTATCCTATCAAGCAGAAGCGAAGGGCCTTTGACGAGGAGAAATACCGCGCCATAGGGGAGGAGGTCGCCAAGCTCCAGGGCATGGGATTCATCCGCCAGGTAGTCTATCCCCAGTGGATCTCCAACCTGGTCATGGTCAAGAAACCTAGCGGCAAGTGGCGGATGTGTGTCGACTTCAAAAATCTCAACAAGGCATGCCCAAAGGACAGTTTCCCTCTACCACGCATTGATCAGCTGGTTGACGCAACAGCCGGGCATGAACTCCTCAGCATGATGGACGCTTTCTCCGGCTACAATCAGATCAAGATGCATCCCAGCGATCAGGAGTGTACCACATTCACCACCGACAAAGGCCTGTACTGCTACAACGTTATGCCTTTCGGTCTGAAGAACGCCGGTGCAACTTATCAGCGGTTGATGAATGCTATGTTCGCTGAACATTTGGGCAAGATAATCGAAGTCTACGTGGACGACATGTTGGTCAAGAGTATAAAGGCCAGCGGACATGTGGCAAACCTCAAGATCATAGTTACCATCCTCCTGGCCTATGGCATGCGCCTCAACCCAGAAAAATGCTTCTTTGGCGTCACCGCCAGCAAATTTCTGGGTTATATCGTCAGTGAACGAGGAATCGAGGCTAACCCGGACAAGGTACAGGCCATACTCGACCTGGCGGACCCTGAGTATAAGGTACATGTCCAGTGCCTCCAAGGCAAGTTAACCGCCCTTTCTCGATTCATCTCCAGGCTCACTGACAGGTGTGCCCCATTTTTCAAACTCCTCAAAACGACTCACAAGAAAGTCATCAACTGGAACCCAGAATGTCAGACGGCATTTCGGGGCTTGAAGGATTACCTAGCGGCAGTCCCACTACTCTCTATCCCTGTGCAAGGAGAGACACTGTTCATATACCTAGCGGTATCAATATCGGCGGTGAGCTGCGCCATTGTCCGGCGGGAGGGACAGGACGAGCTCCCAGTTTTCTACGCCGGCAGAGGCATGAACGGGGCAGAAACAAGATATCCACCCTTGGAGCAGCTAGCTCTTGCACTCATCGTTGCCGCCAGGCGCCTCCGCCAATATTTTCAAGCGCACACAATCCATGTGCTAACTAATCAACCGCTGAGACAGGTGATGCAGAACCCTGAACATTCAGGGCGCCTCAGCAAGTGGGCCATCGAGCTCAGTGAATTTGACATAGATTACAAGCCAAGAGCAGCCATGAAGGGCCAGGCAGTAGCGGACTTCATCGCTGAACTTACCGAGCGTCAGCCGGAACCCAGTACTCAAACAAAGTCCGCAACAGAAATAGTAGCCAGTGCAGAGACAACTCCCCCACAGTCCGATTGGAACCTCCACGTAGAGGGATCCGCCTATGCCAAGGCCAGCGGTGCCGGAGTCATCTTAACCGGACCCGGGGGACTGAACGCAGAGTACGCATTGAAATTCAACTTCAAAGCTTCAAACAATATGGCGGAGTACGAGGCGCTCATAGCCGGTCTACTCCTCGCCATTGACTCCGGAGCTGACAACGTCAACATATTCAGCGACTCCCAACTAGTCGTCAATCAGGTCAACGACAGCTTCCAAGCCAAGGACCAGCAGCTAGCGGCATATTTGGGGTACGTAAAGACGTTGCTAAAGAAGTTCAAATTACACACAATCACACAAATCCCCAGGGAAAAGAACGCCAAGGCTGATTCACTGGCGAGACTGGCAACCGCCCAACCGCATCAGAGTCCGGCGGACACAAGGGTGGAGTATCTTGACAAGCCAAGTATCACAAAGACCCTGGCGGAAATCTTCAACGTTCAGGTCAACCCCAGCTGGATGGACGAGATCATTACATATAAACGCAACGGAACGTTGCCAGAAGACAAGGTACAGGCAAGACAGCTCCAGCGAAGAGCAACCCGCTACAACATCCAGCACGGCAAGCTCTACCGCCAGGGGTTCACCCATCCTAACCTCCGCTGTTTAACCCCAGAGGAAGGAAGGGTTGTCCTAGCGGAAATCCATGGCGGGGAATGCAGAAACCACTCGGGCGCCAGATCCCTGGCCAACCGCACAATGCGACAAGGGTACTTCTGGCCCACACTTGGTGATGACGCCCGGCAGATTTCGAGGTCTTGCCACAAATGCCAACAGTTTGCAGATCTCCCACACGCACCAGCGGAACCACTGTCAATCATCGTCGGCCCATGGATTCATTCCACATGGGGCCTTGATCTGATGGGAAAATTCCAAACGGCCAAGGGTCAGTTCAAATACATCATTGTTGCCATCGATTACAACAGCAAGTGGATAGAGGCAGAGCCACTAACGGCAATAACTACCGCCAAGGTAATTCGCTTCCTTTGGAAGAATATCTACTGCCGCTACGGTGTCCCACACACAATCATTACAGACAACGGCACACAGTTCAACAATGACGAGCTCATCTCCTTCACCACCAACTTGGGCACCAAGTTGAGGTTTGCATCTGTCGCCCACCCCCAGACCAACGGCCAGGTCGAAGCGGCAAATAAGATAATCAAAAAGTTGTTAAAAAAGAAGCTCGACAACGCCAAGGGTTTATGGGCGGAAAAGCTCCCAGAGGTTCTGTGGGCCATACGAACAACTCCAACCTCCGCCACCGGAGAAACTCCTTTTTGTATGATGTTCGGCACAGAGGCTGTCTTACCCATTGAAGTTACTCAACCTACCGCTAGAGTCGAAGGCTACTGCCCAGAGAACAACAGCGCCGGCGTCAACTTGGACAAGGACCTCCTGGAAGAGAAAAGACGCAAGGCCCACTTACACAATCTACAAAACAAACAACGGGTATCACGTTTCTACAACGCCAGGGTCAAGGCCCGGAACCTCCAGCTGGGGGACTCGGTCATGAAGGAAGTCATTCCGCCGCCGACAAAACTCCGCCCAACTTGGGAAGGCCCGTACAAAATTGTGGAAGTCGTTAGCCCAGGCACCTTCTACTTAATGGACAAGGACGGCGTCACATCGGCCCGCCCTTGGAATACTGAACACCTTCTGTATTACTACAAATAGTCAGAACCCTACCCAGGAGCATCTTGACTTAGCTAAATTTTTTGTTCAAATATTTAGCTAAAGGAAGCTACCCAACGGGTACTACCCCGCTTTTGTACACTGATCAGTCAGCTATCAATGAAACGAGGAATTATTCAAACCATTGTTACCAAGTCTAGCACTGAGGGCAACTGGCAACGCCAGCAATCGTCGGCGGACCTCGTCCGCTACGAGGTGCACTTGGACCAATCTTAATTCCTTTAATGTTCCATTGATCGACAAAAGAAAAATATAACTCAAACACTACACATACATCATGGCAAACCAAGTCAGAAATTTATGTTACGCCCCAAAATTCTTTACAAACTGATGTGCCTCAGCGGCTACAAACAAAAAGGGAAAGCAGGAAAAAACTAGGGTCTCGGATAGCTTCAGCGGTTGGCTTCGGCCTCTCCTGCTTCAACAGGCGGCGGCGCGACCGATCGGCTCGCTTGATCGGACCCTCGAGCTGTCGGACTGGGGGTCTCCATGGTGCCGTCCGCCCGGGTGTGTGCCTCCAGAAATCCGGCACGTGACACCTCCGACGGGGTCTGCTGGGGAGTCTGCTGGGACCCTTCCGTCGGATGAGGGCCGCTTTCCCCGCTGCCCGAGTAGGTACCTACAGCTGGGGCAGGCACGACTTCTGTCTCCGCCGGAACACTCTCGGCCGGCGGCACGTCAGGCTGTGACGCCTTTACAAAGTCAATGGCGCCCTTCCGCTTCAACAGGTCTATATTGGCTCGGGCCCCAGACTTCGCCGCTTCGATCAATGTCTTCTTAAACTCCGCCGACTGCTTGAACGCTTCAACAGCAGCGGCCGCAGCGGTACTCCCCTCAGCTCTCAGGCGGGTAACCTCACCCCCCAGCCGCTTCATTTCGGTCATCCTGTCGGCGGACTCCCGCTGCACTACAATGAGCTTCTTATCTTTATCGTCTATCCGCTCCTGCAGCAGCGCGTTCTCCTGCTCCAATTTGGAGACGTGTTCATTCCTCTCCAGGTCCCGCCGGATGGCCGCATTAAGCTTGCCGCGGGCGTCCGTATAATCACACTCCGCCTTGGCCAGCGCCCGCTCGACCTCCGCCAGTCTCTCCTTTGCCTCCGCCAACTCCCTCTGGAGACCTCCAATTTCTCCCTTGAGCTCTTCCTCAATCCGGGGCTGCTTCGACGCCGCCACGAACATATCGTGTAATCCCACCGATATTTGACCAAACGCCGAGCTGAAGGGCGATTGGTCAATTGCCGTCGGGCGTGATATGCCCGCCAGACCGCCGAACCACAGCCGCTCACACAGATGGAAGAGGAACTCCCGCTCCCCTTCTGTCATAAATGGCGCATACTCGGCGAAGGAGTCCAGATCACTGACGGCGGGCGCCTCTCCCTCCACCGCCGCAGTTTTCGAGGGAGCCTGTCGGGCCTTCTTCTGGCAGCGGGCCCCGACCACCAAATCATCTCCCTCTTCCTCGTCAGGAGACTCAGCCGTCCGGCGCTTTCTCTCCAGCGATCTCTGGCTCCCAGCGGCGGCCCTCGTCGCCCTTACTGGCGGCTCCTCCCTGGTCACAATTTCTTCAGTCGGTTGAACCACCTTTTGAGGGCCACGCCTCTGGGCAGGCATCCGCTCCTTCTGTGGCCCGGCCGCAGCGCTTCCCCTCTGATCCCCGCCGACCGTCTGGGTCCCCGCCTGCACTACAGGGAGACCATCCTCACCAAGATGAGACTGGTGCGGCATCGGCATCACCACCGGAACCTCGGACTGGCTCAGCGCCAACGTCTCGGGGTTCACTACAGTCTGCTGGGCCGTTAGCCCCTCGGCGTACATCGCCTCCAAAAAATTCTCTATCTCCGCCCGATCCATCGCCTTCTCAAATGCGTCGCGACTCGATTTGTTGCCCGGCGGAGTTTCTAAAAAGAAAAACGACAGCCACCAGTCAAGACACAATTCAAAAATATAGTACGATGTGACAGGGTAGACTCCTCACCAATGGAGCGTGTTAGTCGCAGGTCGACCAGCAACTCCCAACCAGTCAGCAGGCGGAAATCAAGCAAGTTCCGGTTCCGCCAGCAACCCCTGATCCTCGCCACGCGACACTCTTCTTCGCGCGTTAGCGTGTACCGAAGTCCCGCTGCACAAAAAAAAAAAAAAAAAAAAAAAAAAAAAACACGTCGTTAGTAGGAATACAAGTGCAAGCACGTCAGCACGCCAAATACTTTCAGCGGAAACCGGACAGCAACCTCGAATAGGTTGGAACTCAGACTTGATCCTAAATGTCGGCCCTTCCTCATTCGATCTGGCGTGGTACTCCCAACCGTCTGTAGCAACGCAGAAGGTCCCCCGCCAGTAGGACATTGAGTCCCTTAGATTCTCAAATAGCTTTGGCGCTCCCTGCCGGCGACTCAAGTTCACTTGCCCTTTGCAGCCTCGGCGCTTCACATACACCAACTCGTAAAAGTAAAGCACTTCCGCCACAGTCGGCCCCTCGCACCCGGATAACCGCCAAAGGGAGTTCAGGGCCAACATTAACCGCCACATATTGGGGCAAATCTGACCAAACGCAAGGCCAAACTCGCACACCAATATCTGGAGGTTGGGCACCAGCGGGAATGTCAGCCCTTGACGGAATATCGCCTCGTGAACGGCAGCAAAGCCCGCTTGGAGAATCGAGGCCTTTTCATCCGCTGTCGGCCGGCGCAGCTTCACCGACCCCGGCAACCGAAACGTCTGTTTCATCCGGTTAACGGCAGCGGCGGTCATCCGCCCACCTGCCTCGTCGACGGCGGTGCCATCGGAAAGAAACCACGCTGATTCGGCATTCTGCCCCGCTACTTCCTCTTCGCCAGCAGAGCCGCTAGCAGCACTATTGCTTGCCAAGCGCTCGTCGCGCCTAGTTTTGGCGACAGCGGCCTCACCCGCCCTAGAGCTCTCTGGACACGAACCACGGCCCATAGCTACGTCCCAAAGGATGGTCTGAAGAGGCTCAACTTCTAGCGGTTCTGGCAGTGAGGTTCCTGCATGGGCAGACGGACGCAACGAATCAATAAAAATCCTATCCGCCGCGCTGAACGACACGTCAGACCCGGAATCCTCACTGCTCGAAATCTCTATAACGTTAGCCATCCCAAACCCTAAAACCCACATCAGTTAGCATAAATACAGATCTAACCTACTCTCACATCAGACATAGCCAAAGGTATCAACAACAAAACCCAGAAAACTCCAAAGTACAAAACAGACGCACTCAACCCAGATTCGGCTATCTATTTCTTAACCACCAACGCTTAGCCAACCATAATCCAACCCCCCCCCCCCCCCCCCCCCCAAAGAAATCCCATTCACACCTCAGAACACACCCAGCAAAACCAGCAGTCATCTCAGAAACGCAAAAACAGCAAAACCCAGAAATAAGCAGACCCACTAAAACAAAAACAAAAGGGAAATCCAGGTACCAACCTCAGTGGTGCAATCTCCAACACGGTCGTGCACGGTGACGATCGACGTCTCTCTGGAAACGGTATACCCACGCTCCGGCAGTCTCTCTCTCCGGTCTCGGACAAACAGAACTCGAAGACGACGACTAGGTTTTCAAATTTTCGCAAAGTGGCAAATCTCCCAAGGCCCCCCCCCCCCCCACCTTTTTTATCTCGGCATCAACGCGTCCTAAGCCGTCCGCTCCATAACGGCATCACGTACCAGCCGTACACGTGTCATCAGTCCCCACTCACTCTCCGGAGTACCCGAGGCGTTACCTCGGTTATGAAACCCACAATTAATGTCATTAAAAGCTAGAAGACGGACAGGCTTAGGAGACAAGCCTACGCACGCTAACCCACTATAGGTTCGACACGTGTTAAACAGTTGGGATGACTTCGTAAAGAACCGCCCGAAGTCTCCGCTGAGCGAAACCCCGCCAGCGGATTTTCACTTGTCATCCTCCAAGTGACGGAGTCTCCGCTGAGCGAAACCCCGCCAGCGGAACTCCCTCGTCATTTCTCGAGATGAAGTCTCCGCTGAGCGAAACCCCGCCAGCGGATTTTCACTTGTCATCCTCCAAGTGACGGAGTCTCCGCTGAGCGAAACCCCGCCAGCGGAACTCCCTCGTCATTTCTCGAGACCAAGTCCCCGCTGAGTGAAACCCCGCCAGCGGATCGTCACTTGTCATCCTCCAAGTGACGGAGTCTCCGCTGAGCGAAACCCCGCCAGCGGATTTTCACTTGTCATCCTCCAAGTGACGGGGTCTCCGCTGTGCGAAACCCCGCCAGCGGAACTTCTTTTGTCACCATCAAAGTCTCCAACGGAACTTCTCTCGTCATTCCGTAAACGGGGCGTCCTCCGCTACACAGCACACCGCTAGCGGACCCCCTTTCTCACCTGACAAACTGCGTACTTTATTCAGCGCAATACCGCTCAATAAAATACCACCAAGCACGTCTACTTGACGCTGCTTCCTGCTAAATCTAGCGGGGGGACTTCCGCCAGCGGTGGATCCAGAGGCCACGCCTCTCTGACAACGCCGCCACGCGGAGTTACGGTCAGAATGTCCCTACGGGACACGGGGACTAGTCAACAGTCTACGACAGCCCTGATCAGGTACGTTGACCCCCGTCACTTGGGTGCTAAGATTGGGCTCGCAACCCAACACCCTCTGCTCCGTGCAGCGCTGCTCCGTGCAGCTCCCCCTCAACAAACAATAATAGCGACCATCCGGAGGTCCATCTTAGCCGGGGAGTGGGGGACTCCCTGGGGGCCTAGCAGGGGCCCACCCGAAAGGGCACAAAGCGTTTGCTCAGTAAATCCATGGTTGACGACGCACTGACGCTAATTATGCTTCTGCAAAGTCTAGCGGGAGAAACGCTTCAAACCGCCGATCAACTCCCCAACCAAGATTGCCCTCCTTGACTGGGGATTTGGGGGACTTGTACATACATGTGCATTTGCAAGCATAATTAGCTATAATGAGTCACGCTCATTGTACCGCCAGGGGTACCAACGCCCACCATATAAGTGACTGGCGTAAAGACAGCTAGCCGGGTTACCGCCTGAGCCCCGGATCAACCCCAAAGCACCGCCGACGCGCCGCCACGCGTCGTGTCAAGTTAGCATCAGAAGCTACTGAAACTGGGAACTGAAGCACATCAGTCCCACATCGAAAACAAGGAGAAGATCATCCTCTTCCTCACCTATAAAAGGTCCTCTCCTCTCTCCTCATTTATTACGCATTCAATACTTACCTACTGTTACTTTGTCAACATAAATACATTGACTAACTTAGGCATCAGAGAGTTGAAAACCGCCCAGCGTGGTCTCCCTCTGACGCCCATTGTATTTTACTTGACAGGTAACCGGAATCACTAACAGCAGAAGTATCGATCCGCCCGCCGGATCAGCGTTAACTAAAGTCCAGCTACCGCTAGACTTTTAGACATTAACACTTCCCAATGGTGGCGATTGCGAAGAAACGCTATGCAGGTCCCACTAGGAGTGCCAAAATGTTTGGCTCCAAAACCAATATGGCGTGCAAACAGTCTTTTTTGAGTGCGCAGGCGTGCCAGCACTGTGGGGTGCAGTCGTCGGAGAATCCATTGACCTGACTTCTTGATCAAATGCTATGGAGGAGGAGAGCACCAACCTCGGCACCAGGTTCTTTTCTATGCCTTCCGGAAAATGACATCTTGCCTTACAGATAAGGGCTCGTGGTGTGATCTCTTGCGTCACCGAGTCGATACTTAACGTTGTAGGTTAAGCAGAGCAATCACCGGGAAGTAGGAGAAAGCACGGATTTGCTAAAGCGTGACTTTAGCTTCGTTGGGTTGCGAGGGTGTTACCCTTGCTTCGCTGGTTTTCAACTAGGTTGAAGGTAGGTTTGCTCCGGAGAGACTTTGATAATCTGAGAGATTAGTTGATTGAAAGTTGTCCTTTCTGTCGTTTGAAACCTGGTATTTATACCTTAGGGTTTCAACTGTTCCTTGACATAGAAGGATTATTGATTGAAGTTTCCTATTCATTTTCCGCTACTTGATTCCAAGAATGGCTCATTTTCCTTATGAATCTCGGAATGGGTGAAGTTATAACCCAAACTCAAGCAAGCTTAATTTTGGGCCGCAAGTATCAACCCGCTACACTAAACCCTCTAAAAGGATATTGCCAAAAATACTTTTGGGCTCAAACACTAATATAGAGAAATGAGTTAATTACATATAAGTGCACATTTGAATGTTTTTTTAGCCATAAGGCCACCAACTAATTTTTTTCCCTCATAAGGCCACTAGATTAAAAATGGTGTTATATTTTGGATATAAAAACTAACATATTTACATAAATGCCACTAGAGTAAAAAGTCAACAACTATTCTCTCTCTTTTCTCCGGCGAGGTCTCCGGTCAACTCCGGCGGGTCTCCGGCCAACTCCGGTGGGTCTCCGGCGAACTCCAGCGACTACAAAAGCTACTGTCACTAACACCAAAAGCTACTGTCGCTAGCAACAAAAGCTACTCTGGTGAGATTTCCGGCAATCTCCGGCGAGGTCACAAAAGCTACTATCACTAGCAATAAAAGCTACTGTTACTAGCAACAAAAGCTACGCTGGTGAGATTTCCGGGAAGGTCACAAAAACTACCATCACTAGCAATAAAAGCTACTATTACTAGCAACAAAAGCTACGCTGGTGAGATTTCCGGCAAGGTCACAAAAGCTACTGTCACCGACACAAAAAGATATTCTCACAAGCAACAAATGGCTATTGTCACAATCACCAGTAATAAAAGCAACTCTCACCATCACCAGCAACAAACGCTACTGTCACCAATACCAGAAAGCTACTCTCATCAGTAATAAAAACTACTCTCACCATCACCAAGCAGAACAAAAACTACTACCAAGCAGAACAAAAGCTACTCCCAAAGACTGAGAAAACTATTTTTAGAGACTAACAAAGCCATAGAAATGTAAAAGATACAACCAAAATAAAAATGCTACTACAATCGAGGAAAGAAATCATATTCAATGCAACAAAAAGTATCCAGGGTTCAACAATGATATATCTATGTAAAAAACTACTTCAATAGTTGTAAAAAGTCACTACCATTGTTGTGAAAAGCTATTACAATAGTTGTATAAAGCTATTGTCAATGTTGTAATGCTACTATCATTTTTCAAATGGCCTCCGTTGAAGTTTCTTGTTGTCAAGCTCTACCACACTACACTAACCATAAGAATATTATTTTGCCACCTACAGCACCAAGCTTCATTTCAAAATTTCCTGGTTGGCCGGATGATCTCTTGGTCAATGAAGGATCCACTACTCAAGTTCACATGATTTTCGGAATCAACCATTGCCAACGCAAAGGGGAAGAATTCTGTAAGAACAAAAATACAACAAAACAAGCAATCTTTATCAATTAGATAATAAAAAACAAGCAATCAAAAAGCTACTGACATAGAAACAGAAAGCTACTATAACTCGTAAAAAATTACTAGACCAGTAATAAAAAGCTACTGACATAGAAACAAAAAGCTAATATAACACATGTAAAAAAGTACTAGACCCGTAATAAAAAGCTATGGACATATAGACTAATTGCAACAAAACCAATTGATTATCCATGTTGATAGTGTAACACAAATCTTAAACAAGAAATGCTAAAGATACGAAATCACAACAAAAAGAAAATTGAATTTTATTCAAAATCATGCTCTTTCAATTTGATAGGCTATTGACAAAAGACCACTTGAAATCAATCAAAATGAAAAGAAAAAAGCTACTGACATCAAATTGAAAAGATACTAACTTAGGGATAAAAAACTACTATCACTGTGTTGAAAGGCCATTATAACAACTATAGAGAGTGTAGACTTGAAATCAATCAAAATAAAAACAAAAACCTATTGACATTAGCTTGAAAATATACTAACATAGGGATAGAAAACTACTGTCATTGTATTAAAAATCCACTACAACAAATGTCAAAAGCCACTTCATTGGCTACACAGCGGAGAAAGAGCAGCAACACATAAATTGAAGTTCTATCTGACACTTCAAATTTCAAGCTACTAAACCAAGGTAAACTTAAACATGCAAAACAAACTGACTTACAAAGCCTCTTCACACCCCTAGCGTTTGCAACATTAGATTATGGCTACTCTTTCCACTACCTAATTTCAATACTTAAACATCATCTAATATATGTTTGATTCATATTGTAAATTGTCCCTTCTAGTAAAGATCACTAATAAGGTCTGTTACTTAAATCAAGTAGCGGTACTTTCACAAATTTCCTATTGTGTTTCAAAAGGAACATATCATTGGTAAATCTCACGTATAGCATCTTCATTGTGTACAATAAGTACCAGGCATTATGGCAGGAATATATTGTTTACAATATATGAACATTTTCAATTGAATATCATATTCAAGAAAACCTAGTCCACAGCCATAAGCATCAATCACACTACAAATTAGGATTAAGTACCTGAGCAACTCCAACGTACAGTAAACTAAGATTAACCAAACCAAGATCATTTAATCAGAATTTAATGCTGATTCCCTTTCCTGGCAAAACTTCTTTGGCTACATAGGCCCGCTTAAACTGATCATGGAGAGAAGTCCGACTCTCGCTCGGCTTTTTAGCTTCATAACTACACCTTGGTCTTTGCATCTCGTTCATTTGTGTAGATTAGAATAGCTCAGTAGTCATAATTTTATAAACAGTAATCTATAAAACTTCACACAGAAATATCAATCAACCAATGCTCCCATCAATTAATGAATATACACAAATCGTCAGATCCAATGCCCCAATTGAATCCAATTTCAAATTAACCCTAGAAATTTCAACTCAAAACCCTAATATAGAGATAATAGAGACTGACCGTGATGGCTGGACATTCGGCACCGGTAAGGTATTGACGAAATTCATCGGGAGAAGAAAGAGGTAAAAAGATGAGTGGCGCCACCGGAGATGAGCCGATAAGCTGGATCAACGACGTTGGACAACCAACGCTTCCGTCGCTCGGTTTGGTTCGTAGGCGAACGAGAGTGTCGTCGGCGGCTTACAGCCTGAGATCGTCGACTTCGGCATTCCAGATCGGCAACGCCAGAGAGAGAGAGAGAGAGTTGAGGGCAAAATTGGTATAATAAAAAAGAAATTGATGTTTTTGAGCTTTAAAATGGCCATATGTGTACAAAAAAATTCAGGTGGCCTTATGACTAATATAAGTCTCAAAATGACACTTATATGTAATTTTTTATAGAGAAATTTCCCTCAATGAGGAATTCAATGAACATCTATAAAGTACAAGTAATAAAATTAAATTACAGCACCTTTACCCTTGCTTTTAAACAATCACCCATACACGAAGCTGACAGTCTTAACTTTATTTTTATATGTTTTTTAAAGGAGAAGATGATTTATTATTTCCTTATACAAGCGAAGTTGCAAATCATGATCTATTTTATAGGGTACAAAAAAAAAGTCACTACTAAAATAATCGTACCTGCTCGTTCCCATGATATTTAGCTTGTTTGTAAAACAACCCGTGACATTCACATTGACATGTCATATTGTAGAACTCTGTATCAGTTGAGAAGCTTCCTTAATTTTTTTTTACTACTACCGTGAGAGCATTTACAACCGTGTCCAGTAACTGAAATAACCAATAAAGCACCAAATAAACTAAAATTTTGATGTGTATGATTTAACCAAAAGTAAAGTAGTAGAGCCATGAAAATGCCTGCAATACATGACAATCAAATGGCTGGGAAGCCAGGAACTTATGTACCTTATGAGTGGATAAAGCTAAATCAGCAAGTATAGGAACACCGTAATGAAATTAGAAGTACATGGGTACAAAAAATTTAAGGTGTAAAAGTTTGAGAGGCTAAATGAAATTTTACCATATTTTTTTCTTACATGGATAAGTAATACATAGGATGAATGGTTGAATTAATATGTTGCTCTCAGTCCAGATTCATAAACAAACAACGAACCTATTGAGGGTGATCTACTACCTTTCATTTCAAGTAATTGCTCTTCCATGGACTCATGGAGCATGGAAATTGTATTGTACCAAGATTATTGATCCCAAAAAGCTTCAATGAGACATCTGATTGTATTTTTTCCAAGGTTGTTGCTTTTCAAAATATAAATGCCGGCCCAAGTCACTCCATTACACTATTCAATACTAAAAGTGAATGTTTTATGGCCCGTGATGATGAGCCTGGTTACGGTTTGATTAATCTCAACTATGTGAAGAACCATTGGGCCAAACTCTTCCAAGCCTATTTTAGTAGACATGTTCTTCTTGCTAAGCTCTAAAGCTCAGCCCTGACAAATTCCGGAAAAAAAAATTGTTAAAATCTATACTATTATTAAAAGAAAAAGTGTTGTTAGAAAAATCAAAATTTTTGACAGAAAGAACTCTAAAAGATTAAAAAACTTTGAGAATTAATTAAACCACAAGGGCAATTATGACAATTATAAAAAAATATTTTTATTAAGAAAAATAAACAAAAAAGATCTGACAACCTACTTTTCTCTCCTACTGTCATCTATCAACAATAACTGTTAAACCACTGCAAGTGGCCTAGTGGTTCTTGCTTAGTTGGGTGTGCTCCCCAACCTAGGTTCGAACCCCAAAGCTGTCAAAGTGGCCAGGCACTGTGCTGCAATGCACAGTTGGAGCATTTCACATGAGCCGAAGGGGTTTATCTTGGGCTTAGGAAGCCTTTGGGTTCCCCTTGACAAAGTCAAAAAAACAATAACTGTTTCTTCCATTACATTTTATTTTTTATTTTCTAAAAAAGAAATACTTTGCACATGCAGAGCATGTGTAGAGGAACGCTAGTATATAATAAGAGAACAATTCTATACTCAAGAAAAAAACCTATTACTCTGTAGTGTCGCGGCGCTAGGTTTACAAAAAAGCTTCTAGCCTTCATCCGATGGCTCGTCCATTGACGCTGTTATTGTTGACAGGTGAGCGTGGTTCTATAAATCGGGGAAGTATTGCTCTGGATCAATGGGATTGGGGGTAGGTGGTAGCTAGGAGAGATCACGATCATTGAGGGGGCTCTGGTTCTGTTTGTGCAGGCCAAGTTTGGGGGACTGGGGGGGGGAACCTGTCTGATGTCGCTGGTTTGGGGGTGAAGAGGGCGGAGGAAACGGGTTCCATGGAGGTGGTTCTGAATCTGGTTGGACGGAGATGTGGGTTAATGGTTGCTCTTTTTTGGGTTGGAGCTGTGAATCATTCCAAATCCGATTTGGGTAAGGTGGCTGGTAGTGCTTTGACTTGGGGCAACCAGGTTAGAGGAGCACCGGCGGGTGGTGACCTGATGCAAGTGGTGGTGCGACAGGGAGAGGTGGGACGTTGGTGGTGGCTTTTCAGAACTACTAGGCTAGGCTTTACACACGGGCTGTGATCTACTTGCTACCTAGATTGATGCTTGGGTTTGGACTCATTTCTTAGGCCTTGCCTTGGTTGTTTGTTTTTCAAAGTTTTTATTTATTTCTATTGTTTAGTCTGGTTGCACTTTTTGTAGGTAATAAGTCCTTACGTTTGTGGTGTAAGGCTAGTCAGGCTATGTACTTACATGAGCATTTGCCTAAGCATAATTAGCTATAATGAGTCACGCTCATACTGTCGCCAGCGGCACCAATAGCGTGCTATTAAGGGTGTGACCTACGGAAACACTGCCAAACAGGTTATCACCTGAGCTCTGGCTAAGCTTGAGATCATAGCTGATGCGCTACCACGCACCACGCACCACGCCAAGATCATCTCGCTGAAGCATCAGAAGCTGGGAACTAAAACACATCAGTCCCACATCTAAAATAAGGAAGAGATCAGTCTCTCTCTCACCTATGAAAATTCCATTCTTCTCTCCTCATTAACTACGCATTCATTACTTACGTAACGTTATTCTGTCAACATAAATACACTAACTGACTTAGACATCGGAGTAGAGAAGACCGCCAACAGAGGTCTTCCTTTGACGCCCTTTGTATTTTACTTGAAAGGTAACGGTAGCGCTACGACCTCCTCAATAGCTATCCAGGTTTAGACCAGCGTTAACAAGATTTGGCTATCGCTGAATCTCAGACATTAACATTGGTGCCATCTGTGGGAATCCTTAAATAAAAGGTCATCCCATCATAACAGTACCGGTCCAGGCTTGAACAAAAGGTCATCCTATTCCACGCCTTCTTCATTATGAAACTTCCTACTCCCTGCAGACTTGACTGAACTACTCCCAGCAGACTTGACTGAATTATATACGTAACAACCCAGTCATCAAACCCAACTCCATGGTGTACTGGTATTTCTTTTAATTTCATGTCATCCATATGTCAAGATTTAACGTTAAACCAATTTGGAGGAGGGGAATTCAAAATTTGGGACTCTGATTCGTCATCCCCAACATACAATCGATATTGTAAGAGGTAGCAACAGCTGGCTTTGATTCAACAAACTCCAATAATGGGAATGGTTGAAGTCCAAAGTAAAAGCTTTTCATCATCGATCTTCTGGTCTGAAACACTGCCTTTAAGCTTAAGTAACTACCAATTTGAAACATTACCGTTAAGCTTAGCTTGAGTCTGATTCAGTATCTTTTCATCATCTCAGTCACAAGCACTAATCAATTATTGTGTAAAAGTTGGAAACTTGTGTAGGCAAAATGTGTATGTCACTTGCTGATGCACACACCACTGTCACTAACCACACTAATAACACACTTCATGTGCATGAAAAAAATCAAATCCATAGGTGAAAACGATGTGGGATTTAGATTGTATCATGCGAAGTTTGCGTTTAACCTATTCCATGTGCAAATGATTGTTGGGGGTGACATCATTTTGGCATGTACAATGAATTATGCATATTCTTTTCCGTGCACTATGCAGTTGCATTTCCGGATGCGTTTAATATATAAACCTTTAATTCCATCATCATAGAGCTAACTGCGTGTATATATCACATTTCGCTTATTGGAGAAGTAGAGTAGTTCAAGGATCCAGCCTCTTAGCCCACAATCTTGTTCTGTAAATACATGCTCTTAGCTAGTGACCTCTGCACAAGCTGGTCTTTGGAATACAGCCAGCTAGCTAGAGACAGCTAAACCGAAACAAAACTTTAGATCCCAACTGTTCTAATGAAAAGGGTTCCTTCACTAATCTTTTTAGTATCGGTTATGCGGCTACTGTTTGTTTCAGGGTTTGCGGATTAAGCAGTTTGAGTATAGGGGGTACGAGGCTACTGTTGTTGGAAATTTCAATTATATATATAATATATTTACATAATTAAATGAAGACGTGTGATGGTTCAATTAAACATAATTAGATTTATGATTATAGTGAACAGATAATATAAAATTATGAAGAGGTACCTACATTTTATAGTGTCTTTGGCACTTCTTGATCTCTATATAAACAACAGTACATGTCACTAGATTCAATCATCAAATCATTCTGCAATTAACTTCTCTCTTCTCCATCTTCTTCTCTTATAACCATACAATTTCCTTCTAGTAGTTTCTAAGGGAATTCTTCGATTTTGCTTATCGCAGATTTCAAACTTTGTTATATCCTGGAAGTGATTTGCCGAGAACCCTTTAGCAGACTCATTGAGTGTAGACCTGTAAATGGATCAGATTTGGATCGGATTGACCTAAATCCAAATCCGTTTACTAAATAAAAAATTCGATCCAAACCCGCTCCGTTAACCCGGCGGATCATTGATAGCTCGATCCAAATCCGTATCCGCCGGATTAGCGGATACCCGATCCGCTAATTCAACCCGTTTATAATTTCAAATATTTTAAAATTTTAAATAATAATATTAAATTTATATCATGATACCTCATAAGATATTAATAAAATATTAAAACAACATGAGAAGTATCACTAAAAGTAGAATTACGTACATTATCAAAAATTCTTGATGCTTCTTGGAATCTTGGGTGATGAACTGTCCCTTAGATTTCTGCAAAAAAAAATTTGTATTAGAAAATCTTCATATTTTATATTTTTCAAAAATAATAATATATTAATAAAAAAAATACATTTTATTATTATGAAAATGAGCTGGATCATTAACGAATCGGATTGACCTAAATCCGTATTTGATCCATTAAATAAACGAGTTAACGGATTCAGATCATTAACAGATCAACAGATCAAAATTTTCGATCCAAACTTGTCCAATAGCCACGGATCTGGAGCGGGTCAGGATCAAAATCTGGTCCATTTACAGGTCTAATTGAGTGGGGGCAAATAACACTTTAAGGAAACGACTCAAGTCGTACCGCAAAGTTGTTCATCTATTTTCCTTTTCTCCATTTTTCATTTTTTCTATATTCATAAATATACTCTCTCCATTCTCATATTTCTTCAATATACCCCAACAACTGTTTGTTTCAGGGTTTACGGATTAAGCATTTTGAGTATAGGGTTAATTATTTAGATTTTATTTACATATATTGGAAAGATGATTGATCAGAAAGCAGAGGATGTGATCCGTTGACCGTATTTCTTTTGTTCATATATACCCAAGTGGCCAAGTCCAAAATGGTTACATGTATTATATGTGAGACTGTAGCACTGCCACAGAACCAGTCATTAACTAAAATTTGGGAATAGTATTATCAGAACAAGGGTTCTTTTCCGACCTATCAGTTGGTCAAGCTGGAGAACGTCTAAGCAAGTGTTAATTACTGTTAAATTTTGAGCAAGGAGGCAACTCTGCAAAAAGGGCTTAGGAATATTAAAAAGCTTAAAAGCAGGAGATGCCGCCATGGTCACTGGGCCACCTCATGCATAAAATTTAAATTGCAGGTGAACATATATATATATATATATATATATAATTTTTTTTAAAGGATATATAGTCATATATAGTACTGAATTATTGAATTATTTTGTCCAAATGATCAACAACATTTTTATTTTATTAGGCTACTGAGATTTTATTGGCTGAAAATGAAAGGGACTACTAACTAATTAGTAGGTTCCTCTGGGATCTCACCAGAAATTGAATTCTGGAGTAATATTTATGTATATAGTATTATAGTAGTAGTGAAAAAGTTATATTTATTGTTGTTTATCATAGATATTAATTTAGAGCTAGAGCTAGATATTTGGTTACTGGGGGCACTTTGTACCAAAGTAGCTTAGAGTCTGGAATCAGATAAGAACCCCAAATAAAAGAGAAACACAGAAACTGCTCATCAGAAACATAGAAAGCTGAAATGTTGAATTACATGGGACTTTCACTGATGGAGACAAGTGATTCTGAGAGAATAAAATAAAGGAGAGGTGATGTATACCAATCTTCCAATGTGATTGAATGTGATCTTTTTGTTACTAAAGTTAGAGGAGGGCTGAAATCTCCCCTTACTGTGACTACTGTTTCCTTTGCTTTATTGTTTTTTTCTCTTTATTTGTTGATGTTTCTTCAGATTCTCAATGCACCTGCTTCTGTCAGGACAAGCACACTACAATCTTGCCTCGTACTTCTTCATGACTCATTGGCAGGATTTGATTTGAAAATCAAGAGGCAAAAGGAGAATCAATAACCAACTAATAAATCCAGCTTTCGAGCACACAGTATTCTCATAATATTTATGTTATAAACTTAGGTCATCTCCGATAAGAGAGGCTAGTTAGGCTCTCCGGCTCTTTTCTGAAAATTATGAACTCCAGCAAGCAAAAAACCACATGGCTAAACGTGGGTCCAGGTCCAGAGGGCAGTGGGGAGGACAGAAAATAGCCCTAAATGTGACCCTTCAGCTCTGGCGAGACCCACAGACAAACCCAACAGATTTAAAGAGACAAATCTATTGAAGGGGAAGGGTTGACACATGCATGGATGCATTGATTTAAAAAAAATCAATGGCTCATGTTACACAACTGTTGCAATCCAACGATAGACAATTATGCTATCAATTATATCATAATTCTGCTATCCATTTTGCAATCAGTGATTTAATTTATGAAATAAAACTTTTAATCATTTTATCCAAAAATGTTATCTACAGTAACACATAGATACCTCATCCAAACGTACAACTTAAAAAATTAATTTTTGTCTAAAAAATTAATCAAACAAAATCATAAATTTGAAAAACATAACGTAAAACCATAAAATATTTTAAAGGCTAAAATTTATCCCTACATTACTGGAGATGGTTTACTAGTTCATCAATAAAGAATAATATTTTTTTGAGCTAAATTATAGCCCTGGCTCCAATATAGCTCTCTGCTACTGGAGATGGCCTTAAATGTGCAAATAATTGATAATGAAAGCTAATTAATTAATATGTAGCCATGTAGGTGATTGTATATTTGTACATCTTGCATTTGATTTTTAAATCCCTAATCCATGCATCACGAGTAATAAAAATGAAAATAAATGTAAGATATATACTTTGCTCCTTGAATTTGTGTATTGTGCATGTGTTGCAATAGTATTTATATTACTTCTTCTTGCTATAATGATGGTTATATTGGTTAGAATCTAAACAAAAATGATTAGAAGGGTTATCCTACAAACTTTTACTGTGGTACTAGAGTAAGAGATACAGACAAGAATTGACATTTATTAAAGGGTGTTGCTATTGTCACCATATCATTTTCTTTATTCATCGTACTTGCTCATTACACCATACATTTTAATTTCAATTATTAAATTTACTTATTTAACCCATTTCTCTTTCCAGAAATATCTTTATATGACATATACAATTAAATAAATACAAAATTTGACGAAAATCTCTCATTTAATTTATAGCAATAAAAAAGTCTAAAATATATTAAAATTTTCTAATAAAATCATAATCTGATTCACTTCCATTTTTTAAATCTTTTATTCCAGTTTCAATGTTCGTCTATTTCAATCAATATCAAAAGATTAGTAAGTTAACAACTATGAGCAATGAATAAAATATTGATTTTTTCTTTCAGGGTTCCAAATTTTTACTTTCGGTGTTTACAAAGGATATTGCAAGATTTTGATAAAATTAACCCTAATTGTTTTTGTAAATTAAATAACGAATTAATGATGATGCAACAAAAAGACAAACAAAAAAAAGTAATAAAATTTGGGTGGAGAAGATGAACATTAATGTTATCCAATGAAAAATTAAGTACTTTTTTTTTTTTTTTAAATCAGTCTAATAGATTTTTCCATTAGCAAATGCCAGAATGGCACAGATACATATCATCCACAGAATGGCACAGTAATCTGATTCCACATAATTCCACATAAATGAAAGATAAAACCATCAAATACAAATCATGTAGTAATCAAATGATTGAATACCTTTCCATATGAATGCAGTTATGCAGATGGTTCCATGACAAACTTGATTCCAATGCACCAAACCTCATGCCAAATTTGCTCAAGGATTCAATGGATTATTCAAACATTACATTAGTTAGAATAATTTGACATAAAAACCACGATTTATGATTTTGCAGATTAAGGACAAGCTGGCGGAGTTGGCTGAGGAGATAAGGATGCTCATATTCCTACCTGAAATAGACATGAAGGAGTTTGATAAAAAAAAAAAACCGCAAATATTGGAGATATGTCATCTCCTCCGTGCACTGAGAATGTCATCTGGAACATTCTTGAAAAAGAGTTCTACGCAAAATATTTGTTAGTCTAAAATTAGTCCAACCCTCTGAGAAATCCTGGCTACGTCCCTGATTAAGTCCAAAGTTTGGCATGAACTTTTTACCTGCCCAGAAAATAATTGAACACAGTCGACACTCGACACTGAAAGGATGAGCCGCAATAAGAGGATGATCACTTTGGTTAGTTTACTTCAGTAGTTGAATATATACCATGGTTAGTTAAACAGCATACCTACTTTACGTATTATATATGCGCAACCACACATGCATAGGAAACACTGATCAAATTAATTAATTTCTGGTGGAAATATGATTTCATTTTTGGTGCACAAGACCAGGGTCAAAACCCAGCACTTGTAAAGAAATTGTGTACAAATTTGTCTCTCTCATCACCAGCAAAGCAATTGTCAAATGTCCCAGTCTTTAAATTTTCTGTTTAACAAATGCAAGTGACTTTTGTACATTCATGTACACATCATTTCAATGCAAGTTACTGGAAATTGAGGATCAATAAGATAGTGTATATGATATAGCTGACTAGTAATATTTCAATGTTCCTATATCGATCACCAAGCTATTGGGAACTAACTCGGTCTTGACCTTAGCAAAAATGACTTATGTCAGCTTCAAATCTCTACAATTAAATAAGGGTTAACTTCTCGAGTTGTTTACCTTCCATCATCTTTTTTGGATCTTATTCACATACTCAAATGTTTTCTATGTAGCTGCTTCCCTAGTCCACAAGAAACCTTGTATTATTGTGATCATTTCCTTTTCCTCAACAAAAACGTTGGAGGATAAAGTTGAACTTAGACAGATAAGCACCATCCCAGTAATCGCTGATATTTCCTTCGATCTCGATCAGCAATAAGTCAATGTTTCTATCGATCTAAAGTCTACAATAAACATACAAACACGCTGAGATTGGTTTTAAATATCAAGGTTTAATTAATTAGTGAATATGTTACATCAAGGTTTGGGTTTTATTGAGACCATATTCCACATCGAGCTAAGTCTTGAGTCTACAGAACTTGCTATATCTTGATCAAGTTGTAACCAATTGGATTTATATAGAGTGAAAAATACAGCATGATATCAAAGCCTCAATTTCAGTTCATATAGTTTGTCGTCCTTATTTCAAAAAAAAAAAAAGCCTCTTCTTCTTCTTTGTTTTTTTTTAGAGTGATATCAAAACTTATTATATGTGTTGTAAAAGACAAAACATGAAATTCTCTCTCTCTCTCTCTCTCTCTCTCTCTCTCTCTCTCTCTCTCTCTCTCTCTATATATATATATATATATGTATATCAGATCCTATCCAGAGCGAGGCATCGCTTTGAAATTTCAGAGCGAGGTTAGGGTTTAGGGTCACTTTTCGGTCGCATATCCACATCTCAACCGTTCAGTTTCTAGGTACTAATGCATAGATCATCTCTACAAAATTTCAGCCAAATTGATGGTCGTTAAGGCATTGATAACTGCCTTAAAGCTAGTACGGTTCAGGTTGGACAGATTCAGTTCGTCAATTGGTTTAAGCGAGTTAGATACCTTAAAGACCATCAATTTCGTTGAAATTTTGCAGAGATGATCTATACATTAGTACCTAAAAACTGAACGGTTGAGATGTGGATATGAGACCGAAAAGTGACCATAAACCCTAACCTCGCTCTGAAATTTCAAAGCGATGCCTCGCTCCCTTCCATTAAGGGATCCCTTTTTTTTTTGTCTTTTCTAGGGATAGGCATTAAACAAACTTTTCAATAACATTTCGCATCTCAACCGTTCAGTTTTTAGGTCATAATATGTAAATCATTTCTGAAAATTTTCAGCCAAATCGGTGATCACTAAGATATCAAACTAGATTAAATCAATGGATTTGATATCTTAAATCAATGGACGGACCAAATCTTTCAAACCTGAACCGTTCATACTTATAATTTTAAATTGCAGTTTTGAATGCCTTAACGATAATCAATTTGGCTGAAAATTTGTAGAAGTGATCTACACATTAGGACCTAAAAATTGAACGGTTGAGATGTCAAAATATGATCGAAAAGTTGGTCTAATGCCCTATCCCTAGAAAAGATATAAAAAAAAGGTCCCTCACTAGAAGGGCCCTCTGTGTGTGTGTGTGTGTATAGAGAGAGAGAGAGAGAGAGAGAGAGAGGACCCTTCCACTAAGGGATCCATTTTTTTGGTCTTTTCTAGGGATAGGGCATTAGACTAACTTTTCGATTACATTTCGTCATCTCAACCGTTCAGTTTTTAGGTCATAATGTGTAGATCAATTCTGCAAATTTTCAGCCAAATCGGTGATCATTAAGGTATTCAAATTGAACGGTTGAGTTTTAAGTCTCATCTGCACATTCGATCATATTTTAGCATCTCAACCGTTTAGTTTTTAGGTTATAATATGTAGATCGCTTCTACAAATTTTTAGTCAAATTGATTATCGTTAAAGCATTCAAAACTGTCATTTAAAATTGTAAGTATGAACGGTTCAAATTTGACAGATTTGGTTTGTCTATTGATTTAATCTAGTTTGATATCTTAATGATCACCGATTTGGCTGAAAATTTGAAGAAATGATCTACACATTATGGACTAAAAACTGAACGGTTGAGATGCTGAAATGTAATAGAAAAGTTTGTCTAATGTCTATCCCTAGAAAAGACAAAAAAAAAAAAAAACCCTTAGTGGAAGGGCCCTATATATATATATATATATATATATATATATTTTTTTTTTTTTTTTTTTTTTTGTTGCTGCAAATTTGCACAAAAGTTCAATAATTCCCACTAGTAGTAATGCAATTTTCTTTAGATGGATAGAATATGTCCTCGATGTCTCGTATTTCTTAAAAAAAGTAATTCGATTGATAGAATTTAGTATGATACTTATAAAATTATTGATATAAATGAGAGTCCTGAGACTTTAAACGTTGTGATTTGACCCCATAAGGGATTAAGGAATGATCACCCTATAGCATGTTGTCATTAAAATCAGAACTCCACACTTTTCTATAGAATCTCCTAAATTGTTCCACATTCCACAACAACTAGAAAGTGATTCTTTAACTCGAAAGAACTCAATTTAGAAGGTGGGTAGCTATCCCAAAGTTTTCGCAACTCAATCACTATCTTGACTTACTGCAAAATGATATGCTATATTACGAACGATAATTGTGGTTCAGATCAATACATGTTACTCATGTAGTTCAATTGCAGCACACTAAATTTACTCATTTTCGTAATACGTTACAATAAAAATTGAAGTCAAGCACATCAAAATATAATCTACAAGATTAATATTAGACATTTTTAAATCACGAGAATGTGGAGTGTTCCCCCACATTTGGAAGGTTAGATCTTAAGTAAGAGCTCATAAGAATTTGAGCCTCTTCACCTAGTGCAAATTCGGTTTCAGTTGAATCCCTAAATCTTTTTATCCCTATCACACATGCATGTGAGTTGGAGAAGAAAAAGAGGCAATTAATGAAATTTTAGATTGATGGAGTTAAAGATTCCATCATTTATAAATTCCTACGGATTTTATAATTTTCTCATCCATACGCCGTAAAGATGTGCGTATTGAAATTTAGAACTTTTTTTTTTCACATTTTCTATTGAAATAAAGTCCACATATGGTGAAGATATTTTGTTAATCTTTTAAAACAAATAGAAGTCCTGCTGTTTTTTTTTCGGGTAGGGAAGTCCTGCTGTTGGACTTTGTCATTTGATGAGATCTCTTTGTATCACAGCCAAACCATAGGCCGGAAAAATGACAGTCTTGGCTAGTGCGTACATTATAATATTCTTAAGCTTGTAATTTCGGGGAAGTTTAAGCCTTAATAGTCGTTCTCGAGCTACTTAATTATCCTTTCTTTTTTTGGACGAGAGAGCTGCTTTTAATTTAAATTACCCTTACCCTTGCTCTTGGGATCTTGGGCGTTCTTGGCGCCAGCAATAGACGTCACACCACGCCCTTTCTCTTCCCCAAAAACCAGCCCCAATTTTACTTGAAATTACAGTAACTGCCACTACTTCAAATAAGCTAACCGCCGGTCTCGTCTGAGTCGTCTCACATTAGAACCTTTCAGTCTTTCACAGCTTTCAAATTCCCATAAAGGGCGAAAGTGCCATATTTTCCCTTGGGTCACAAAAGTTGGATGGCACTTCTTTAAATAATCCAAAAGTCGAGGGGCAAGCTTGTAATCAAATCCCTTTATAAATCCAAATTTCAATAGGAGGGCCACTCAGGCAGTCACACACTTCGCAACACAGACAAAAAATGGTTGGACCCTCCAATCTAAAAACCCTCCCTCCCATCCAAGTTTTCTCCACCTTATCACCACCACCATCGTCTTCTTCCTCAAGCTCCATGACAAAGCTCAAAACCCTTATCCACACCCTCATCTTCTCCCACGTGTGCCGCGCAATTCGGTATCTCAACAAAACCAAGTCCAAAACCATATCCTTTTTCATTCAAATCATTAAGGAGAGCCAGCCCATGCAACTGATTTACCCCACAAAGAAGAGCAAGAGCAGGAACAAGAACAAGATCTTCTTCGGCTCGTTCCGGCTGCACTACAACTGGTGCTCCTCCACGCACGTTCTTCCCGTGCCAGCCCGCGTCTACGAGGGTCTCACATCAACAAGCCATTTGTACTACGATTCGAATTGGAATTCCGTAATTTCAACCGAGGAGCAATGCGGCGGTCATGATCAGGACAGCGGCGAGTCGCAGCTTTCGGGGTACCTCCAATGGCTGGAGGAAAACAAGGTGCATGAAAAATCCATGGCTGAGGCTGATGAGACAGATGAGAATGAGATTGATAAGCTGGCCGATTTGTTCATTGCGAGCTGTCATGAGAAGTTCATGTTAGAGAAGCAGGAGTCCTACAGGAGATTCCAGGAAATGCTTGCCAGAAGCGCATGAGATCGGTAGTTGTTTAGTGTCTGTGTTGGATCAAATTTTTCTCTTTACCTTTCTCATTCTTCTATGAAAACATGTCTCGAGTGAGGAAAGCGTAGTGATTGGCTGGATTGAGTAATTTTTTTTTTCCTTTAATTATGTAGTTACTCGATTAGCTTGTGTCTTTTTGAAAATGGTGGGGTTTGGAGAAATATTGTACATGATGATGGAGGGTACTTTCTGGGTTTTTGTGTAATTCTTCTATCTTCAAATGGTGATGGACGTTGTTAGTTCTTTGCAATTTTGAATAGGTAGAATTGTGCTTTTAAAATTGTGTATTTCTGGTTTTACACAAGTTGCATGATCTACTTACTGATCACAAAAGAATGATGAAGGAAAATTCTATGAAAATAATATGAATATGACATATTCCATACATTTTAACCATTGTATTCAGTAAAAAAAAAAACTTAGATCTAATGATTAAAAATCCGGAGTGTGTCATACCTGAATTACCATAGAAGGTTCCAATATACTAAGCTAGATTGCAAGCTATGTAGGTAATAGTAGTTAATTAAGGTTAATGATCAATTTTTTTTTTTTTTTGAAAAGGTTAATGATCAATTTTAATAAAGGGCAGAAGCATTATCTAATTTGCAGATTTTTCTGTGAAAAGTTCTTCTGCAGAAAGAAAAAGCTATTCACACACTTCCAAGTTTCCTATACGTCTTTTGAATTAATATCTTTTTTACTGAATCCTTATCTTGTTTTAAAATTTGGGGACAAGTTATCACAGATCTAGGAAGAAATTAATGGTGATTAGGTATATATGCCAGTCTTTTTGTCAAAGGCCTAGGAAGAAACCAAACATAAAATCTATATTAATCTTACCTACTTAAAATGATTTGACTGTCCATTTTCCAGACATCTGATTGTTTGTTTTATTCCCAATAAACAAAAATTAAAACCTATTTTAAAACCTCATGATTAATTTGGTGAATTTGGTGATCAGTTTCTAAAAATGATTGCATAAGAAAAAAAGAGTGACTGGGTCAAGAAGCTTGTATACAGTCTGTGTCAGTAGTCAGTAACTCTCTCTCTCTCGCTCCCCCTCCCCTCCCTCCCTCCCCTAAATACCTGTCAGCAGACATAAGCGCGCGGTTGTTGGATCCCAGCTTCATGTTTGTTTCATTCATCTTTGAAGTCAGTGTTAGTCTTTGTGTATATAATAAACTTGCATATGATCAGCAAGCAAGATATTGAGAAACATAGATGGAAGAGAAGTGATTCTAAAGGTATTATATATACATTCCAAGGATAGGACAATATATCTTTTAGGAATTGAAAATAGCAATTTGCCCTACTAGCTATTTTTGGTTTATACATTATTCACATCCGATCCATCTCTTAGTTCAAGGAAACTAGTTACCTAAGTAGGCCATCTAGTCTACGGTTTTCCTCCACTATGATTGATTTTTAATTAATTAGGTAAAGAGCAATGTCTAATTATGCCAATATTGCATGAATTATTGAGAGCATCTGTTTTCAGGAAGATGCAGGAAACTTACTCGCATTCGACATGAAAATAATCAATATATTATACATATTTCACAATTTCAGTAATTTTTGTCAAAATAATCCTTCAACGAGTAGCTAAAAAGCAGATAAGTACTTCTGATCATCATTATAGTTTACAAGCCAAAATGAGGAAGTCTTTTTTTCATGAAGATGCAAGAAGTTACTCGTATTCGACATGAAATTATTATACATATTTCACAATTTGAGTAATTTTTGTCAAAATAATCCTTCAACGAGTAGCTAAAAAGATAAGTACTTCTGATCATCATTAGTTTACAACCCAAAATGAGAAAGTCCTTCTCTCAAAAAGAGGATGTCATACTGTCATATGATACGCATTTAAGAGAATTCAAAAGGCTTTTATAAATCAAGAAATCGAGTAATCATAATCTTATGATCTAATTCAGAGTAAACTATCGCGATCATTCAAAATATTGATTATTAACTCCTTCAAGGAAAAGTGAATGACAAATCAGATTTTCCCTTCCCAGCTAACTCATTCACAATTCTCTTTAGATTAGTTTTCAACATTTTATCAAAAATAGATAACAGATTAAGATGCTACATTAATCAACAACATAGCAAAAGTAACAATTGATCCCAAGAAGAAAAAACTAGAACGGACAACAACAGCCACATTAATTAACAATTAACTAAAAATTAAAACACACTACAAAATCATTTGAATAAGAATTTTGTTGATGCTGATTAACAAGCATATATATGAGGATCTAAGTACAAGGAGTGAAGTAATCACCCAACTCATTTTTTTTTAAAGGTGTGGATGCAAAAATATTTGCTAGAACAAGAAGTTTTGCAGAGGGAGAGGTGCAAAGCGGATCAGGGAAGAAATTTTGGAACTTCGGACAAATTAAGACTTGGTAAACCACATGTATGTAGACATGACAAAGTGCCTCGAAGAGGTTATGACAAGTTTAATTCGGCAAAACAAGGCAAACTGGCCTATATACGAGCTTCTTCTTCTATCCCAAAAAAGAATTTCTAAGTCATCGTTAATCTTGGGAGACAAACAATTAATGTAGTTTCAATTGCTAATACATTTAACTTTTACATGGAAGTGATCCGATATGTGGGTATAACTCAATCAATTACTATACTTTTTAGGTATATATGATCATCATTGGTAACTTGGTTATTATACTTTCTGGTTCTTAGCTTTGATATCATCATGAGTGTACGAATGAATTCTTATTCCTTGAGTGAACTAGTGTTGTAAAAAAGTTGAATTGCACAAAGTTGCTTGCTAGCTACTCCAATATTTCATCATTATAGGCAATCGATTGATTGATCGATCTCATGCAGCCATCGACCATATGCACATGACGACAAGAGTCGATGACTTCATAATTAACTAATCAATAATTATCTATATCTCAATTAATTCACCGATAAACATGTAAATCAATTAATCTTATATAGTAATGAAGCTGCAAATTGATAATTTAATATATATAGTCTAGTATCATATTAGTTTGGAACTTTGGATCGATATGAACCATCCATGCACACTACACAACCATGTGAAGCCTGAAACCGCGCCTTCGAACATTCAAAAGAAGTTGATTTTTGGCTTCGAGTTCACTTCTTAACTGACATAAATGTATTCATCATTGGTAAAAGCGACGAGATTCTTACTCATAAGAAATGAGACATTTGGAAGCTTACTTTGCTTGCAATTAAAATAGCTAGATAGCTAGCAAGTTAAGCCTCGAGGAATATGTTGGAACTATTAAACAACGTTTCCCCATTCTAATCAAGTTCCTGGCTCTACGTCATTGCTATTAGACCATGCATCTTAAATTAAAGAACGGGGATCCTAATATCGAAAAGACTTAACCGGTGGTTGGTGCTTTATATAACTTGATATTAGAATCGGTTATTCATTTCAATCGCATCATTTTATTGGATTACATTTATCTAGCTTCTCAGGCTGGCCAGAGTTATCTCCTTTGCTCAAGGTCTCGCACAGTAAAGGGTGATTTATTACTAACTTGTGCTTTTGAGAGAAGATGTTACACAGGTATAGCCGTATAGGTAATTAAGTTGACCGGACAATTAGATAAGATAAGAGTCGCTAATTTTGTTCCCTCTCAGTCTCAGAATCCATTATTAGAAGTTAGAACATGAAAGAGACAAAGAAATTTGCGTTAATTAAAAATATCTCCTACGTGTGTTTTCATTTTTAAAATCTGCTGAGCAAACTGAATCTGGGTAATATGGCAGCTGGTTTTGTGTTCACGGCACATGGATTGACTGAGTGTAACATTTAGCTTGGCTGCCTGCCTTGAAGAACTGCTTAATTAGCTGGAAACTAATTGGAATCTAGCTAGCTACGTAACTATTATTAGGTTGCAACAAGATACCAATTAAGATACTCAACAGGGCTTGAAGCTCGTGGTGAATCTTGTTATATATGAAACTGATTAATATATGATCATAATTAAGGGACTAATTCAACTAGTTCAGAAACTAACTAGTATATTATACACTAGTGGCGATGCATTACTAATCAGTACATAGTAGACGTAGAAGTAGACGTAGACATAGACATGGCCAAAGACAGTAGTCAAGCTCGGATTGCTTAGTTTTGTTTTGTTGAGAGATTGCTTATTATTAATTTAAGACTCACTCTAAAAGATAGCTTGCTAAAGGAATCAATATTGATGCTTCCTTTATGTACATATTCTCCTGTGTGTTTCTTTATTCCAAAACCTCTTTGCTTGCTTTCACATTTGTGGTGAGGGGGAAGGGGAAATCAACTTTAGCAGGGCCATTTTGGTTCTTTTGGTCTCCTGCGTTCTTATATATGGACTTACTTTACATAAAAGTGAATTAACTCCTGGAACTTCCATGTGGATATTATTCTCTTTTTATCTATATAGGATAGGATTAGTTACTACTTACACACTCGAACTTACTTTGACAGAATAGGGTACTGTTAAACACATCAAAAAAAGAAAGAAAAAAGAATTAGGGTTCTGTTACCAGAAAGGGTTAGGGATCTAGGGTTAATGTAACTTAATGAACTGGTTATGTTATTTGATTGTGGACAAAAGACTAAGATTAGGATTAAGTGATGAGCATTGAAAAGTTTGCATCTGATGATTAGATGAAAGATGAGTTGGCTGTTGTTTTTTGTGCTCTCGATCATATATATATATATATATATATATATATATATATATATATATGTCGGAGATTCGATATAAAAACATATGGAAGTCTCTGATTTCTGCGTGCCTGCTGCACATGTTTATTTGTCTTCTAATATTATTTTGATTGTGGTCCAAGAAAGTGATTGAGGATGAAATGTGTTTAGGTCGTGATTTTCGTGCCAAGTTTTAAGTTGCAAGAGCTTAAAAAAAGGGTCGATCTGGTGGATCTATATAAATGTCCTTCTGTACTTGAATTTATAAGTGATACAGTATCTTGATTGTTTGGATTTTGCATTTATATGTAAAATTACCCACAATATCATAATAAAATCAGTGAAGAATTCAGGAAACTTCAACAAATTAAATAGATCAGGATAAGAATAGGAGTTGGTGAGTGTGAATGTGTAACCGAGATCCTCACAAATTATTGAGTAGAAGATCTTGAAAGTGAAATGTGATATCTGAACATGTCCAAAGTATAGTTAAGTCTCTCCTAGCTAGTTGTAATTTTGATAATACCCCCCAACAATATAAAATACTTCTGTTTTACAAACCTGTGTCAGTTTATTTCTAAAATAATTTACCCATAAAAAGAGAAGTTATATATGTAGCTCATCGATGCTTGCATTATATTTAAGAGATCCATGTTGCTTCTACCAATTTAATATGAATGAATAAATCTTTATACCGCATATCTTGTTTTTGGACAGATTTACTATACACGGTTATTTGCTATACATCTCCTTTTCATCATTCAGCAATACTAAATATATATATATATATATATGTGTATATATATTTTCTTGCCAAGAGCGCCACATTCTTTCAAGAAGAAAGGTGGCTTCAAAGGCATTGCAGCACGAGCAAGGCATCAAAATTTGGTAGCATCAATTTAATCTCATAACTAATAGCTCCTTCTACATTTAGGTCTGGTACGTCAGAGCGTTGCCATACAAAGGATGCATAACGTTCGCAGAAGTATTTTGCACTTCTAAATCACTTGAGGCATGTAGCACAGTAAGTGCTTCTGCTGCATGCGGGAGAGTGAGAACAAAAAGAGGGTGCACCACCAGCCCCATGTAAGAGAGAGTTCCAGGCAGGAGCATCTCCACTCACTTCATCACCGCTCTGACTCCAGATTCTGCTTCGGAGTACATGCATATTCTACGTGAACATTGAGTTTCAGTCTGGGAACGAGTCGGGTAGACCATCAACGACCTTATGAGCTAAAGAACTTGATTAATTTCTGGCCGGGCATGCAGTATGATACCAGCACACCATTCTTTGTCATCCGACAAGACACATGCTCCACGTTTTTCTACCGTCAAATTTTATCCAAGTATGACATGCTATTTTTACCTGATATAACAATAGGAAAACTCAAATTATGACATATACACAGGTACATAATAGAATGTTTGACTAAATACATGAAAGATTAACTACGTCATGAATATAAGAGTCGTCTAGGGTACCTTGATATATGCTATATATATATATATATATATATATATATATATATTTTAATAAATTAATTTAGTGGAAACATATTGAACTAGTTAACAGGTTTTAAGTGTTGACATGTATCATTTAATTAATAGTAATTCAGTGAGCCTAAGTTAGAAGGTTTTTAAAATTATTATTTTTTTTAAAAAGGAAAAAAAAAAAAACGTAATTGTCAATTGATAATCAAACATTCTCTTCTCTTCTCTTCTCTTCTCTTTCTCAATGCATTTCCGCATATAATACTTCATCCTACAAAACTTAGTCTAGCGCCGCATGCAAACGACTAGGCCAAACATTGACAAGATCCCTTTCGTCCGGCGGTGCTCCGGCGTTGGCACGGGGGTTGCCTTGCCAATGTTTGTGAGGTTGCCGAACGAGTGATGTTGACATATGCTCCATGGTTTTCTAGATTGCTTTACTCAGTTTTGATAGTGATCGGTGTTTGATTTAGTTTTCAGCGCATCTCTGTGATTTGGATGATCGGTGGTTGTCGACACCGTCTTTCAAGAACGATGAAGGCTGCGCAGGATGGTTGTGGTAGCGTGGGCGTCATCTATGGAGGTCAATGTAGCGTATTGGGATGCAGGAGATCTTGGTATGTTTTTGGATTCAGATTTGGCTGCTTTAGGTCTCGCTGGTTTCTCTCTAGGTGATGGCGACGCAGTGGCCATGGTGTAGTTGGAAGTGGGGCAACGGTGGCACACTTGCAGCGAGCGGCAGTGGTGGATCGTCTGTGGTGTGCGTGGGGCATGTTTGAACAGGGATGTGAGGGCTGGGTTTGGGCTAAAAAGTTGTTTGGGCCTAGGACTGCTTTCTTTTGGGCCTAGTGGGCTGCTGTGAATTTAGCTAGTTTTAGTTTATTTTCAGTAATTCCCTTTTTTTTTTAAGGGAGCTATGCTTGTTAGTTCCTTAGAGTGTGTTTGGATGAGGGGAAAAATGATGGAATTTAATTGAAAGTGAGGATTTCATAATTCCTAATAGCCAATTCCCTCGTTTGGCATTATCAGATTGGAAATTTTAAATTTCGTTGTGAAGAAAACGAAGGATTTCATTATTTAAATTCTTCACTTCAATTTCCATCAAAATAAGTGTCATTTACGAATTCTTTTCCGGTATTCAATTTTCATTTCCAAAACAAGGTTTTTTTCTATTTTATTTTTTATTTGTTTTAAACTTTCTTAATTTATTACACATTTCAAATCCTAAATAGATACAACCAAACAATAGAAATTGCAGCTAATGGAATTTTAGATTGATGGAGTTAAAGATTTTATCATTTATAAATTCCTATTGATTTCATAATTTTCTCATCCAAACGCACCCTTAATGAGCGCTAATGGGTGTAGTTAAAGTGGTTTTCAACCTGCAGATTATGATGTTTCTTTTTAGAGTTTTTCTATTGGAATCTCCAAATTTTACTCACTTGACCTCTATGCTTTTTACACTTCTTATCAAATTTTCAAATACTAGGAGTAACACTAGATTCGTATATGTCGTGTGTTGATTCCAATTGAGTAGCAAAATGTTTTCTTGAATTACATGTGACTCAAACCCTAGGTTTAGCAAGACTACCAATGTACTTGTGACCCTAGATTTATCCAAACCCTTTTCTTGCTTAATGATTTTGATATGTTAAACTTAGCGAGCTTGTGTCTAGGTTGCATAATCGGAAATAGATTAAGTGGTGAGCTTGTATTCACTTAATGAGGAACTAAGAAAGCGTAATGGGTTAATTCGAGCTTGTGAGTTAACTTCGGGTAAATTCAATTGAGAATTAAGATTCCATAACTGAGCTTTAATATGATTGAGTGTATTTGGTGGTAGAGAATGAGTCCTTAGCTTTGTTTCTGTCAATAGTTTTAAAGTTATAAAATCTGTTTCTGCTTTGTTATCTTACTGTGTTCAGTTTTACGTGAATTATTTCATATACCAAATCAACTCCGATTATTCTGAAATTTTTTATTCGTGTTATTCAATATGTCTTTAGTATCCTATAAAATTTATAGAAAATTCCATTGAGTCTAGGTTAGTTAATTAATTTATTTTCGTTAACTGTTCAGTAGCATGATTTAGAGTAGTTTGTGACATATCTTTACCAGTTTAGGAACAATCTTCAGCGGGTAATGACCCTTGCTTGATCACTATATTACCAACGATGATATTTGAGTGCAAGGTTTAAGTTGTAGATCCTTTAGACGTATCAATTTTTGGCGCCGTGTCGCCGGGGATTGTTTTCCTTGATTGTTAATCTGTTTTATTTTTGTGCATGTTTTTCAATTTTGTAATATACTAACTTAGTTTTTGTTTTGTTTTATTTGCGGACTGCAATACCAAGGTTATTTTGAGCAAGCTACTATAATGTGGGAGGATCCCAACTCAAGCATTTACAACAATGGTTGGACTAATGCTAACTCTTCATGGAATCCGCAAGCGTTCAACTCATGGCAGCCTTATCAAGTCCCTATGTATGATCCTTATCATCACAATATGGATTCATTCATGCGGCCGTCATACCAAGATCAAGTATCAGTCCTATTGGTTGATCCAATGAAGCCCTCCCTTGAGGCAATTGTACAAGCATTTGCGAAAAGTGCGGAAGAATCATCAAGGAATATGGACAAAGCCGTGGAGAATATTAAGCAACATATCCAGCAAATTATTAATTCTTTGAACCAAGAAACAGAGGAGCGGGAAACACAATGTTGGGTTCAAGAGTCATATCATGAGGTGTTGACGAGTGAGGAAGAAGATTGGGCAGAAGCTAATGAGCCTTTGGAGGCCAAGGTACTTATGGAGTGCCCTCCTACACCTACGACAACTTTAGGGCAGTCCCTTGAAGTCACGGCCTTACCTCAACCTCATAATGTATTCCATGAGTCAATTTTGGATGAGGATGAGGATACAGATTTGGATGAGCCCTATGAAAAGAAACTTGAGGTTGGGACGTGTGAAGATGATGTGTTATACTATACAACTAAGCTTGAAGCATATGAAGATAGTGATATTGAAGAGTCCTTGATAGGTGAGGAATTTTACATTAAAGAAAGTAAGGTTCAACTTCATGCGAATGAGTACCAAGTGCCGGAAGCAGTCATCATAGCTCATAAAGATCAAGAATACAAGGATGACATGGAGGATTGGTTAGAAGAGGAGTCCAGCAAATCTCCTATAGACGGGCTTCTAATTCTATCACATGCCCGACCACCTGACCATTACTTGCCACATTCGAGCTTACATTTGTTCCCTCCATACAAGAAACTCTTGAGTTTGTTGATCATGTGGAGATGGTGACAGTTGAATATCCCAATTCTAGTAAGAAGATTCTTTTGGCCGTGCTTGTGGGACATAAGAAGAGAACGAGACAATGGAAGAAGAGAAAGAAAATGAGAAAGTTGAAATCCTATCTTTCCATTGTTACCAAGGAGCACAAGTTGCTTAAAAGGGATCACCTAGCATCTTTGAAAAAGGTCAAGCATCTCATGGAACCAAGACCAAAACCTCATGATTACTCTTGAAGAATTGGCCCGGCCGTCAGGCTGAGGACGTTAAACCAAGCGCTTCTTGGGAGGCAACCCAATGAATGAAGGAGGAAGATTGCGGTATTTTTCTAAGGGATGTTTTCATTATTCTTTTCTTCTCTTTCTTTGCTTCTTGTTTTGTTCGGTTTTATGTTTTTGTGTGCGTGTGCAGGTCTCATAGTTGAGAATGCTTTAGAGTCACTTTTTATCAAACCAGTTTTTTTTTCTTTTTTTGATGCCCAGATTTCAGTCCACTTTGAACAGCCGTCGTTCACAGCTCTTTGGAACCAACAGACGTACCATATATGGATCAAAAGCCCCAGGTGTCTATTTCCTAATGGCTTTGGTAGATCTCAATTTCAAGTTTCACAACGTCTGCAATTTCCAGTTGAGTACAGGAGGGTCGAAACAGAAAAGCAGAAAACTGGGCATCAGAGCCACATAAACTGCAAAACAGGGGATACTTCCGGGAGTCCAAATGAGACAAAACTTATTTGGATTTGAAGCCCCGGATGTCTACTTCACTCATACCAAAGGGAATGTGACCCCTGTAGCTTCCTGTATGCAGGTTTGAATGGACGAAGGTCATTCTGTCAGCATTTTGCCAGTTTTCTGTAATTTTTTTGCTAACTTTGCAGGTCTCTAGTTTCTACATCTCTTGGAGTTGGAATGCGTGCCACATATGTATGGAAAGCCCTGAATATGAACTTTCATCTCCAAGTGGAACTTTTGGATTCTAGTTCTTACTGGATGAGCTATGAACCTCGGAAGTAGGGCTGCTGCAAGGTTTTAGCTGAAATTAGTTTTTGAAAAGTGATGTTTCCTATTGACTTTGAGCATTATTGGAGTATCTTTGAGCGCATTTGGCATGTAGCTTACCCTAGAAATTCAAGGCTTATAGCCTTGAGGTTGATATCCAAAGATCATTAGCATTGGGAGGTCTACAAAAGGGAGCATTCTCTACTCTTCTTAACTACGTTTGTTTTTGTTGTGTTTTCCTCTTTCCTTCTATACTTAACTATATTGTTGCATGATTATATCTAGATCAAACATTGAGGACAATGTTTAGTTTAAGTGTGGGGGGAAGGAATTTGAACTTTTTGTTATTTTCAATAATAAAAAAAAAAGGAAAAAAAAAAAAAAGAGTCTAGTTCTTAGGTTTATTTTCTGTTGAGTCTTTAGGGTTCTTCCAAACACTATGATGAGTCTGAACTTTTCGGAAATTTATTATGGTCACAAAACGATTGCAAGCATGTGTTAGATTCTTGATTTCAAGTAATTGTTAATGGATTTTTATGATTATTGTGCTTGACTTATGTGCATTGATGGTTAGGCTAGTGTGATACTTGAGAATTGATTGATGCATGCTAGGACAAGTTAAACTTAATTTTAACCCTTGTGAGCGTTTGATCCTATATATGTGCTTTTCTTTTTTGAGTGATTTTATTAGATCATCCTATTTTCTTGACGAGGGATTGTTGATTTCACATGTCATTTCATCTTGACTATGCATATTGACCGTAGCTTTTAATGTAACTAGAGAATGCTAGAACTCATCTTTCATGCCTGTCGAGACTTTTTGCCAATCTGATGCTTGAACCTCTGAAGGGATATAGACACTAGGATTTACCACCATAGCCAAATTAACCTGTGTCCCTTTTATGCACACAAGTTGTGCAACCCCCTAGATAAACCCACTTGAGCCTTCGTTGAGCCTTTTTCTTTCATCACCCACAAATTCCTTAACCCTGAGCTTAGTATAGATGTATCCTCACCCTATCCTACGGAATTAGTGGAGCAATCTTTAGAGAGATACTTATGTTCAAGGTACTTTTGTAATCAAGTGTGGGGGTAAGACTTGTCCATAAAAAAAAAAAATATGTATGCCTAAGAAGAAGAAAAAAATGAAGAAAGAAAATAAGTATACGGCAAAAGAGAAAAAAAAAAAGTGTGTATGGATTTTAGTCCCCCTTTGTGAATAAGGAGTTTATTTTGAGTTGAAGGCCTGTTCAAGAAAATTTGGCCTTTGTCCTATTTCACAAGTGTTAGAAGAAAGGTTTAGAATGAAGCATAGGCCCAAGAAGATGTCATCTGGCCTTGAAAAAAATTGCTTGCTTCATGTGTTCGAAGATTGATTACCTTGAGGAGTTTCAAGATTTTGTTATCTCTTATGTTCTTCTAGTGCTCCACTACGTTCTTTAGGATCTTTGTTATTCCCTATCCTTTCTTTCTTTTAACCTTAACCCTTGGCCCCATTACAACCCTGAATAAAAGACCTATTTGATCATTGGGGACGGTAATTGGTCAGTGGAGATTTGTGCATGGAGATGAGCCTATGGCTTGGGTTCATTTGGTCTTATGCTAGTGTCGTTCGTGAAATCTAAGTAAGAAAAAAATATATTCATAAAGAGCCTTCTTTGTCATGTTATCTACGTGAGCTTTTTGTTGTCAATATATTATCAATTCTCTCACGTAGCAATACTTAGGATTGTGTGCACTGAGTCAGAAAATCATGAGTGAAAAGAATTGAGAGCATCTTTGTGAGAAATTAAGTGAACACTTGTTTGAACCATGAGAAAGTTGGTTCTCATTTGTTGCATTGGTTTGATTGTCCTTGCATTATACTTTGAGCATGATGGTTATCAAAATAAATTAGCTCTTAAGTGAAGTTGTGAATTCTGATATGTGACTGCTTGAATTTTGTTAATCATACTAGTGGGCATTATAATTTCTCTGAGATGTTTGGAAGACATTAGGTCCGTGTCCTTTGTTATAGTAGTTAGTTTCTTTTGTTTTGCTCGAAGACTTGCAAAAATTAAGTGTGGGGGAATTTGATAAGCTCATAAACGTACGTGATTTTGTATTGATTTCTTCATGTTTTCTTAGCTAGTTTTCCATCTATTTGAGTCATTTACTTTGTTTTTATGTTTTGTAGGTGTTATGGAGCAAAGTAGAAGAAAGGAAGCTAAATCAGTAAATCTGCCTGTGAAGATCAGTCAACTTCGACATGAAACTGAGAGCCGTTTAGAATGAACTAGACAGTGAGTTTTATATGCTTGGAAAGCCTTGGATGTCTAGTTTTCAGAACTTTTAACGGTTCATTTATATCATTTTTCTACAAGAAGTTATGGCCGATTTAGTACAGCAAGGTCGGGCAGTCCGAGAATCTGACACTATGCCAAAAACTGCATCACACTACACTTTTTAGACAACGAAAAAAAAATTTCCGTTGTGTGATCACTGAAACTGCTTCACACAACAGGTTTAATGAGATTTGCGTTGTATAAGGAGGTCGTACATCAATTTTTTTGGGTCCAAGATTATTGTACAACAGTTTTAAGGATTTGTCTGTTGTCTGAATGTAAAAAAAAATTCCCCCTCACCTTGCTCAAATTTGGGTCGAAATTTTGACTCACCTTGCACAACAGTATTGTTGTATATGTTGTATGAGAGTAAGTTGCAAAACAACATACAACGCATTTTTTTGTTTCCGTTGTGCAAGTTTGGAAGAAAATCACATGTACCCCAAAATGTGAGTGAGTAGCCCCAAAAAGGCCAATATTTGAGTGAAATGCTGATACACGATTTAAGCTCCTACAACGGAATGACTTATTTGTGTTGTCTGAATGAGAAATGTATGTCCCTAACGTCAAAACTGCTTCTTTGATTGCACATAGGCGGGAATTTTCCCTCCTTGCTCCCTTAACTCAAATTTAACATGTACATGATCAGACAACTTAATTTCATACATGCGTTGTGTGAAAAAGTTTTTTTTTTAAAAAAAAAAAAAGCCCGCCTTTAGTTAGGGCCTTAGTGACTTTGTCTCCCCACTCAGCTTGCACAAAGTAACTCTGCCTTCAGGCCCCTCTTCTTGTTCGTGTCTATCTCTTAGAAGCCAACCATTTCCTCTCTCATCTCTCCTCACCTGCAAACCAAAAAGGAAGAAACCCAAAGTTTTGATTCTAAGCAACATCACCACAAAGGTAATTCCCTCTTCTCATTCTCTAGATTTAGTCTCTTCGCCCCATTCTACCATGTTTTAATTTCCTGATTAGGCTAAAACGCCTGAAACTCGATCTGACCTAAAAGTTTTCGACTAAAGCTCGCCTCTCTCTCTCTCTCTCTCTCTCTCTCTCTCTCTCTCTCTCTCTCTCTCTCTCTCTCTCTCTCCTGCAGCCCCGCTCTCCTCTCTCTCTCTCTGTGTCTCTCTCAGGAACGGCCGCACGACGCCTTTTCTTTCTTCGACGGTGACGCCGTGATGGATTGACGGTGCGCGGTGAGTCTGGGTTTTTGTTTCTCTTAATTTCTGCTTCGGGGTCTTCACTCTTCAATCGATTTATGGCTTCCTCTTAATTTCTTCTTCTGGGTATTCAATTTTCAGTCTTCAAGTCTGGGTTTGGCTCGAACTCTACTAGGTGAAGCAGCTTCGATTTCAGTTTTCGACTCAATTTCGGAAACTTCAAGCTTGGTAAGTTGCTGCCATCTTTCTTGCTTCGATTTCTGGGTTCGAATTGCATCTCTTACTTTTGCTATACGCTATACATATGACTGATATGAGATTAAAATTGGATATGTGATCTGTTTTGTCCTTCTGGATTTTTGGGTTCGAATTGCATCTGTCACTTTTTGCCTTTCTGTTTTGACTTTTGACTTGAAAATTTGAAATTTAGTTGCATTTGTTGGTTTCAGTTTTGCTGTTCATATGTTTCTGAACAAAATTAGATTTGTTTAATGGTTTTCGCCTCATAATAATTAGGTCCAAGCTCTGAATTTTTGTTTAATATTGTAAATGCACTACTAGATATTGAGATTTATATAAGTTCTACCTGCAGGTGGTGTGGTTGAAGGTTGAATTATGCAAGCTGCTGGTGGGTAAAAGATCTGCTGAACTCAAGTTAATAGTTTCTCTCATGTTATAGTTTCTTAATACATGTTCCTTTTTTGTAGTGGTCCTTATTGGCTTATTCTAAATAGCTTTTCATTTTTCAGTATTCTTTTATCACTACAAGAAAATCTGGCATTAGTGACCAAATTGTCAGTGACCACATCAATGTTGGTCACAAATACTATTGAATTAGTGACCACTATTACTAGCTGCTCACTAACACTTTTAGAACTAACTAAATTCATTTACCCACATATTGTTGAATTTTTAATGACGAAAAGTTCAGTATTAGTGACCATTTATGTTGGGTCATTGATGTTTCTAGACTTCATAACATGTGATTTTGGTTTAGTGACCAAAACCTTTCAGCTGAACAAATCCCTCCAATTTTTTCTCTTAAACTCTAGAATAGGCGGGTTCGTTTCAAAATGAACGTGGTTTTATTTTGCAAGCGCGGCATTCAAACGCGCTAAGTCTTACAAATTTATACCCAAAAAAAAAAAAACACCGAGAGACAGGCCCTCTTTATCTTCATCGTCCTCTCGCGAACATAACCTGCCGCCTGATAAATACTCCACACTCCACCCCACCCCTTCACCATTTCTCTCTGCACATTTCCCAATGGCCGAGTCCTCCGCCAAGCACTGTTCAGATTTCGGTAACTGCCGCGACGGCGTCGTTCCGCACATGAACAAGAACCCCCTCAAGTTTCATCTCCAGAAGCTCAGCCTTGAGCTCACTTGGCCTCTCTAGTTGGTATCCGCCTCTCCTCTCTGTCTTCGATTTCATCAGAAACCAACAGATCTTTGATTTTTGTGTTTCCGGCGATCTGAATCTGAGTCTTGATATTTGATTTTGTTGTTGAATTGCAGCCTAGGGTTTTTTAATCGGCCGCTTCCATGCAATCACATATTCTGCAAGTTCGATTCTTTCTTCGATTGACATGATTTTCAAAGTTCTGATCTTTTTCTTGCTTTGGGTTTTACTTGCAGCACCTGTGTACCCAATCGGACCAATTTTGGAGCAGAGTGCCCTCTGTGTAATATCCAAGTTCCCCGTCAAGGTATGTGTGTTGATGCCCTTGATTAGGGTTTTATGGTTGGAGATGGTAATTTTCCCTAAAAATTTGATCTTTAGGTCTGAAGTTGTTATCTTGATCTAGGTATAGCTGTAAATGCCTTTGATTAGGTTTCTGGGTGAGAAATAGTAATTTTGCATAAAGCCTATTGTATGAGAAGTGATTTTTATTGTCCTCTGTGCATAGTGTGAAGGGATTTCTAGAAATAGAGTAGCTTGAGCACGGCTTAGTCTACTGGAGTATCATTAAAATGAGATCTAATGATTGACATATATTAACTAAAAACCTCACTTAATTTCAAAATATAAATAAAATGAATACGAAAGTAGTCAAGATTATTTAGATTTTAGGTAGTATTGTACGAATATGTATTCAGAAGTCATTACCTAAGATGGCTCTTTGTGTGAGTGAACAAAAGGGGAAGACAAATTTTTTTTTATGCAAATGGGAAGGGCTGTTTTCAAAATAGAGGTTCTATCCTCAGAGAGTGTGCCTAGACTTTAGCTCTTGGGTTTGCGGGTCTCAAAGCTTGAGATCTAAACCGTAAACCACAAGTGATGTACGAGACCCTTAAAAAGCTTTAAATGATTATTATGTGTTTAGGGTTTTTGATCAAACAGTGTTAGCCGTTAGGTCTTGTTTAATGATACCCAACGGCAACCCGTGTTTATTTCAGGAAACTATAATCCCTAGTCTTACAAATTTATACCCTACAACAAAAAAATACATAATTCCTAGTTCACCGAGACACAGACCCTCTTTATCTTCATCGTCCTCCTCCCTCACTCCTCTTCTCGCGAACATAACCCTCAACCCCTTTGCTTCATCATCCAGTGCTTAAATTTGTAATACTGTTGACCTTGATAGTTACCTTGTATTCACTTTCCAGAGACTTTGGTAACAAGTTGGGCATGTATCTATAATTTTAGTTGCCTACCTTTGTATTAGCTAGTAGCTTTTCTCTTTTCTTCCTCTGTTGTTCTGGAGTTATGACCTATATGTTTTTTTTTTTTTTGTTCATTATTTTTTGAACTGACATTGTGCATCTACTTTTCTGGATATTGACTCCCATAATTTGATAGTGTTTTGTTATTTTAGGTTACATGTTTCCAGGTAATTGGTGTTTCTTTTGTTAATTGAAGTTTATATGATTCAGTTGTTCATGTGTGGAATTTGGTTTTGTTTTGTAGCCTGTGCTTTTACTGACCATGATTACTCTTTTGTTATTTGCCTTTTACTGGTCCTGTATCATTTCAATGTGCACGCAGATGGATTTGTTGAGAAGCATCTATATGATTAATAATTTTAAATTCTGACTATTCTTTCAGTTAATCATTTGTAGTTTCTGTTCTTACATTCCTGAAATATACTAACTGACACTGTTTGTTAACTTCCAGTTTCAAGTAACACTACACCAATAAATGAATCAGACGACAGTTTTTCACTGTCGTCTGATAAGGCCCTCTGCTGTTGTCTATCTCAATGCCGTCTGATGGATAATCAGACAACAGCACGTAACTGTCGTCTGAGAAAATTTTGCACAACATCAGCGGCTTACATGACTGTTGTCTGAACACCAGAAAGAACAACAGGGGCTTATATTCTTACTGTTGTCTGAAGGCTGTGTCAGACAACAAGTGCTTATATGTTTGCTGTTGTCTGAAGGCTGGGTCAGACAACATGTAGCTGAAAATCCCATTGTCTATCCATTATTGATATTATAGGTTTCTCCAAAAAACTGTTGTTTGTTGTTTTGCCAGACGATGGCTTTTTCATTCTTTTTGTCCTTAAAAGTATTATAGTTAGATAGCTCATACAATAGTTTTTGCTAGGCATTTTATGATGATCAATTATTGGACAATAGTTTTTAGATGGAATATAATGGTTTGAGAGACATGCATTCAAATGGCCTACATTTTGCATATATGGAATCCAAATGAGAACACATTCAAAAGAGATTCATTTATGTAAAGATCTGATACATTCATCCATATATTCAACAAAGTCATTCCATCCCGGAATTGTTATAAACTACTCAGAGAAAGACAGGAGCCATGACCACCATTTTTGTAGCAAGCATTTTAATAAGGACATGAAGTGACGGTCCAGCTGTGTCTTTGAATGGGTCTCCCACTCTGCAAAACAAACAAGAGGATATCATTTTTGAGAATTCAGAGACTGGTAAATGATTAACAGAATATTAGATAAATCATAATGACGAAAACAATAAGAACTTGGTCAAATCTGCTGCCATGCCACAGTACCACTAGACATCTCCAAATTAACAGAAAAAGGAGGACAACAGGACTTACATGTCTCCTGTAATTGCACCCTTATGACAATCACTTCCTTTGCCTCCGGATAGTATCCAAATATTCAGAACGCAATACCTGCAAGGGATTCAAGCAATAATTATTCCTTCATGATCTAATTAATATGGAAGCAACAACAAACTTATCTCCACTCCATGCCCAAATTTATAAAAACATAATTGACCCACCAACTGCTATAGGTGAAATAATAGCCAAGGCACCAGGTTTTATCATCTCCCTCAAAGATGCAGATGCTACAATAGCAACACAACGTGCATAATCTGGGTTCTCCTTATATTCTTGCAGCAACATGTCAGAAAAGGCATTACTAAAAGGAATGCAAAACATCAAAAATTCACACTGTACCTTGAGCAATAGGTGAATAGGCAATCGAAGTGATCCCAAGTTCGTCACATGTAGCCTTATCTCCATTCTCCTCTAGTGCCTTGTATATGAGACTATAATTCACTTGCTTTGATGCTAGTGGGATACCTGTCTTTTAGAGTTTCTCGTATGCATCATGCAATCTCTTTTCTAAAATAAGGAACTTTATGCATCATGTTCTAATTAATTAAGGAGGGCATGCAGTTTCGTAAAATTGATATCTTTCCAATGTGCCAATATCTTCTATACTTACTAAACTAAAGAAGAGAATAAAATAGACAAGCTGCTTATACTGTAGAGAAAGTATTTCATTGTTCATAAGAACAAAACAATAGACTTGTCTTTCTTTGGAAAAAGCACAAGATAATATATAGAAGTCATAGAACCATGATAACTAGCTACTAGCTGCCACTACGAGCTGTGATGAGAGGAAGACAAGTACTTTTGTAGTTGCAATTTCCACCAACAGAAGCCACACTACAGTGGTGATAATAACCAGGATGTTTTGGAATCCTTCTTTCATTTCTTTCTTCACTTTTTATTCTTGCAGTTATTGTGATAGGTTTATCAAACAAAATTCCATCAAGTACAAATTTAAGTATTTCTCCATGTGCATACATAACAAGGAATTCCTTCATGAATAACTGCCCTGCTATATTTGCTTTTAGATTGAAAGATGTGATCAATGTATAAATTACATGCTACAGAAACAAAACAAAAGTCCTCCATAAGAAAAATAAGAACTACAACTTCTGGAAGTCAAGAGACATAATAAGATAAATGTCTTACCACCCACTTTGTTAGAGTTTTCCTATCGACTTGTCCAGTCTTTTTTATGTCAATTAGTGGCCACACAAGCTCCACTTCTTCCTCGATCATGAAACAGTGATACATTGGGTACCTGAATTATTCGATCCTCGATCCAGACCCAATAACACCCCCAAATCCAAAGTTACTGACTTACAAAACCACAAACCCATTGATATATACATGAAACTGAGCATTATTTCAATCAAAATTACAAGAATTGAAGCCCTGGAAATGGAGTCGTACCATGTGGGTCCCCGGCTCGCGGATCTGGAACTCATACTGGATGACCGCTGGAAAACCCTAGCGGTTTGGTAAATTTGGGGGGAATCGGGATTGGGGTTTTGGTTTCAGAGTGAAATTGAGCGATCTGAAATGGACGAGTCCAGAATGAAGTGGCCGCCATCGTCGAAGGTGGAGTCCACGTTGGAGCCGTAGTCGAAGACGTTGTCGACAGGAGAGAAGTCGGAGAGGGCGCGGGAGAGGGTAGAGAGAGAGAGAGCGTGAGGTTTGTGTAGGGAAACGCCATCGGAAATTCGAAGGTGGAAGATCCGACGATTACACGGGTAGGGGAATTTCGATGTTTGCTATGATGGATTGAGAGGGAGGACGAGAGAGACAGGTTTTGGGAGAGTTTTTTTTGTTTCTTTGTTTTCTTTTCTCAGCTCAATCTCGTGGGTTTTCATAGCAAACTTCAAAAAGAGGGAAGAGATGCACAACGAGAGAGAGAGGTCAACTGAAAAATAGAGGCGGGCGAGCAAAATTGCAGTGCGAATATGTGTGGGAAGAAAAAGTGGGAAATTTAACTTTCAAACAAAAAATTAGGCGGGCTGAGCAAACTATTGAACCCTAAAACTCAGACAACATCAATTTCAATACATTGTCTAAAATAAAGTCACACAATAGACAACTGAAAAACTGTTGTGTGAATCAAAACAACAGGCGACATATTTTTCAACCATTGTATTAAGAGTAATTGCACAACAGAGAAGTAATAACTGTTGTGTGATTAAAAACAATCAGACAACATCTTTTATCCACCACTGTGTTAATCAACCTTGGACAACATCACATAATTACTGTTGTCTGAATTAATTCATTCAGACAACATCAAAAAAATCAACCATTGTCTGAAATGTTATTGCACAAGAGCAAAAAAAAAACTGTTGTTGGATTCGAAAACTTAGACGACAGAATATTTCTTGCTGTCGTCTGATTAATTCAGACGACAGTTAAAATGTTTGCTGTCGTCTGATATGTGTTGTCTGATTCCGAAATTGGTGTAGTGTAAGCTGCGTTTGAAATTCTGAGGGTCAAGGGCTGTATAAGTATCAGACAACCTTTCCAGCTACGTTTAGTAAAGGTTAGTATAATAATTTAAAGGCTAGTATACAAGGTTAGTATAACATACACAATAGTAAGCTGTATAATTCTGTTAGGTTAGTATACTAACAATGGCCTTTTATAAGTATCAAATTGGTGAAGATATTGTATCTGTTAGGTAAAAAACTTAGTTGCTGAAACTGCAATTGAACTTAGAATGAAATTATCACAGTTTAATTTTTCTGAACTATTGTAATTGTTGTTTACTTTTCTGTGTTCTCCTGATCATGGTAACCATTAAATCCCAAGCATTGCTCATTTCTCCATGCTCAGAAGTTAGGCAAAATTTACAGAACCACAGAGCACAAAATTTACATTATGTTGCTCTACACACGCACACACATATGTGCGCGTGCGCGCGTTTTCTGTAATATTTGAGTGATACTTCAGGAAGAGGATCTTGTTGAAAGGCCGTTCAAGAAGAAACAGATCAGGATCGAGTTTCCTGAATGGGGAAGAAGTGGGAGATTTGCTCCATTTGGAGGTAAGGTGGGTTTACATATTTTGTTCACAAGTAAAAGTGCTACAAGCCATTTTTTTTTCACCTTAAAAAGATCTATTCATCTGCAAATTGTGTGTATTAATTGCAACCATATCTGTGGTCTACCAGGTGTTGTTTAGCAGAGCAAATCTCACAATTGAAAGAGGAGAGAAACTGGCCATTATTGGCCCAAATGGATGTGGCAAGAGTACTTTGCTGAAACTAATAATGGGTTTACAAAAGCCAATAGCAGGTGAAGTTCTGCTTGGGGAGCATAATGTCCTAGCAAACTTTTTGAGCAAAATCAGGTGTGTACTGCCATTACTATTTGCTACTTTGAAATAACTAATAGCATGGGGTTTCTTCTTAGTAAAAGAGGAACCGGATCTGTAAATTTCCTTGTCAGAATATATTGTTGGTTGACTTAGCTTTTATGGGATACACGTAACATGCTTTGTTCAGAATTTTATGTTCAAAACTACTAATGTTGACTCTGTGTCTAGTTCAGTGATTTTAATTTATATAGGGATCTTTTGTGTTAACTGTAAGTTTTTGAGTCCTAAGCATGGTAATTTTATTTAACCATTCATATGATTCTCAGTGGCATGCCTTCGCTTCTCATGTTTAGGTACAAAAATCTGGCAGTTAGTTAGTTTGGTATGAAAATTTGGCGGGTACAAAAATCTGGCAGAGAAAATATAGTCACTTGACTTAATTTCTCATAACTTTGTTATTATGTTCATGCCTCATTCATCAAAATGATTAAGTAAACCCTTTGATATATTAAATCAATTTCAGTAGGAGAGGAGAGGCAGCAGCCAACCGGATATTGATCAAGTGCGAAATGAGTGGGGGAAGTTTGTTGTCAACACATATGTGCATGAGCCTTGAAGTAGCGCGCTTGTTGCTGGTACAATTTTGATATGGAAAGCATCTTTTTTGTGCTTCTCTGCTGGTACATTATCATGCACCATGTGGCATGTTTTGGAACAATACATATATATGTATCAGCTTTTTGATGTCCCAAGTAGATGGGCATGCACTAGAATGCTTTTCTTATTTGAAATGTTGGCTTCAATGATTAGTGGTTTGCAAAGTTTATATTTGATGGTTGGCAATGTTTATATTTGATGAACTACTGTTCATTTGGTAAATGGACCAAATGAATGTACAATTTAATTCAGGAATGGGATGTTCAAATAATCAGACAACAGAATAGAGATATAATGACAACTGCCCGTTGTCTGAATGGGCAAAATTGGGACAAACACACTGCAATCGTTCATATCACACATCAGTTTTTAACAAATCAATCTCTTCTAATTTATACTCACATAACAGAAGCAATTGAACTCTGTTGTCCAAAAACTAAATCAGACAACAGTTGCAATTGAACTCCGTTGTCCCAAATGTTGATCATACAACAGATATAGTCTAAGCACTGAAGTTTGAGGATCAATCAGACAACACAAAAAATAAAAGTATGTTGTCTGATATGCTTAACATACAACAGCTTGAAACCAAGCACTGTTGTCTGAAGGCAGCGCTTCAACTGCTGCGCATGGCATCTGCCAAGCTATCTGTCGAGCCATCACACAACAGTTATAACACATACCCGTTGCCTGTTTGTTTATCAGACAACTGTGTTCCACCGTTGTCTGAATTTTCAACAGACAACGGCTCGCTCTACAACGGTGGCACTCCAAATCAGACAACAGTTTCTGTCTGTCGTCTGATAAGGATTTTGGCATAGTGTGACATTTTGACGGAAATCCATGATTTGAGGCCCGAATTCCTTTTAGAAGCCCATCGACGAGTATTAACTGAATATCTCTGTTCATTAGAGATATATGACATATTTTTATGGGTGAAAATTATTAGGAATCTTAGAGGAGAAGCTACTTGATTTCTAAAAGGAAAAGAAGTGAAAATCTCCCAACCTAAGCAATAAAAGAGGGATGTGATCAGTTTAGACGTAGGGAGGGCCGCACAAGAGAAAGTAAGAATGACATCTTCTGCCATCAACTAGCCGCCATCTCTTCCTCTTCCTTTCTTCTAGTTTTTGTTTTGTTCATGACTATGTCTATCTAAATACTTTTGTAGCTAGGGGCGATTTCAAAGTCCCAAACATGTTCAATTCATATTGATGACAATTCAGTTTTTGGTTTTCTATATTATCAATTGAGTGTTTGTTTCACTGTGTCTACAAGATGAATCTTTGCTTGTTTGTTTAGGTGCGCAACTAAATGAATAGGTTAGGGTTCTAATGCTAGGAGTAACACTAGATTCGTATATGTCGTGTGTTGATTCCAATTGACACTATGTCAATAAACTCATCAGACAACAGCCGATAACTGTTGTCTGATTCAGAAAATTTCTGTTGTCTAGTAGCCTGATATCTCTTAGGCATTCAGACGACATATATTACCCGTGATCTATATTTCACTCAAACAACATAGGCCGGCTAATAATCTGTTGTCTGATTGTGTCGAGATATGCCGAATTATGACTTTCTGAGGTTGAACATGTAATCAAACGACAGAAATATGTTGTTATAAAAGATTCTGGACAACATCCATTCATAAAACTCTATCATAAAACTCTATCGTATGTATTTAGTTAACACGACAGAAATCTGTGGTGTGAATATATAGAGTTTTGATCTATCTTGGTTATTTTCTGTTGCGTGAATCAATTCTGGACGACATAAATTTGTTATGCTCTATTGTTTCTTTTTTATTCAAACGACATAATTAAATCGTGTGAGTAAAGAGATTCTTGAGCTGTGCTATTGTCTGACTGAGTTTCACACCATAGATATATGTTGATGTACACACTACACCAAAAACTGCATCACACGACGGTGAAAAAACGTCGTCTGATTTGAAGACTCACCGTCGTCTATCTCGATGTTGTCTGATGAAAAATCAGACGACGGTGAATTCACCGTTGTATGATACAAAGTCAGTCGACGTATATTTCTTAACACCGTTGTCCAAGAACTCGACAGATGCCGGACGCACCCATGCGCAGCACTTGTGCGCAGCAGTTCACACAACAGAATTTGCTTTTATGCCGTTGTGGGTTGAATTTTCATACAACGGTTTTGTAGTTTAGCTGTTGTGTGATTAAAAGTAAGACAACTGTGTTCTAGTATTTTCTGTTGTATGAGCTTAAAACTAGACGACGTTACTTATTGAAATCCGTTGTGTGATAGCTATGAATGAGTTAAACTAGACGACGTTACTTATTGAAATCCATTGTGTGATAGCTATCAATGCGTTGTGTGAATACCCAGAATTTTTTTGTTCAGACAACGTTGGTTGACATTTCTGAAAATCTGTTGTATGATTGCTGCAAACATCCATTCTCTGAATTGATTTGTGCATTAATTTGGTCCATTTTACCCAATGAACAGTGAACATATCTATCAAGCAATCCATCATAATATCTAACATTCTGTACATAAAACTGCAAGAGGCAGTATTTCCCAAAAAAAATTGTCCAAATTTCAAGCCAACAATAAAAGAAGAAAAGCATTCCTAACACTATGCCAAAATCCTTATCAGATGACAGACAGAAACTGTTGTCTGATTTGGAGTGCCACCGTTGTAGAGCGAGCCGTTGTCTGTTGAAAATTCAGACAACGGTGGAACACAGTTGTCTGATAAACAAACAGGCAACGGGTATGTGTTATAACTGTTGTGTGATGGCTCGACAGATAGCTTGGCAGATGCCATGCGCAGCAGTTGAAGCGCTGCCTTCAGACAACAGTGCTTGGTTTCAAGCTGTTGTATGTTAAGCATATCAGACAACATACTTTTATTTTTTGTGTTGTCTGATTGATCCTCAAACTTCAGTGCTTAGACTATATATGTTGTATGATCAACATTTGGGACAACGGAGTTCAATTGCAACTGTTGTCTGATTTAGTTTTTGGACAACAGAGTTCAATTGCTTCTGTTGTGTGAGTATAAATTAGAAGAGATTGATTTGTTAAAAACTGATGTGTGATATGAACGATTGCAGTGTGTTTGTCCCAATTTTGCCCATTCAGACAACGGGCAGTTGTCATTATATCTCTATTCTGTTGTCTGATTATTTGAACATCCCATTCCTGAATTAAATTGTACATTCATTTGGTCCATTTACCAAATGAACAGTAGTTCATCAAATATAAACATTGCCAACCATCAAATATAAACTTTGCAAACCACTAATCATTGAAGCCAACATTTCAAATAAGAAAAGCATTCTAGTGCATGCCCATCTACTTGGGACATCAAAAAGCTGATACATATATATGTATTGTTCCAAAACATGCCACATGGTGCATGATAATGTACCAGCAGAGAAGCACAAAAAAGATGCTTTCCATATCAAAATTGTACCAGCAACAAGCGCGCTACTTCAAGGCTCATGCACATATGTGTTGACAACAAACTTCCCCCACTCATTTCGCACTTGATCAATATCCGGTTGGCTGCTGCCTCTCCTCTCCTACTGAAATTGATTTAATATATCAAAGGGTTTACTTAATCATTTTGATGAATGAGGCATGAACATAATAACAAAGTTATGAGAAATTAAGTCAAGTGACTATATTTTCTCTGCCAGATTTTTGTACCCGCCAAATTTTCATACCAAACTAACTAACTGCCAGATTTTTGTACCTAAACATGAGAAGCGAAGGCATGCCACTGAGAATCATATGAATGGTTAAATAAAATTACCATGCTTAGGACTCAAAAACTTACAGTTAACACAAAAGATCCCTATATAAATTAAAATCACTGAACTAGACACAGAGTCAACATTAGTAGTTTTGAACATAAAATTCTGAACAAAGCATGTTACGTGTATCCCATAAAAGCTAAGTCAACCAACAATATATTCTGACAAGGAAATTTACAGATCCGGTTCCTCTTTTACTAAGAAGAAACCCCATGCTATTAGTTATTTCAAAGTAGCAAATAGTAATGGCAGTACACACCTGATTTTGCTCAAAAAAGTTTGCTAGGACATTATGCTCCCCAAGCAGAACTTCACCTGCTATTGGCTTTTGTAAACCCATTATTAGTTTCAGCAAAGTACTCTTGCCACATCCATTTGGGCCAATAATGGCCAGTTTCTCTCCTCTTTCAATTGTGAGATTTGCTCTGCTAAACAACACCTGGTAGACCACAGATATGGTTGCAATTAATACACACAATTTGCAGATGAATAGATCTTTTTAAGGTGAAAAAAAAATGGCTTGTAGCACTTTTACTTGTGAACAAAATATGTAAACCCACCTTACCTCCAAATGGAGCAAATCTCCCACTTCTTCCCCATTCAGGAAACTCGATCCTGATCTGTTTCTTCTTGAACGGCCTTTCAACAAGATCCTCTTCCTGAAGTATCACTCAAATATTACAGAAAACGCGCGCACGCGCACATATGTGTGTGCGTGTGTAGAGCAACATAATGTAAATTTTGTGCTCTGTGGTTCTGTAAATTTTGCCTAACTTCTGAGCATGGAGAAATGAGCAATGCTTGGGATTTAATGGTTACCATGATCAGGAGAACACAGAAAAGTAAACAACAATTACAATAGTTCAGAAAAATTGAACTGTGATAATTTCATTCTAAGTTCAATTGCAGTTTCAGCAACTAAGTTTTTTACCTAACAGATACAATATCTTCACCAATTTGATACTTATAAAAGGCCATTGTTAGTATACTAACCTAACAGAATTATACAGCTTACTATTGTGTATGTTATACTAACCTTGTATACTAGCCTTTAAATTATTATACTAACCTTTACTAAACGCAGCTGGAAAGGTTGTCTGATACTTATACAGCCCTTGACCCTCAGAATTTCAAACGCAGCTTACTTGAAACTGGAAGTTAACAAACAGTGTCAGTTAGTATATTTCAGGAATGTAAGAACAGAAACTACAAATGATTAACTGAAAGAATAGTCAGAATTTAAAATTATTAATCATATAGATGCTTCTCAACAAATCCATCTGCGTGCACATTGAAATGATACAGGACCAGTAAAAGGCAAATAACAAAAGAGTAATCATGGTCAGTAAAAGCACAGGCTACAAAACAAAACCAAATTCCACACATGAACAACTGAATCATATAAGCTTCAATTAACAAAAGAAACACCAATTACCTGGAAACATGTAACCTAAAATAACAAAACACTATCAAATTATGGGAGTCAATATCCAGAAAAGTAGATGCACAATGTCAGTTCAAAAAATAATGAACAAAAAAAAAAAAACATATAGGTCATAACTCCAGAACAACAGAGGAAGAAAAGAGAAAAGCTACTAGCTAATACAAAGGTAGGCAACTAAAATTATAGATACATGCCCAACTTGTTACCAAAGTCTCTGGAAAGTGAATACAAGGTAACTATCAAGGTCAACAGTATTACAAATTTAAGCACTGGATGATGAAGCAAAGGGGTTGAGGGTTATGTTCGCGAGAAGAGGAGTGAGGGAGGAGGACGATGAAGATAAAGAGGGTCTGTGTCTCGGTGAACTAGGAATTATGTATTTTTTTGTTGTAGGGTATAAATTTGTAAGACTAGGGATTATAGTTTCCTGAAATAAACACGGGTTGCCGTTGGGTATCATTAAACAAGACCTAACGGCTAACACTGTTTGATCAAAAACCCTAAACACATAATAATCATTTAAAGCTTTTTAAGGGTCTCGTACATCACTTGTGGTTTACGGTTTAGATCTCAAGCTTTGAGACCCGCAAACCCAAGAGCTAAAGTCTAGGCACACTCTCTGAGGATAGAACCTCTATTTTGAAAACAGCCCTTCCCATTTGCATAAAAAAAGAATTTGTCTTCCCCTTTTGTTCACTCACACAAAGAGCCATCTTAGGTAATGACTTCTGAATACATATTCGCACAATACTACCTAAAATCTAAATAATCTTGACTACTTTCGTATTCATTTTATTTATATTTTGAAATTAAGTGAGGTTTTTAGTTACTATATGTCAATCATTAGATCTCATTTTAATGATACTCCAGTAGACTAAGCCGTGCTCAAGCTGCTCTATTTCTAGAAATCCCTTCACACTATGCACAGAGGACAATAAAAATCACTTCTCATACAATAGGCTTTATGCAAAATTACTATTTCTCACCCAGAAACCTAATCAAAGGCATTTACAGCTATACCTAGATCAAGATAACAACTTCAGACCTAAAGATCAAATTTTTAGGGAAAATTACCATCTCCAACCATAAAACCCTAATCAAGGGCATCAACACACATACCTTGACGGGGAACTTGGATATTACACAGAGGGCACTCTGCTCAAAAATTGGTCCGATTGGGTACACAGGTGCTGCAAGTAAAACCCAAAGCAAGAAAAAGATCAGAACTTTGAAAATCATGTCAATCGAAGAAAGAGACGAACTTGCAGAAGATGTGATTGCATGGAAGCGGCCGATTAAAAAACCCTAGGCTGCAATTCAACAACAAAATCAAATATCAAGACTCAGATTCAGATCGCCGGAAACACAAAAATCAAAGATCTGTTGGTTTCTGATGAAATCGAAGACAGAGAGGAGAGGCGGATACGAACTAGAGAGGGCAAGTGAGCTCAAGGCTGAGCTTCTGGAGATGAAACTTGAGGGGGTTCTTGTTCATGTGCGGAACGACGCCGTCGCAGCAGTTACCGAAATCTGAAGAGTGCTTGGCGGAGGACTCGGCCATTGGGAAATGTGCAGAGAGAAATGGTGAAGGGGTGGGGTGGAGTGTGGAGTATTTATCAGGCGGCAGGTTATGTTCGTGAGAGGACGATGAAGATAAAGAGGGCCTGTCTCTCGGTGTTTTTTTTTTTTTTTGGTATAAATTTGTAAGACTTAGCGCGTTTGAATGCCGCGCTTGCAAAATAAAACTACGTTCATTTTGAAACGAACCCGCCTATTCTACAGTTTAAGAGAAAAAATTGGAGGGATTTGTTCAGCTGAAAGGTTTTGGTCACTAAACCAAAATCACATGTTATGAAGTCTAGAAACATCAATGACCCAACATAAATGGTCACTAATACTGAACTTTTCGTCATTAAAAATTCAACAATATGTGGGTAAATGAATTTAGTTAGTTCTAAAAGTGTTAGTGACCAGCTAGTAATAGTGGTCACTAATTCAATAGTATTTGTGACCAACATTGATGTGGTCACTGACAATTTGGTCACTAATGCCAGATTTTCTTGTAGTGATAAAAGAATACTGAAAAATGAAAAGCTATTTAGAATAAGCCAATAAGGACCACTACAAAAAAGGAACATGTATTAAAAAACTATAACATGAGAGAAACTATTAACTTGAGTTCAGCAGATCATTTATCCACCAGCAGCTTGCATAATTCAACCTTCAACCACACCACCTGCAGGTAGAACTTATATAAATCTCAATATCTAGTAGTGCATTTACAATATTAAACAAAAATTCAGAGCTTGGACCTAATTATTATGAGGCGAAAACCATTAAACAAATCTAATTTTGTTCAGAAACATATGAACAGCAACGCTGAAACCAACAAATGCAACTAAATTTCAAATTTTCAAGTCAAAAGTCAAAACAGAGAGGCAAAAAGTGACAAATGCAATTCGAACCCAGAAATCCAGAAGGACAAAACAGATCACATATCCAATTTTAATCTCATATCAGTCATATGTATAGCGTATAGCAAAAGTAACAGATGCAATTCGAACCCAGAAATTGAAGCAAGAAAGATGGCAGCAACTTACCAAGCTTGAAGTTTCCGAAATTGAGTCGAAAACTGAAATCGAAGCTGCTTCACCTAGTAGAGTTCGAGCCAAACCCAGACTTGAAGACTGAAAATTGAATACCCAGAAGAAGAAATTAAGAGGAAGCCATAAATCGATTGAAGAGCGAAGACCCCGAAGCAGAAATTAAGAGAAACAAAAACCCAGACTCACCGCGCACCGTCAATCCATCACGGCGTCACCGTCGAAGAAAGAAAAGGCGTCGTACGGCCGTTCCTGAGAGAGACACAGAGAGAGAGAGAGAGAGAGAGAGAGAGAGAGAGAGAGAGAGAGAGAGAGAGAGAGAGAGAGAGAGAGAGAGAGAGAGAGAGAGAGAGAGGCGAGCTTTAGTCGAAAACTTTTAGGTCAGATCGAGTTTCAGGCCTTTTAGCCTAATCAGGAAATTAAAACATGGTAGAATGGGGCGAAGAGACTAAATCTAGAGAAGGAGAAGAGGGAATTACCTTTGTGGTGATGTTGCTTAGAATCAAAACTTTGGGTTTCTTCCTTTTTGGTTTGCAGGTGAGGAGAGATGAGAGAGGAAATGGTTGGCTTCTAAGAGATAGACACGAACAAGAAGAGGGGCCTGAAGGCAGAGTTACTTTGTGCAAGCTGAGTGGGGAGACAAAGTCACTAAGGCCCTAACTAAAGGCGGGCTTTTTTTTTTTTTTTAAAAAAACTTTTTCACACAACGCATGTATGAAATTAAGTTGTCTGATCATGTACATGTTAAATTTGAGTTAAGGGAGCAAGGAGGGAAAATTCCAGCCTATGTGCAATCAAAGAAGCAGTTTTGACGTTAGGGACATATATTTCTCATTCAGACAACACAAATAAGTCATTCCGTTGTAGGAGCTTAAATCGTGTATCAGCATTTCACTCAAATATTGGCCTTTTTGGGGCTACTCACTCACATTTTGGGGTACATGTGATTTTCTTCCAAACTTGCACAACGGAAACAAAAAAATGCGTTGTATGTTGTTTTGCAACTTACTCTCATACAACATATACAACAATACTGTTGTGCAAGGTGAGTCAAAATTTCGACCCAAATTTGAGCAAGGTGAGGGGGAATTTTTTTTTACATTCAGACAACAGACAAATCCTTAAAACTGTTGTACAATAATCTTGGACCCAAAAAAATTGATGTACGACCTCCTTATACAACGCAAATCTCATTAAACCTGTTGTGTGAAGCAGTTTCAGTGATCACACAACGGAAATTTTTTTTCGTTGTCTAAAAAGTGTAGTGTGATGCAGTTTTTGGCATAGTGTAACTAGCTACACATGAATCAAAAACTAATATAATATCTTTTCAGTTCAACAAAACCTTCATGTGTCACTTTACCAAGCATCTTGTGCACTATATTCTTATTTGCATCACCTCCAAGCTTGTTGTGAAGCTTCACAAGTTAGCACATATTGCAGCACCAGAAGGAATGTTCCTTTTTATTTGTGGTGTTGAGTAGAACAAATCTGATTGGTTCTTCTAGGATTTGGATATTGGAGTGCGAAGAACTGTTTCCTCTATATCTACTTCTTCACCATTCAAAAACCTGCACAAGGTTTCCCATCACTTATCAAATACTAAATTACCAATACATGTCATAATAATTCAATGTCGATAGATAAGTCAGACTGGTGATTATATCAGCTAAGATAGAGGTACATTTGAACATTATACACATGTAATTAATGAGACAAATAAGAAAATCGTAATCTACTAACGAGACTAAGTAGCTTAAATGATAGAGCAAACCTGAAATGCACAGGAGCATAAGTTTGAAAAAGTACATAAGTATTGCTCATGTTGACTTCACTATCAATCCAATCAATCAAAGTTTCCATTGATCTCTGGTATGCAGTTAACATGAAAAAGTCAAATTAACAAATTAATAATAAGCCTCTAGTTGTGAAGGGTACCAGTTGATGCCGGATGGTTTGTAATCAAAAGCATATTTAAATGTTGTAGCAGCTGCACCATATATCCCAGAGAAAATTGCAAACAATTGACTAACAAGTTAGGTATCTTTCAATATTTTTTTATGATAAAGATATGAAACCAATATACTGAAATGAATTGACTGATAAGTGGATTACCTTGTGAACCCACTCAAACTCCCCACCTCTAGGATCAAATGTCCCGTGCTGCAGACTGATCAATTTAAGGGTAAAACGAGGACCACACTCCTGAGTGTTTAAGACAGGAAAGACCGTTAAGATCTACATTTATAAATGATACAATAAAGAATAAAGAAATAAACGTAAACTGCATGCTATGGTAAATGTGGCAATACCCTGCCTTCCTATGTCACATAAATGGACCAAGAACGAAACATAAGGACATTTCAAGTGGTGGAGGAAATTCAGCCAGGGCCCTAGGCCAAACCAGATCGAGACAAGAAAGCAAATGCAAGAGGAACAAATAAATAATTGACACCAACCTGTAGGCGCGCAAATGGTTTTGCTTTAGTAATAGCGTCAGCTTTGGAATCCTTGGTCTTTTTGCCCTTTACTTCAGCCTGTTTAGTCTCTTTGGTTTCAAAAATGTACCTAAACACATAGAAATTAATGACATCAGTAAACAAAAAGCTCTACGGCAATGGAAAGTATATAAGATCACAAGTATAAGAAAGGATCACTGCAAGAACTAAAAATAGCAAAGGAGGCACACCGATGATGCCGGAAGAATATAAAATCTCGCTGGTTGTGGAAAGTTACAACTCGCCGACCACTAAAATTTGGTTCTTGAGGGAAAAGTGACTGTATTAGAAAGTAGGTGAAAGAAGAAAATTACCATTAGGAGCTTGAAGGTAATCCATCCTTACATAAGAAACCACTTGAAACTAATTGTACAGGGAAAAAAAAAATGAAATTACCACATTGTGTGATGAGGTGTATTTGAACCAAAAAGTCCAAAATGCATCTAATATAATGTGAGAACATGTCAAACAAGTTAAGGATTGCAACCTCCCAATACGATGACCAAGGCGTGTTGTAAAGTTGTTTAATACAAGCTCAAGCTCATGACTGGTTGGATTTCCATGATTCTGCAGGCATGCCAAATAAAGAATAAGGAAAGAAAATGACAGTTAACACACCCTATATTAATTCCCCAGAGATGAAAAATTAATACTTTGCAGAATTTTATTCTTTTGGACTCTTTCAAGATTTTTAATCTCAATGACTCCTCTTTTCACCAACTGAAGAAAATAAAAACTTTTCATCGCAATATGTGGCAAAACAGTATAAAGATGGTATTGTTTTGATACATGCAACATATAGCAACGAACCTTGATATCCTTCCGTAAAACAAGCTTTGAGAGCTTAAAATGGGCAGTAGGTCCATTAGGTAAGCCAATAATTAGGAGAGCATCTGAAAAATGATTGCAGTAGTTGAAGTCAGATAAAAAACAACAGGGAAAATATGGGGACGATCTCATTTCACACAGAATTTAGAAGTTAAAGACATCAGAAGCAAAGTCTGAGAGACCAACCTGGTTCCCGGTGATTGGTATGAACAACAATCAAAGAAGTGAATTCCTTTTTATTTGCATACTCTATAATCTGCAACAATGAAAAAGATTACATATATTAACTGTTTGAACTCCATGTTTGTTACATTGAAAAAGTGAAAAACAAATTGATATAAAAGACAGAAATGGTACCTTTTTCAAGTCATAAGTGTCTCTTTTATAGTACTGCGCATTTGGGATCACCGAAAGTAGTTCCTCAATAAAAGCAGGACCCCTCTGAAAACCACCAAAACAACAAAAAGCATAAACCTTAGCACACATTGGCAATCACCTTGTCATAAAATATATCAGTTTCGTAACCAACAAAAGCTAAAATGACATTGAAAACAAGTAAAAGATCAATACATACAGAAGAGTTAAATCGGCAAGTGGTGATCAATATCTTCGGATTCGATTCACGCTTCAAAACCGCACTGAACTCATCCGCATCATTTATAACAAACAACTGCAAACTCTCTAATAACCTGCCACCATATATCTCATCCTTCTTCCCAATTAGTACTTCCCTCTTCAAATGGTTTTAACATCCTATTCAGTGACCACTTGCTGATTTGCAGGGATAAGAAATCAAAGTGACATTCTTTCATAGTTTCTGAGTTCAGTATTCTTACAATCATCTTCATTTACACCATTTCAGCACTTCCTGCAGTCTCTCCCTGAACTTTGAATTAGCTCTGATCATCTGCGGCTTCATCGTCTAATAAAAATAAAATTGAGTTAATTGAGTTGAAAGCAGAAAACGATTTTATTGTTGACACCCCCATGGCATTCATGCCTTATTTTTATAACTTAAGACAAGAAAAAAAAGTACAAAACCTCAAATTTCATATAAAACCAAATATAGCAGATACAGGCAATGGCATAGGAAATTTGAAAATGTTCATTATTCACTACCAAATTTTGTTCACTAGGGGACACCATGAACAGATTGCACAATAAATGAGGTTTATATGCGAGTTTACTATGCTACAAGAACAACTAAAGAAGCTTACCATTTAATTAATCAAAACCATCAGTATTAGAGGGATCATCCAAATCCTGATTGTTCTTCACCTTCTTTCCTTTTCCTTTCCTCAGTTTCTTTGTCTTTTTCTTGTCATTGGCCGCTTTGGTTGAGTTATCTAGTGAAATGACAAGAGCAAACCGCACTGAGTTCATTTTGAATGCAAAATTCTGACCAAGTAATTAACAAGTTAACATTTAACAAAGCTAGAACTCCACTTTACCTTCAATAGAGATCTGAACAACTTTTCTCGAATCACCATTATTTTCTTCTCTCTTTTTCTCTTTCTCATCTCTGAAGGTCCTGAACTTTTATCTAGAAACAATTCAACACAATATATATCAACTTTTTTATACTTTATTCTCTTCTCATCATAAGCCTACAGAGCAAAACTTCAACTTTCCAGGCCGAATTATCCAAGTGTCTTCTGTCTACTACATAATGGACATCAATTACACACATTCATGTATTGGTTTTTGTTCTAAAATCCAAAACCCTTTCTCTACTAACTTCATTCTACATAATCCCAGAAGCATTCAAGTCAATTCAAACAGCAAAACGAATCAAAAACAAAACTTGAATCAAAGTGCAAGAGATTAAAGCGATAAACCCTTTTCAACAGGCTCCAAATTTCTCTGGGCAAGCTCCTTGTTCTGCTTCTTGTCCTTGACTCCTATCTTCTCTCTGAGTAAATAGCTCAACTACAGAACTGAGACTACCTTATCTTACTTGAAACCAATGCAAAGCAAGAAGAAGAAGAAGAAGAAGAAGAAGAAGAAGAAGAAGAAGAAGAAGAAGAAGAGGGTATCTAAACCTTAAGGAAACGAAACAAAATATGAGACCAAGTTCTGAACTTGACTAAACTTGACTGATTTCACAGGTGTTGCGTGTCTTTGGCTCATGGATTGTCTCGGATTCGAGCAAAGACTTCGACCGGGTGCATCGATGGAGATTCTTTTTAGGGTTGAGTTGGGGTTTGGCCAGAGACGAGTAGACTTTCAAGAACTAGAGAAGATGACGGCATTATGAGGTTTTGATTAGAGTTTGGTGGCTGTGATTGGATTTGGTGGAAGAAGGTGTCGGAGCCAAGGCACGATGTTGAAGCCTTGAAGAGGAGTTGAGGCTTCTGGGAGAGAAGAGAATAAGAGAAGAAGAGAAGAAATACCCCGTCTGGAGCTTGCAAAGAATGAGATTTATCTTCTTTCTGGGGCAGAAGAAATACCCTAATGGAGTAGAACCCAACTCAATTGGTCAGAACCCAAATCCTTCATTTCAGCAGAATGAAAAATCCCCAAATTGAACCCAACTCGAACCCTAATCGAGTAGAACCCAAATCGAATAGAATCTAAATCCAAACTTTGAAAGATGGTGATTTGTGATGGCTAAGTGTTTTGAGAAGATGATGAAGAAAAGCTCCAGATTTTAGTAGAAGTGAAGAAAAGCTCGGGGTTTCTCTCTCAGACATGAAAAATGGCCAAGGCAGTAAGTGTGCCCTTGAGTTGCCTAAGGCAATAGGCTTTTTTTTTTCTTTTTTTTTTTAAGTCAGACAGACAACGTATAGATATGTTTACGTTGTCTGATTTGTTACATAGCTAAGGGAATGAAAGATGGAAATTTCCTGCCTCTGCAATCAAAATATTAGGTTTCGCACTTAGGCTAGTCATTTCTCATTCACACAACAGAAATAGTTCATTCTGTTGTTGGAACTTGCAAGCATAACAAACAATTGCAGCCGAATTTTCTCGTTTTGGGGGGGAATGAATGTCATTTTGGAGCCATTTCCAAATTTTGTTACTCACTTACACAACAGAACATTAAAAACCATTGTATGATGATTTGCAGGTATACTCCTACAACGGAAGTAACTAAACTGTTGTCCAATTTAATAGCATCTAGGGTACAATTTGGAGCCAAATTTAACTCAATGGTAGGAGGGAAATATGCCGGTCTTTTTTTTTCATTCAGACAACAGATAATCTTTCTTTCCGTTGTGTCATCAGCTCCTAACTAGAAGTTTTAGAATTTGAGCATCTTTATACAACGAAGATTTATTAAATGTGTTTTATGATTCAATTGTTGTCAACAGACAACAGAGGATTTGTTCTCCGTTGTGTGATCACCGTTGTGTGATGCAGTTTTTGGTGTAGTGACAACACTATAAACAATAGTTTGAAAAGTTACTGTCATTCTGAGTTTGCTTTAACAACATTGGTTTGTACGTTTTGTTGTGGTAATTAACTTTGAGCAATGGATTTTGTGGTTTTCTGTTGTCTGGTTGTCATAAGGAATATAGATGGGCTTGTTTCTTCTGTGGTCTTCTGTTGTTTCAGACAACAGATATTTGGTAAATTCTGTTGTTTGATGTCAACTATAGTATCAGTTTCTTGGTTATTTATGTTGTCTCAGTTGTCTTATAACCACAGATATCTGTTGTTTGATGTTTTGTTCAACGTCAGCTTGATTTGGTTTTTATGTTGTATGAGTTGTCTTATAACCAGGCCTTTATGTTGTCTGATGTTTGGTGCAACGTCAGCTTCTTTGGGTATTTATGTTGTATGAGTTGTATTGTAACCACAACATATATTGAAAAACCTGTGTTGACTAGCAAGCACAATAACAACATCCAACTATAACAAGTCAAAAGCCATTTCATTTAAATCAGCCAGCAAACTACATCAATATTCATTCAACATTACATCAATCCATCCTAAAAGTTGGGTAATCTGTTAGGAGGTCAAAATATGATCGATAAAGGCAAAAGTCGATCATATTAGTTAGGAAAAAAAAACCCTCCATAATCTAGCTATGCATTCAATGTCAATATGCACAAAAACAGCTTGCCCTAACTACGCATATACCACAGACCCTCTTTATGCGCACTACACTTGTGCAAACTTCATAACATGCTTTGCCCATTCAGCCCGAACTTCATCAATATCCTTTTCTGTGTAAACAAGATTTGTTCTTCTATCTCACTACATGCTCTCATAATTCCTAAATTCATTTTAGACAAAGTCAATTTACGATTTAAGTCACTTATATCTTTAACTTGAAAAAAGATAAATGAGGAAAGATTGTAGGGTAGATCAAATAATCTCACCTTCTTGTTTGTTTCTTGAAGCTCTCCAGCAAGATTGAATTTGTCAAGTATCAAATAGACCTGCATACAAGAACATGTTAAGATATATCGGATGACCAATAATTTGGGCTAAAAGCTTTAAATATTTGCATGATAAATTGGTAATGTCAGAAAGAACTTGTACCAACTTAATTATTATAATATAAGGCAAGCTAGCCATTTATGCAAATTAGCTAGTTAGGTCGATATATGAAATTTATGATACCAGATCCCACCAGAATATATAATTAATTAACATGCAAGAATAAAATACAAACCTCAAATATTTTGGGCAGAAACTAGTTTTAAAATGCATCACAGAGATCAACATAGGAAAATATGTACCATATAAATCATAAATTATATGGTACTGTTAATTTAAAAAAAAATATATTACCAGTTGATATAAAGAAATGGAGTAAGAGTAGTAGTAGAGTAGTGCACGTACTTGTTAGTACTAATAGAAGAAGATCGAAGAAGAACTATGATGAGGATGCATGACCAATAGCAAATCTCACTTTGGGTTGACTAATAAGCCTTTCATTGTGGATAATCTGAATTGACAGAAAACAGTAAAAATGAATCCAAAGTGAATGAACATATACACATACTTCCACAAACACAGCATTACAAAACACTGAAATCCACGTTGCAGTAGTAGTCCCTGCTGAGTTTCACCATCAACTCACATAAAGAAACCAAGACACACAATAACTAATACATAAGGAAGAATGTGATGCATAAAAACAACCAGCCAGGGAGTCGAGTAATGCATGTGATGCATAAAACAAGCAGGACAAAAGATACATATAAAGCAAAATCTGCAATTATTCCATGCCCACCCATATTGGCCTTTTCTTGATCTCTTCCATAATGACTATGTTGAGTAACAGTCTCTTTAATAGAACAAATTCACACATGCCTTCAAGGCCGTCATATCTTTGAAAGGGAGAGAGAGAAAGAGACACTAGAGAAAGAGAGAACAAGAGGACATCGGCCATCATGCAAGCAAGAGACTAGGCAAATATTTCCTTGTAGACTCTGTGACCACAATTACTGTTGCACTAAACATGATCTTACCTCAAGAGATGCCAAGTACATGCACAGAATGCTCCACCAAGAAGGGGAACCTGCACCAACCCAATTCAATCACAAAAACTTTAATTAAGAAGACAAAGACATTGAAATAGTACTAAAACTAGAAAGCAAGGTCAACATAAAGTTCCTCCACCAATCCATCTTTTCTAAGGGCTATTTTCAAAACTTGGAAACCCAGCTTTGCAACTTATGGCTAAATCAAAATCCACAATCTAATCGCAATTCAAAAAGACCATTGAATGACACCATTTCAAAGCACAGCTGAATACGATCAAAGATTTGATGGGGGACCTAACAATAATGATGTCCACTATGTGGTTCCAACAAGTGATTTCCCAGCATTGAAACTGCTTTTACTTTTGGCTGGAGCAGGATGATGCAAGTTGTTAAAATTATTTTATTTTCAGTTTCTTAACAAAATAGAAAAGGCCAAATGACAAGCACTCCCAATCATGGATTCTCCTAATACATGTGAGCAAAATCTAATACCCACGATCAAAGACTTCAAGTAAGTACTTCCAATACAGTATGACTAAATGACAGTAAATATTAACATTTAGCTATATAACACTATCCATCTAAACCATTAAATATATAACTCAATATAGGAAAGTTTTCAAACCATATAAGTAAATGCATCAGTACCATCTCAATCAAAAGGTTTGTACTACCCCCTCATGCAATTTTCATGGTACCCTTAAACCAAGGAGTACCTTTAAAGTTTTGGTTGGTTAGTATTTAAGAATAAGGTTTGAACACATTAGCATAATTGAGACAAATCTAATATTCAAGAAACAAAACGAAAGAGTATGTTCGTAATTCATGGACTGCAAAAATAAATCTGGTGAGAAAACCCCCTGACTTTAAAAACAAAAGGAATCAATAAAATTTCATCAAATACATGATGACACAATGTTCACTCACAAGTTTGAGCAAAAAATGATTTTCTAAGTCAGTACCTTAAAGTAATTTTCCACAAAATTGGGATCCCCAAGAGTTGAATAACTTCGATTAGACCCAACACAAATGGAAACAATGGCAACATGCAAAAAAGAAGAAAAGAAAATCAGATACCAGTTAACAAAATGTACTCCAAACAAAAACCCTGCAACCTGAAAAGTTTTCTGTGTACCTGCAACTCATTAAAGTACTTAACAAAGACACAATTCAGAACAGATTAAGAACCAAATTTAGTGTAAAAAAGAAACTGAATCCTAAAAAAGATGATACCTTTCCGATATGAGACAAAGAAGGATGGTAAGAATGAGATGTTGAAGGGTCAATCTCAGACTGGGATTTGCAACTTAAAATTTCTACCACATGTTTGGTATTTGTCATGAACCAAAAGCTAACTCAAATCCCATAAAATAAACTCAATCTTCAGTCATTGCTCCAAATATCAAAATCTAGCAAGTCAAAACTAACACTATAATTATACCTTTCAGAATAAGCAGCAAATAAAAATAAAAGAAGTCAGATACAAGAAGAAAAAATAACAAGATGAACAACTAAAAATGGCCTTAAAGTCATCATAAACTATGTCAGTATGTTACCATATAGCTGAGCTTGTTGAAGGTAAGATATGTTAAAAGACTATCAGAGCCGGCCTGGTGACTCTTGCCGGCCACACGAGTTTGTAGACATTTTGCTGAAAGTGTGTTGATTACTTCCAAAACATTGTCCATTTTATAGTTAGTTCTCTAGTTGACATAAATTAATTAATCCAACACTTTACACACTATGTATTTGCTTGACTAGTACGTGCTCATTCTTTGAAAGCAATGGCTTAGCAGCCATGAATTCAATTAAGAGTAAGTAGAAGCAAAATGCTTATGTAAATGCCAATGTATAGAGAAGTTGATGTTGTACACACTGTAAATAACAAATGCAAACAAAACTATACTTTGAGAGAAACTTGACTAATATGGAAAAATGTATATTCAACAGGGTAAAACTGAAGACGATTGAAATCCATCATCAACATAGTTCTATTTTCTACAACTCTATGACTCATTCTTCTTATTAAAATAGATTCAAGATGGAACTTGTGTTAATGCTGGAACCCATCAAAATTCTTAATAGAATCATAGTTCAAAACTAAAATTTGACAGAAAATAAGCTCAAATTCCCTGAAAATCCACTACAAATGTAAATAAAAATGCAGAAAATACCAAAACTAGTATAAGAAATCGAACATAAACAAAAGAAAAAAAAGTACCTTTCCAAGAGGAGGCAAACCATAGTGGCGAAAGTGAAATGTTAATTAAGAGTCATGCTGGGATTGGGGATTTGCAAAACAAGATTGCTTCCACTTCTTGAGCAATCTATCATGAAATGGAAAATTAACTCAGACCTCAATTAACCCAGTCTTCAAATCCACAAACAGAGAACATAAACTGATAAAGCGAAAACTTTAAAGAAACAAGAGTGGATCTAGAGTGCGTATTGAGATGGAAGATATTTGGGGCTGCGGTATTAGGGTTTGTGTTTTGGGTTTTGGGGCCTGGGATTAAGAGGCAATGAAGTGGGATTTAAGCCTATAAAGGAGAAGGATGACGAAGAGTTTATCAATCCTTGCATATCAATCCGTTGTATAAACCCAAATTTGCTGTAGTGAAGTCGCAGTGACCCGTGAGCTTGCCCTTGAACTTTCCTCTTCCTATTTTGGATTAAAGAGATAACAGCCTCCGCCTGAATCGCTTGTGCTGCTACCCAATGCAATCACCTAGCTAGGCAAAGTGAGATGAACACTTAATCGAGAAACCTAAATACCCAATCCAACAAAAACCTTAAATCTTAACACTTAACCAAGGGGATTACCAGTGATAGATGGAACTCAGACTGAGACCAAGATACGGATTGAGATTGAGACCAACATCGTTTGGCTGGAATGGGGTTTTCTATTTTCGAGGTGAGATGGTTGAGATGATTCTGGGTTTTCAGTTTCCATGTCGGATTCGAAGAAATTGATGTTGGATTGGGTTTTCAGTTCAAAGATTTCTATTGGGTGCGAGAACGAAAGCGAGAGCAAGAGAGGAGATGGGTATGAGAGTGAGAGTGAGAGTGAGAGCGTGCTGAGAGAAGGTTTTTAGGTTTCTTTCAGTTTGATAAATTTGTCGGGCCAAAATTTCATTAAGTGTTAGACGGATATATCTTTACGTTTGTGCAAAAAAACCAAACTGAAAGGAGGGGAAAAAAAAAACCAAAGTCAGTTCAATGCACAACAGAAATCTGTTGTCTGAAACATAACCCTTTCCAAAAATTTCCTTTCAAAGAAAAAAAAAACTCAAACAACCAAAACTAAATCAATCTCAGTGTAATGCACAACAGAAATCTGTTGTCTGAAACAGAGCCTTTTTCAGAAAACTGATTTACTATGATATACACTATATTCAGACAACAAAATTTTTTCATTCTGTCGTTAAAATTATTCAGACAACATAAACGAACCATTCTGTCATCTGAGCTCTGTCGTCTGATGAGTTTATTGATGTAGTGTGAGTAGCAAAATGTTTTCTTGAATTACATGTGACTTAAACCCTAGGTTTAGCAAGACTACCAATGTACTTCTGACCCTAGATTTATCCAAACTCTTTTCTTGCTTAATGATTTTGATATGTTAAACTTAGCGAGCTTGTGTCTAGGTTGCATAATCGGTAATAGATTAAGTGGTGAGCTTGTATTCACTTAATGAGGAACTAAGAAAGGGTAATGGGTTAATTTGAGCTTGTGAGTTAATTTCGGGTAAATTCAATTGAGAATTAAGATTCCATAACTGAGCTTTAATATGATTGAGTGTATTTGGTGGTAGAGAATGAGTCCTTAGCTTTGTTTCTGTCAATAGTTTTAAAGTTATAAAATCTGTTTATGCTTTGTTATCTTACTTTGTTTAGTTTTACGTGAATTATTTCATATATCAAATCAACTCCAATTGTTCTGAAATTTTTTATTCATGTTATTCAATGTGTCTTTAGTGTCCTGTAAAATTTATAGAAAATTCCATCGAGTCTAGGTTAGTTAATTAATTTATTTTCGTTAACTGTTCAGTAGCATGGTTTAGAAAATTCCACCTAAGCATGTAAACCCTAATTCTTTTAGGTTTTGGATTTCCTACACAACAAGAAAGATGAAGGCAATCTCTAAGGATATAAAAGGAGATCAATCTGCAGCAACTCTCGCTCTCTCTCTCTTCCTCCCCTTCTTTAGTTAATTTTGTTTATTCTATGTTTTGCTAGTTTTTATTAGTTAGGGGCTGCTTGAAGCCCCTAGACATGAACTACAACATGATTTGACTTTTGATTTTATTTTCTTGTAATTCAAGATGAGACTTTTGTTTACTACTTTTGCATTGATGAATGTTTGCTTGTATGCTTTGAGTGCACGCTTAGTATGCATGTTAGGATTCTAACGCTTTGATTGTTTGATGCCTGTGTCAATAGTTGGACTCCTCAAACCTTCTAGAGAAGCAATTGTTAGTTTTCACTATCAAGTAAACAAAGTCCTATGTTTAGCAAGGCGCTAAGTTTATTGCGATGGCTAGTGATGTCTCAAACTCTTTTAGACCTTAATGATCTCTGCATGTTTAATCTAATAAGCGTACCATTAGGTTGCATTGCTTGGGAATAGTCTAGGTGTAGAGCACTTCCTGCCTAGCGTACGAAGTAAGAAAGGGTAATAGGTTGTGTTCAAGCGTACCGAGCCAACCTGAGCATCTTCATCTAGATTAATTGAATTAGGATTGAACAAATTATCTTGTGTGTGATTGTCCGGGGTGGATGCATCTTCCCTAACTATCTTTATCATATTGTTTTCAAACCATCTTAAAACCAGTTTTTGTTATTTTTAGCTTCTGTACTCTATATTTTCGTATTTGTTTAATATAGTAATCAATTCCGAATAATTCCAAATTTTTTATCCTAGACAACCATTGTGTCTAGTATATCTCTGTAAATTTTCATAATTTTCTGAATAGTTTAGGGTAGGTTTTAATTATATTTTCGACTGCTGTTCGCTAGGAACAGTTGTCACTTTTGTGACATTGTTTGAGTAGTTATAACCTTAGTCCTCTGCGGGAAAGACCCTTGTTTACCCTTGCTGCAATTAACAATCTTAAGTGCGAATAAGGAAAATCAATAGCTTATAAATTTAGCTATCAGTATATCTGCAAGTTGCTCTTCAGTTGGAACAAAAGGAAAGCTAATAATTTTGGCATCTAGCTTCTCCTTTATGAAGTGACGATCAACCTCCACATGCTTAGTATGATCATGTTGTACTGGATTATGTGATATGTCAATGGCTGCCTTGTTGTCACAATACAACTGCATAGTACTTTTGAGTTTGAAACCAAGATCACGTAACAGATTTCTCATCCACAGCAATTCACACACTCCGTGAGCCATACCTCTATACTCGGCCTCAGCACTAGATTATGCCACAACTTTCTGTTTCTTACTCTTCCATGTAACCAAATTACCTCTCACAAAGGTAAAGTAACCTGATGTTGACCTCCTGTCTGTAATATTTCCAGCCCAATCTGCATCTGTGAAGCCACAAACCTCAAGGATGTTGTTGTGTTTAGAAAACAATACTCCCCTTCCTGGAGCTGACTTCAGGTACTTTAAAATTCTGATAACAGCATCCACGTGACTCTCACTCGGGTTATGCATGAACTGACTCACCATACTCACTGCATATGCAACATCTGGTCTAGTATGAGCCAAATAAATCAAGCGCCCAACTAACCTCTAATAGCAAGCTCGATCAGTAGGTACCTGATCTGGATACTCAGCTAAACAATGATTCTGCTCAATAGGAGTATCAATAGGTCTGCAATCCAACAAACCTGTCTCTGTTAGCAAGTCAAGAACGTACTTTCTTTGGCATAGGTAGATCCCTTCTCTCCCCCTGGCTACCTCAATTCCTAAGAAGTACTTAAGTTCACCCAAGTCCTTCATCTCAAACTCAGAGGCTAGCTGTCTCTGCAGTCTATCCATCTCAATAGTATCATTTCCGGTGATTACCATATCATCCACATAAATAATTAGAGCTGTTACCTTCCCTTGTTGATGCTTGAGGAATAAGGTATGATCTGAGTTGCTCTGTTTGCAACCAACCTTTCGCATGAACTGTGAAAATCTCCCAAACCAAGCACGAGGCGACTGTTTGAGACCATACAGAGACTTTCTCAATTTGCATACAAAATTACCAGGAGAAGCAACTACATACCCAGGTGGAAGGCTCATGTACACTTCCTCGGCTAACTCTCAATGAAGAAATGCATTCTTGACATCAAACTGTTGGAGTGGCTAGTTTAAACTAGCAGAAAACGAGAGCAGAACCCGAATAGTGTTCATCTTGGCAACAGGAGCAAACGTTTCATTGTAGTCTATACCATACATCTGAGTAAACCCCTTTGCTACAAGGCGTGCTTTGTACCGATTCACTGATCCATCTGCATTATGTTTCACAGTAAACACCCAACGACAACCTACAGCCTTCTTGCTTTGTGGTGGAGGCACAAGTTGCTAAGTATTATTCTTTTGCAATTCCTCCATCTCTTCCTCCATTGCCTTCCTCCACTTTGGATCCCCTAATCCATCCTGCACTCTGTTAGGTACTGATACAACAAATATTTGATTCACAAATGATTCATATGACTGAGACAAACTCTTAGTGGACATATAATTGGCTACTGGGTATTTTGATTTGGTAGTAAGACTAGGTTCATATCTTTTGGCTGATTGACCTCGAGTAGTCCTATTTGGTAACACATATTGCTCAACATTAGACTCACTATTGCTAGTACTAGTGGGTAGACATACCTCAAATGAGTGATCTTCAGTACCAGGCAGTTGTGGGTCAGGGGTAGAAGTGATGGCAAGAGGGACAATTGTGTCTTCAACTGCATTTTCAGTGATTGAAACTGGTGTTTGGATGTCTGGACCTTCTGCTTCTGGAGGTGATAAGCTGATGCTCTCAACTGGATCAGTCAAAATACCTCCTACCTGTGTGACTTCTTCTCCGCTTTCTGATTCCTCCCCCTCTCCATGATACAGCTCTTCAAAATATGAATTCTCCCCCTGAAGAGCTGTATCTGAGGAGGAAAAGTAACTCATGTCCTCAAAGAAAGTAACATCCATAGTGACATAGTACTTTCTGGTTAGTGGATGATAGCACTTGTACCCTTTCTGAGAACCTCTGTAGCCCACAAACACACACTTAAGCGCTCGGGCATCCAACTTAGACCCCTGATTTTTAGGAATATGGACAAAAGCAACACAACCAAAGACATGAGCTGGAAGATTATGAAATGAAGGTAAGGAGACATGAGATGCAAGAACCTCAAATGGAATTCTTCCCTGAAGGGCACTAGATGGAAGACGATTAATAAGATGGGAGGAAGCATGGATAGCATTGCCTAAAGATACTTAGGCATATGAGCACTAAAGAGAAGGGCACGAGCCATATCAAGTAAATGACGGTTTTTTCTTTCAGACACTCCATTTTGTTCTGGTGTTTGGGGACATGGGTTTGGTGAACAATCCCTGGAGTTATGGAGATCTGACAAGGCAACGAAACTGATCTGGAAGTGATCTGGAAGATGGTAGACGATGCTTGGAGGACGATCTGGAAGATGGCAGACGACGTCGGTTGAAGGCGGCTGGCCTGACGTTGAAGATGGCTGACTGATAATTGTCGAAGTCCAAGAAGAAGATGGTCAGATCGTTCTTGGACGGACGTTGGTGCAAGGAAGATAACGACAGGATGACAATAACACCATTAAGAGAACAATAACCCTAACAATGGGGTTTTTGAATTAATTCCTCGAACCAGGAACAAATAAAATATAAAAACAAGAGACAAAGTCCTCTCGGATCTTTGCTCTGATACCAAGTCAAATAAGACGAGATATAGAGAATGAATGTTCTGATACTTGATTCATCTCACAGTGGAGGTATATAAAGAAGATTTACAGGAATACAACAGGTAAGTACTAACTACGAAATAATTACAATATATTCTATTCCTAACGTTAAGCCATGACTCAGGCTAACACTATGATGGTACATAGGTATAGGCCATTCATTATACATTCAGTGCTCACTTACAAATAAATGAGCCTATAGCTATCGTAGGAAATAAGCTGAGAAGGGTGTATTGTATATGGAATTAGTGGAACTTTTAAAGAAATCTAAGGAAATTAAAAATCTGGGTGTAGTCAATATAGACTTTTAGCAGTCCATGAAAGTCTTGAGGTATTCAATTAGGATTTTTAAAGACTTCATGAATTCCACCAAAATCTAGAGATATTCAATTAGGACTTTTAAAAATGAATAAAAGTACAGAGGTATTCAAAATATCATTCATACTTATGGAATTAGAAAATCATGGATAGTCATGAATAATCATGGAATTTGCAGTTTTAACTATACATACCAAAAATTTTCCAGCCTCCAGACCAAAGATTTGAAAAAGTCTATCAAAGTTCCCTCTTAAAAAAAAAAAAAAGTCTATCAAAGTTCTTCTCTCTGCGTGAAGAGGTTGGTCCTTCATCATCTCTCTTTCTTGATTTTTTGTCTTTTCTCTAATCTTTTATGATATCAACGTTTTTTGATACCCAACATGTTCATTCTAGTTGTTGAATCTGAATTTTTTTGTTTGTTTTTCAATTGTGATACTTTGAACCCTAAAAGCAATAAAAATGATTTATGAAACCCTAAAACCCAAATATTGTGGTCTACCCCTAAAATCTTGAACATTGTTGCTATGACATACTAAATTTTATCTTATTAATTATTCTCATCGATTTGAATTTATATTATGGTTCAAAGAAAGGTTGAATAATTGAATTTCAATTGATTGATTATAGATCAAGACATTGACCAATATTGTTATGATATATATTAATCAGGCGAAAACAAAATTGATGAGAATAATTAACCATAAACATCAAGTGATCTATATTGTATCTTTATGTTGTTGGGAGATTAGGAATGAGAACAAACTAGCTAGACAAAGTAACAATCATTCATTTTAGTCAATTTCTATTAGAAGATACTTGAGCATTGAAGAGACAACGTGTTATTATCTTGTTTTGTGTTTGGGCTGCATTGGTTTTGTTTTGTTTTGTTTATTTATTTATTTATTTTATATTTTGTGCATGTTAGAAATCTACAGAAGTCAATCGAAGTCATTCATAATAAAGTATATAGATTTTCATGAATCAATAAGTCTATTGCTAAAATCAATGATTTTAATTTTAAGAAATCAATAACAGTCTATGAGACTTTTTAAAGAGTCTGTAGACTTTTCAAAAAGTCTGCACAAATCCAAATACAATACACCCCCTAAGTAAAAACTATACTAATTAGCACTCATTAAGACTAACAAGCATAGATCCCTAGGGAATTATTAGAAAGAAGACAAGCTAACTAAATCAGGAGCCCACTACGACCTAAAGGAAAGGATGGAGCCCAAAGCCCAATAGGGCTGGCCGGACCACTCCCAGCCTTTGCTCCCCTGCGTAAGGTCCTCACCATGTGATGCAACTCACCCTCGTAGTGGCAAAAATCCTTCCACCCCCACGAACGAACCACCACACCACATTGCTTCGAAGCCGCCACTAGAGAGCTACCATAGTACTTGCATAGTAGTCACAAATCCAAACACCATTTGCTTGCTAGCAATAGATCAAGTTTCTAGATTCCGGCCAACTGATCACACTGAACGCAGGTGCCTTGTTCACCAATGGTTGTGATCTGAATAGCCTTCATATAATCTTTTGCACCATTTGTATGCCCATAATGGATATCCAAATTATAATCCAGCTGCCCATGCTTAACATCTTACAATGTTTCTGGGAATTGAGTCAGCTGAAATGAAGAAGACGATAATGGAATTTCAGCGTTGGCAACATATTTAGAGTACTCGTTAGTCGTTACAAATATCAAGTGACTGCAACTGGATCAGTTGGTCATTTCAATTCGATGAAAGACTATACTACATGGTATATATAATTATACTCTTACTTTTGAGCTATATGTATCAATGAATTAAAAAGTGCGCCTCCTGAGGCTCAAAAAGTGAAAATCCGACATGAAATTGAGTGGGTTTTGATGGGTAGGCGATGAGGCTGCTGAGGCGTCGAATAAAGCGTGAAAGACGACGCCCAAGGCGCCAAAGGCCCAGGCGCAGCAACAAAAGAGAAACGACGTCGTTTTGAACAGATTGTGTTTTAAAGCCTCTCTAGGTCGCGATTGTTCTGCTGCGAGTGTTGGAGAGCCGAATCAGACCTTCTCTCTTCCAAAAGGTAGCAAATTCGATCCCTAACATAGAGTTCGAGTTAGGAGTTCGATTTCAATTCAAAGCAGTCAATTTGAAGGTATTGGAGTTCGATTCGCAGCAGGTCATTTGAAGGTATGATTCTAATTGATTCCATTATAAATCTTGAAAAATGAGTGTATGATTCCAATTGATTCGCAGCAAGCTATATTTATCTGGGTAATGTCAAGAATATATTTGAATGTTTGGTAATGTCAAGAATATATGTATCTGGGTTTGAAGTGTTCCCGTCATATAGAGTAACTGAGTAATGTCAGCTTTTCTGGGGTAATTGGAGTTCGATTCTGGGTTGCTCTTAATGAGTATCTAAGTGTCTCACTTTTGGGCATCATTTGTTGATGGGTTGATTTTAAAGTAAGGAGCTTTTAAGTTGTTTGTAATCTGGACTACTAGTTGGAAGATATTGAGCAATCAAAGATGTGCATTTATAGTTGCGTGTATCTTTTAGCAATTTGGTTATCACAAATGATATAGGAAGATTGAAGTTGGGGATTTTTTATGAACTAGTCATGTGCGGTTGCCCGAACTAGTCATTGAGTGTTAATTGATATGCTGGAGAACGAACCCAGTTTCATAAAATTAATACAAGACACATAAGGGCCATATCAGTTTTGACCCTTATCACAGTTATTAGAAGTTGTTCATTTTTGACTTTGCTGCCCGAACTAGTCATGTTTTGATTTTTGGCAGATTGCATGATTTTGTGCAGGTAACAATGAGTTCTAGTACACTACTACTAGTGGGACAACAAAGAAAGATCATGCTTGGAAATGGACAAAACCAATTCCAGGGGAGTTGAAGTACCTTTTGTGTGCGTTTTGTGATGATAAAAAATACCGGTGGCATTTTTAGATTCAAGCAGCATTTAGTTGGCACCCATGAAGGAATCAAAGTCCCACCAAATGTGAAGGATTGGTTCACTTTAGCACTTAAAAGAAATGAAGAAAACAAACAAACAAGGATTGCGGTGTATAGAGAGATAGGGGGATTGGAGCCACTAGAAGAAGAAGATGCACATGTTCAAGAAGTGGAAAATGTGGCTGCAAGTGAGAGTGGTAGTGCTTAAAGTCCACTTAATAATGTTCTTTTGGTTACTCTTAATGTGGTATATATAAGAGTAATAACAACATCAATATAGGTCTTTTATACATAAGGCTTACAACATACACCTCAAGGCGAACGCCTTCTTAGAGGCGGAGCCATATAGGGGCACAGTGGGTCCCGTGACCCACTGATCGACTTTTTAACATACATATAAAATTTGGAGAAATGATCATTTATCCAATTTCAACAACAAAATTGCCCACTTGCTCCACTAACAGTTTTTTAACCTCCATTTACCAAAAACACTCTAAATGGATTATTTCCCTACTACCCAATTAATTTTTTTTTTTTTATTCTTTTTATTTATTTTTGGGACTTTTTTGCCCTCTCCTTCTTTCTCACTTAGAGAGAAAAGTCATCCTCCACCTTGCTGTGCTCGGTGACCAGTGGCTGGCCGCGGACTCCGGCGACGGGACTCCGGCAACTGGTGACCGTAATCCGACAACCGTTCACCGGAATCCGGCGCCCGTTCACCGGACTGGTGACCAGATTCCGGCATCTGAATTTATTGCCCCTAGTAATCATATTATTGCCCCCAGTAATCATATTATTGCCCCCCAATACTCATATTATTACCTCCTAATAATCATATTATTGTCTCTAATAATCATATTATTGCCCTCCAGTGAATTGCATAAACTCCCAAAACCAAAATGAATACACTACATGCACATTTGATCAATCTATATGCATATTATTGCCCCCCAATACTCATATTATTGCCTCCTAATACTCATATTACTTTTATGTTATCAGCACGCTCAGAGCCAATAGCCAAGAAAATAAACTCTAGTTTTCTAGTTTCTTTCTGTCAAAAAAAAAAAAAAAACCTAAGAAGGAAAAATATTTCTTCTTTTCTGCCGCATCCAAAAAAAAAATTGTTTTGGCCGCCGGCCTCACCGCACCCAGCCAAGAGAAATTGATCTCCGCACCCAACAGCAGGACCAGAGCAATTGATCTCCACGCTGCCCTTGAGACCCGATCTCGACCTCAACGACGACTCCTCTGCACAGTTGCCGCACCCAGATCGGATTCGTCAGCCCCCCACCATCGCAGCACCCAGATCGGCGATGACGTAGCAACCCACCCGCCACCTCTCAGCCCCCGGCCCCCAGCGCCTAGCATGCTCTGCCCAGCGCCTCTGCACGCATCGCCGCCGGACACCAGTGCTCCTCCAGATATCGATCTACCCAGCCACTCATCCTGCAACACCAATCCCAGCACTGGCCGCAAGTCCCAGCGAGAGAGATTGGTCAGCGAGAGATAAAGGAGAGAGAGTGAACCTGTAATTTTTTAATTAATTGAAGGTTGCAATTGTCATTTAACATTTAATTGGGTAAATGGGGTTAAAAAACTCTTAGTGGAGTAAGCGGGCAATTTTGAAGCTGAAATTGGGTAAGTGGTCGCGGTCCCATAAAATTTAGTTACCTAAAATAGCAGATTACGAGCTTGGTGCAGTGGTTGGGCTTCTTTATTTCTGGTTTGTGCTGTTTATGTTTAGTTAATTATAAAAGTTTTTTTTATTAACTAATATAGATGTTTTTTTTTTACTTAACATATTAAAACAAAATCAAATATTGTTGCGATCTGTTAAATGATTGCTTGATTTTATTTATTGATAAAAATATTTTACTAATATAGATAAAGAGACTGTTTTGAAACGATTTTAAAATATGAAATCACGTTGATGACAATAACCATTTTAATACATAGAAATTTTATTTACATATTTTGTATGTTGTGATATATCCATTTGTGCCCCAGGGAACTTAAAGTTCTGGCTCCGCCACTGTGCCTTCTTGATGCTCACCGAAAAACCCTCGGCCTACGCCTCAGCGTTTTAAAATATTGATATGTATTGTTAAAGGTATGAAAATTTTGCACTCCACTTTGCGGAGGGTAGAAGGTTCGCAAAGCTTGTTGTGGAGTTATGAAGATTATTGAAAATCATGGAGAGGTTAAGCTTTTTTTCATTCTTTTTCTATGAACGACTAAACCCATTCCTCCCTCCTTATGTACGTAGTGGATAACAGAATATATAGTTGGTTTCTTCCGCACTTGGTACTATTTTCCAAGCTATAAAAACAAAAATTAAGAATCTATCTCATCAACACGTTTAATACTTTATAGTTTATACTCGATTCTTCTTAGCACACATTCAATAATTCATTCACAGAATCGTTCTCTGCTGATTACTGCTCACTTGTGATCAAGATTCCAAAATGGCTACACACACAACGCTTCTTCTTCCATCCTTGTATCCATGCATATATATTCGATATTCCAACCTAGAGAAGTTAAGAGAGGTAAATAATTAGTAAACAGGGCCACCTAATTCAGAGTAAATATAAGAATCTTTGCTGGATAATATAAAAAGCGCGCCTGAGGCGTGAAAGGCTTATTTTCATAGTTACACAGCCTCAGTTTTGATGGGAAGGTTTAAAGGCTTAAAAAGCGTATGAGCAGGGCGGTGAAAGCGAGCGCAAAACGCGTGATGAAGGCGTACGCCCAGAGATAGGGATGGCAAAAATCTCCAGCGGGACAGAGCTCCATTGAATACCCGCCCTTAATGGGGGGAGAATTCGGGGACAAATGGGGAATGGGGATGGGGATCTCCAATCCCCACTATCTAAGATTAGGGATGGGGTGGGGATGGTATTGTGATCCCCATCCCCAAACTCGCCCCAATAATATATACATATATTTAATTTATATATATTTTTATTTTTTATTTTATAATATAAATCACAAATATATACTTTTAATACTTTACTTTAATGGCTACACTTTTACTTTAATGGTGATTTGACTTTTGCACTCACTGAATTATGATTTATGAATTTAATCATATTTTAAATTTATTTGTTGTAGATTTTGATTTTAAAAAAGGTAATATGAGAAAAAAAATTATTTTATTTATTAAATTCTTATTGGGGATTTGGGGCGGGTTTGGAGGCTTAGGGGGTGTATTGTATATGGAATTAATGGAACTTTTAAAGAAATCTATGGAATTTAAAAGTCTGGGTCTATTCAATATAGACTTTTAACAGTCCATGAAAGTCTTGAGGTATTCAATTAGGATTTTTAAAGACTTCATGAATTCCACCAAAATCTAGGGGTATTCAATTAGGACTTTTAAAAATGAATAAAAGTACAGAGGTATTCAAAATATCATTCATACTTATGGAATTAGAAAATCATGGACTTTGTAGTGTTAACTATACATACCAAACTCCAATAATTTTCTAGCCTCCAGACCAAAGATTTCAAAGAGTCTATCAAAGTTTCCTCTTAAAAAAAAAAAAAAGGTCTATCAAAGTTCTTCTTTGTACGCACGAAGAAGTTTGTTCTTCATCATCTCTCTTTCTTAATTTTTTGTCTTTTCTCTAATCTTTTATGATATCAACATTTTTTGATACCCAACATGTTCATTGTAGTTGTTGAATGTGATTTTTTTTTTTTTTTTTTCAATTGTGATACTTCGAATCCTAATAGCAATAAAAATGATTTATGAAACCCTAAAACTCAAATATTGTGGCCTAACCCTAAGACCTTGAACTATACTAAATGTTATTTTATTAATTAATTATTCTCATTAATTTGAATTTATATTATGGTTCAAAAAAAGGTTGAACAATTGATTTTCAATTGATTGATTATAGATCAAGACATTGACCAATATTGCTAGAATATATGTTAATCGGCGAAAACAAAATTGATGAGAATAATTAACCATAAACATCAAGTGATCTATATTGTATATTTATGTTGTTGGGAGATTAGGAATGAGAACAAACTCATTAGACAGACTAACAATCATTTATTTGAGTCAATTTCTATTAGAAGATACTGGAGCATTGAAGAGACAACAAGTTATTATTTTGTTTAGTGTTTGGGTTGCATTTGTTTTATTTTTTTGTTTTTTTTTTGTTTTTTGTTTTTGTTTTTGTTTTTTTTATATTTTGTACATCCTAGGAAATCTGTAGAAGTCATTCATAATAAAGTATATAGATTTTCATGAATCAATAAAAGTTTGTTGCTAAAATCAATGGTTTTAAGAAATCCATAACAGTCTATCAACTTTTTAAAGAGTCTGTGGACTTTTAAAAAAGTCTATCATTTAAAAAAAGTCTACACAAATCCAAATACAATACACCCCCCTTAGTTCCCAATGGGGATGGGGACGAGGAATCCCCAATATATTTTTATTGGGGATTGGGGCGGGGATGGGGGTAGAAAATGACCCCGGGGATGGGGATGGGGATCACATCCCCATCCCCAACCCGCCCCATTGCCATCCCTACCCAGAGAAGAAGAAGAAGAAGGGAAAAAAGAAGAAGAAGCAAACTGATGACTTAGAGCAACTCCAACAGCTTCTTTATAATTTTTGTATAATAAGGAAGTAAAAATCAAAGCTTTAACATCTTTTTCTTCTCCAACTCCAACAGATTCCCTATTTTACAGCAATATCTAAAATCTTTATATTCTTCCTTCAAATTTTAGAGATTACCATAAATATAGGGAATTTGGTTTTCTCTTTCCTCACTTTCCCTAAAATAGGGATAGTTATAGGGAATCTGTTTGGAGTAAAAAGACTCATTTTTCCCTAAAGTAGAGAAAAATCAAACTATGGGGAATCTGTTGGAGTTACTCACTAACAATATAGGATTGAGAGAGTTGATTTTGGCATCCAAGCCGCTGTGCAGTGTTTCTTCTTGCTGCCATGATAAGAGCTCGACTTTGGGTGTAGTCATACCCGTAAGCATTTAGAGAATTGGAAAGAAAAGTCGATATTGGATTCTTGGATATATAGCAAATCTTGATCAGTGAACAGGACTCTATCAAGTCCCAACAAATCAGGGATTCTATATTATCACTTCAGCAAACCTAATAACAATTAATACTTTCCTATTTTGCTCGTAATTATCACAAGATCTTTGCTGCACCTCAAGAATCATTTAACAGTTTTGTATTGTGATTGAAGAACAGTGGTATCGAAATTAGAGCTTTTTACCAATAACTACAAAATAGCACTATTATTTACAAATAGCAGAGTCTAAAACTAATATCCCATGCGGCCAACAATTGCAACAGCCTGTTAGCCCATCCTAAAGAAAAACACTCAAATATTACAAAAATTACCAAACATGCCACTCTCCCAAAATCAGAACATATCCAAAATTCAAACAGTCCCAAAATCCAGATCCCAAAATCAAAACCGTCCCCAAATCTAGATCCTCCATAAATTGATCTAGGGCTCAGGCGAAGCTAGGTGACGAAGCAGCCCGCCAAGCTCCGACGAAGCAGCCGGCCAAGTGAGCGGCGAAGCAGTCTGCCAAGCGAGGCTGCGAAGCTAGGCGACGAAGCTCCGGCGAAGCTAGGAGATGAAATAGCCGGCCAAGCGAGGCTGCGAAGTTAGGAGAAGAAGCAGTCGGCCAAGCGAGGCTGCGAAGCTAGGCGATGAAGCTCCGGCGAAGCTAGGTGACGAAGTAACCGGCCAAGTGAGCGGCGAGCGAGGTTGTGAATCAGGCGAAGCAAGGCTGCGAAGTAACCGGCGAAGCGAGGCTGCGAAGCCAGCGAAGTGAGGCGGCGAATCCAGCAAACCGAGGTTGCAAAGCAACCGGCGAACTGAGGCTGCGAATCCGGAGAAGGGAGGCTAAGAATCAGGCGAAGCAAGGCTGCGAAGCAATCGGCGAACTGAGGCGGCGAATTCGGCGAACCGAGGCTGCAAAGCAACCGGCGAACTGAGGCTGCGAATCCAACGAAGGGAGGCTGCGAATCAGGCGAAGCAAGGCTGCGAATCCATATTTGGTTGAGAAATTATGAGGGTCAGTACCTTTAGCCTCATGTTGTCACAGGTTTTGGCATGGGTAAGCTATTTCACTGTTTTTTGATCTGAAAGTATGACCAAATAATTGGTGCTGAATAAAATTGATTTTCAATTTTTCTTCCCTGTATTTGGTGGATTCTCAGTTTTGTATTGAGGGTCAGTAGCTTTAGTTTTGTGTTTATGGTACTTTCTTATTGGATTGGTGGTGTTGTGTAATGCTTTAGTTTTGGGTTTATGGTACTTTCTTATTGGATTAGGATGGAGCTAATGAAAGCAATGCTGAAGTGAGTAAACGCGAGAAGGCCAGGCTAGTATACTACTGGGGGCCAGTACACTACTGCGGATCAATACACTACTGAGGGTCAGTATACTACTGGGGCTAGTATACTGCTGGGGGTGACATACTACTAATCCTCAGTACACTACTGCTTGTATGTGGAAGCAGCAAAGCCAGAGATAAATGATAGTGTCCAAGTTTCATATTATAATATGTACAAATAGTTTTTGGAATTATTAAATAAATGAGTTGTTTTGAAGAAAAACAAAGATGGAACGTAGAGATACTTTTTTTTTATAATGTTACTGACATTCAGCAGTGTTAATTCACATTATCCAAATCACAAGGGCAGTTTCATAATTTACTTGTCAGTAGAAATAATTTAAAAATGGAAGGAATCTAACCGCAAGGGATAATACCTTGCACATGGGCCTTGCACACTAGCATATGGGAATTAAAAAAAACAAGTTTGCTGATGGTAATTTATGGGCTAAAAGTATAGGTAGTGGTAATTTGCTATCGAAATTAATGGTGATTTTGCATGAAGGATACAAGTTGAGTCACAAGGGTTTAACAACGTAGTCAAGCTATGACTGCCCAGAACCTATATGACAAGCAAACTACTAAGAAAATATCTCTATACAAAACTCCACAACCGTAAAATTTAGCATGATGCCAAAGGAAAAGCTATATTATTGTTGTTCTATATATGTATTCATACACACACACATGTAAGGCTTATGCCTTATAAGCCTTACGCTTTGTAAGGCTCTCTTGAAAACGCCTCGGGTTACGCCTCAGCGTTTAAAAACATTAGATAAAATATTCAAATACTATCATAGCATGATTAATTTAATTAGTTTCATTATATTTTTTCTTCTGAGCCTGCCCCTATGCGATCCACACTACAACAGAAAGGCTTTTTAGCGACCAAGTTTTTAGCGAGGAATTTATTTTTCTCAATAAATATCACCTTCTACGAGGAATATTTTGGTTCCTCACTAAATGCTAATAGGTTTTCTATGAGGAATATATTTTCCTCACTATATATCATTTTCTACGACGAATATCTTAGTTCATCACTAAAGGTGACCATAAATTGGTCTCCGAAGTGTCATGCTATTAACGAGGAAATATGAGACTTGGGTGACGAATTTTTTCATCACGAAAATGACATTCAGCGAGGAAATAACGATTTCATCGTTATTTTTTTGGCTCAAAATTGTGTAAGACCCGCCAAATTCAATGGCGACAAAACTATGAGTTCCTCGCTAAAAGTCTGTTTTCTACAAGGAATTATTTCCTCGTCAAAAGAAGCAATTAGCAAGGAACTAACACTATCCTCGTTATAAGTTTGGCGGAGAATTGTGTAAGAACCCGCCAAATTCAACGGCGATAAAATTATGATTCCCTCGCTAAAAGTTCACATTCTACAAGAAACCCTTTCCTTGACAAAAGAAGCGATTAGCGAGGAAATAACAATTTCCTCATTATTAGTTTGGCGGAAAAATGTATAAGACCCGCCAAATTCAACGGTGACAAAACTATAGTTTCCTCGCTAGAAGTTTGTGTTTTACGAGGAACCATTTTCTCATCAAAAGATGCAATTAGCAAGGCAATAACGCTTTCCTCATTGTTTGGTTGGGGGAAAATTGTGTAAGACCCACCAAATTCAACGACGATAAAAGTATAGTTTTCTCGCTAAAAGCTTGTGTTCTACGGGGAATCATTTCCTCGTCTATAGAAGCAATTAGTGAGGAAACAAAGCTTTCCTCATTCCTCATTATTAGTTTGGCGGAATATTGTGTATGTCCCACCAAATTCAATGGCGACAAACAATGAGTTTCCTCGAAAAAAGTAAACTTTTAGTCTTTCACCATGAATAATTTTTTCATTAATTGATTATAGATTTTGCAAGAAACTTATTATTTCATTGTTAAAATCAGTTGAAAACCATATTTTATTATTTACTATAAAGATTTTTTTTTTTTTTTTTAATGATTCTGGACAACAATTTTTTCCCATCTCACCCCTGATGTCGGTGAGATTTGAACCCACGACTAACACCGTGTTAATAGGCTAGTTAACCAACAGATCACGGCTCACCGATACCATAAACGTTTCTTTTTAATCTGTTGAAACCCATCATTGTATTATTTATTGTAATAATACAATAATTAATATTTTTGTATTTTTGTATTTTTTTAAAACCGCATTGTATTATTTATTATGACTAATTTATTAAGCCAATGTAATTGACGTACATTACTTAAAGTTTTGGTTTGCTTGCTCTATCTAGAGGCCGAGTCCTAACCATTGTAATTTTTTTTGGATTTTTTTTTCAAAACTAGTTTTATATAAATACAATGATTGTAATCCAACACTTTCTCATGTGAATGTCTGAATTGGTTTTTTGCACCTCTATCATCATAGGACTACTAGGAATGATTGCATGGTTAGTCAATTTAACTCCAATTCATCTCTATACTAATTCCATATATATATGTATACATGTATTTAAATATATGTTCCCACACACACACATAGATATATATACATATATATATATATATATATATATAATATGTTCCCACACACACAGAGAGATATATATACATAATATATATATATACAGATTTTATCCAGAGCGGAGTTCCGCTTTGAAATTAAAGTGTGAACTTCAAGTTTTGGGTCTCTTTTCGGTCGCATATCCACATCTCGACCGTTCAGTTTTTAGGTACTAGTGTATAGATTATCTCTGCAAATTTTCAGCCAAATTGATGATCATTAAGGCATTGATTACCGCCTTAAAGCTAGTACGGTTCAGGTTGATAGATTATTTAGCATTATCCACACGTATGGTACAGAAGGGTCTGGCTACCCATCCTTTTTCTAATGTCTAAACCCTTAATATGTCCCTGATCAACCCCATAAATACTCATAATCTACTTTGATAAAGCTGTATCAATCTAAGTGCGAGCGATTGTATTCAATTTCAATAAATTGCTCTTTGCTAACATCCTGATCCATCTCTTTTGCTCACCTGGTGATATCAAAATATGGTAATGCATAATTATATATAGATAAACCTGTGTGTGTGTGTACATATTGTTAATTTATTTTTATTCTCTGTACATACCTAAGTAGAGTTGGAGGTTATTGATTCCATGTGCGTGCACATGTGCCTGCATGCATGTCTTAGTTTTTTGAAATCGGAAAAGGAACCCTTATCAATTCCAACAATAACCAACCACCAAAACGTTTCAAATGAGCCCGAGAAGGAGAAGAAATCATAGACATCCCTCTCGGCTGCTTTAGTTTAGCAACATATGAAACTAAATAATTGCTGCTCTAAAAAGGGACCAAAACGGAGGCAGCAGAAAAACTTCTGGAGCGATTAGCTCCAAAAGCATGTCCAAATTCACTTTCTAGTGACTTCTTCCTCAACTTTGCATATTCCGCGGATGGACTCTCACCATGCACACTGGTGAAACCCGTGGAAAAAATTGCATAAGAGAAGACAAAGTTAACCAAACAATGCAAAAAAAAAAAAAAAAAAAAGGAGGCTAAGTATTATGGTCTCCACATAAATTTCATGGCATGGAGCTGCACAATTTTGAACTAGTAAGTTAAGAACTATGTGTGCTGTCATGATAATCTAAATCCCTTGTGCATAAATGCATGTTGATTATAAACAATATATAAAAGCCAAACAAAAAGAACACTAATCACAGCCAGTCCCCAAATGTTATTTTTCTCTTCCGGTAAAGCAAATAAGATATAATAGAGAATGAACCAAACCTTGAGATGGCTAATTTCACTTTAACAACCTGCATTGTTTATGCTTCAGAATAGCTAGTTACAACATCAAGGAGGACGACATCATATTTCACAAAGAGGGTTTCCTAATCAAAGAAAAACCATAGAAAGACTTGAGACTCGGATTTGAAACATATCAAGTACCAATATTAATTAATAGTTTTCTAGAAGAACCAACATCTCCTTAACAAAATAGTATTTGCAAACTAAATAAACATCTCCTTAAGTTTGACATTATCAAAATTCACCAACAATTACATGTTTTTGGATCCTGCATACTTCCAACTAGTTTTCAGGTATTATTTGCATTTGATTATTAGGCATGAAGAAGATATGTTGCAGATACTAGACACACATAACCATGAGTCCATGAGGACATGACTTTATATACCTTCTCTAATCATATGTAGTTCAATCTGTAAACTATACTGCAATATAATATAGGAGAATTATATGCTTTTATTGGTTTTGTAAACTCCCCAATTCTTCCCATGCACAATTTTAAAATCAGTCATACATTGAATGTCAACCTGCTAAGAGCATCACCTCGAACGACCGTAGCTAATTAACTAAATGTCTAAATCAGTAAACCAGAATTCTAGCAAGCATCTCCAAAACTTTCAAATCACTACAATGACTCGCTGAATGTTTCCGGTAAGCAAGATTAAAGTGAGGCCAATTCTAAGTTATACTACGCATCAGAAAAGTATTGTACCCCAACCAAAACTTGGAGATCCATCATATACAATCAAACACAGTAGAATAATTCATAGTGAAAGCCAACAAAAGACTATATGAGAGAAAGAACATTTAGTAGCAAGATTACCTCTTTGTTCATCACCATGACTAAACCATAAGCTGATAAGGAAGACAAACCCCCACAGAGCAAAAATTAAAGATAGAGACACCTTATACAAGCGGCTCCTTCCAGTGGTGACTTTTTCCAAAGCTCTTCGATGCAGAAGAGCTCTACGGGACCTCTGCATTGCACATTAATCCAATCCATGCCACTGCTGACCTCTGGAAAAATAGAGGAATCAGTACCTTGTATGAGAGAAAACACGGACTTGACTTGGCTTCTACTCTCCAAAAGAAAAAGATCATTAAAGTGATTAAACTAACAAAAAAAAACAATGGCATGATGCTTGTTTTTAAATTTCCAATCCAAGTCAATGAAGCAAGCTGTAGTGGCAGTCATATCAATCAATACACAAAATACACATAGCTTGCAGTTTCATCTATATGTATGAATTAAGTATCTTCCATGGAACATAATGTTAGATTGAAAACGAAGCCAAATACCAAGACTGTTCAAAGAAAAACTTGATGAGTATTATCAGTACAAATCGAAAGAAGACACCCTAAAAGAATCCAATTTGAGTCAGTCGAAATGGATGTTCTCAAAAGGAGCCAAATTTACCTAAGTACTCAAGCAAAGAAACTTTTGATTCTTAAAAAGAAACGCACTTTCACCAAAGCTAATGATGAAACAAGTAAAACTCACAAAACCCATTGACTATACATAAATAAAAGGCAACAAGAAGCAACCTAATTCATGCCACAGCTTGGATATACTACTGTTCTTCCGGCCGACTCAGAATCGTTCCCCAACTCGAGGCTTCATAACCCAAGAAGCCGCTTCTCTTCACTGCTAGGAGAACGAGAATTGAAAACTGAGAAAACCATAAACGAAATTGAAGTCAATTAATTAGTGAATTCGCGGTAATACCTTCGGCTTGAGCGATAGAGATAGTGGAGAGTTTGAATTGATCTCTGAGAAGCTCACTCACTGAGTCAGAGCGAACGGAGGCGAAGACGAGGCCGGAGAGGTGGGCTGTCCTGATGCCAGGTCAGAGACGAGCTTCAGAGTATGGTGGAGTATGAGGGGGTTGTGAATGAGTCAGAGAGAGCAAATTAGGGTTTCGATGATTGAAGAAATTGTAGGGGGCGGAGAGATTGACCTAGAGCGTAGAGAGAGAGAGAAGGGGGAGGGTGCGTGTGTGTGAGAGTGAGAGAGAGAGGACCTTACCGAAAATGATGTCGTTGGAGTTGGGGAAGTGGATGTGACCATAGAGGACCTGGAGAACGACGGTGCCTCGGATGAGGCACTTGGAGAGGTAGTGACAGCTACTGGAGGTGGACGACGACGATGATCTGAATCGTTCCACCTTTTGGAACTCTAATTGAAACCCCATTCGGGAACCACATCCGAAACCCCAAGCTGAAAGAGAAATTGATATGAAAGATCAAAAATCAACAAAGGGAAACTAACTTTTCCTCACCAAAAGTAGTTCAATTAAAGAGAGGAATGAAGAGTGTCTCTTCTCAATCTGGAAAACAAAAAGAACCCTAAAATCAAAATCAGGAAATTAAAACATGGTAGAATGGGGCGAAGAGACCAAATCTAGAGAAGGAGAAGAGGGAGTTACCTTCGTGGTGATGTTGCTTAGAATCAAAACTTTGGGTTTCTTCCTTTTTGGTTTGCAGGTGAGGAGAGATGAGAGAGGAAATGGTTGGCTTCTATGAGATAGACACGAACAACAAGAGGGGCCTGAAGGCAGAGTTACTTTGTGCAAGCTGAGTGGAGAGACAAAGTCACTAAGGCCCTAACTAATGGCAGGCATTTTTTTTTTATAACTTTTTCACACAACGTATGTATGAAGTTAAGTTGTCTGATCATGTACATGTTAAATTTGAGTTAAGGGAGCAAGGAGGGAAAATTCCCGCCTATGTGCAATTAAAGTAGCAGTTTTGACGTTAGGGACATACATTTCTCATTCAGACAACACAAATAAGCCATTCCGTTGTAGGAGCTTAAATCGTGTACCAGCATTTCACTCAAATATTGGCCTTTTTGGGGCTACTCGCTCACATTTTGGGGTACATGCATGTGATTTTCTTCCAAACTTGCACAACGGAAACAAAAAAATGCGTTGTATGTTATTTTGCAACTTACTCTCATACAACATTTACAACAATACTGTTGTGCAAGGTGAGTCAAAATTTCAACCCAAATTTGAGCAAGGTGAGGGGAAATTTTTTTTTACATTCAGACAACAGACAAATCCTTAAAACTGTTGTACAATAATCTTGGACCCAAAAAAATTGATGTACGACCTCCTTATACAACGCCAATCTCATTAAACCTGTTGTGTGAAGCACTTTCAGTCATCACACAACGGAAATTTTTTTTTCGTTGTCTAAAAAGTGTAGTGTGATGCAGTTTTTGGCATAGTGCAATTGGGCCTTTTGGAACAAAAGGAGGGGGGGGACGTTTAGGATGACGGAGTTCACTCAACAGTGAGGCTATTGATAATACACGCAGATGTTAAGGGCATTCGTTGGATTCATACTGAATATGATTAATGGGAGCTCAGTAATTTGGTCAGACAAGCATGTGCAGATTTTCCCATCCTCATCAGTCCCAAACATACAAGGTTAGTCCACACCTTCCATCAAGCCATGGTACCTAATCCTGAAAGTTAAGTTTTTGTTTATCACTGCAGGTCGAGCTTGATTATCATGACGAATATTATATTAGACTTTGGATCATGCCGACCTATATCACAAAACTTATTTTCATGAGCAATAGAAGAAGTCATGGACCATTTGGATTTGATGATGTATTTACGAAGTACTTTTCAATGGAAGTGAGTGGGAGTAAGATTGTCGATTTTCATGGTAGAGCTGAAACTGGTGGTTACTTCATGCAATAGGAGCTCAACTAAAGCCCGTTAAGCATCATTAGAATGAAAGCTACCCATCAAAACCTCTAGCTCTAGCACGAAAATCTCTTCTTCAAACCAAGCCCGAAAAAAAGAAGAAGAAAAGTCTGAGCAAGAGATATCTTACGAGTTTTCTGATAATCAAGTTCATGGAAACGAAAGCAATCACAAGGGAAATTGGTATGCTAACAGTAGCACACAATTTAAACTCTACAAAGATGTAGTCATAGCATAGAATAAGTAGAGATTGTTCATGCCAAGGACTAGAAGGGATGCATGAGTTTATTTTAACAAAACAAGAAAATAAACAAAGGAAAATGCAAAGAGAAAAAATGGTTTTTGTTTAAGGAAAATTGAATTGGAAGAGAATTGAGCGTACTTTCATTGAGAATAGGAGCCGATCTTTATATAGAGGATTACAAGCATAGAGATAGAGTTGTACATAGAAACATAATCGTACATTGATTGGATATCTCTTAAGATTCTCCGAGAATATCTATAATATAAACCCTATTTCAACTAGAGCAAGTAATCTCGAGTTTGGGCCAGACACATATTCTAGATTTACTTGAACACTCCCCCTTGTGTCGCCCAAACGTGGTCCTCATCTCATTGCCTCATTAAAAACCTTGCCGAGTAACAAAAACCCTGTGGGACAAAAATAACCTCGATCGAAGGGGAAAAAGAGCACAACACACCCTTCACGTTTCGAGACCATACATGTAGACATCTCCCCCTGATGTTTGCATCTCCCCCTGATGACAACGGTTATGGGAGTTCGGATAACTTCTGCAAACGATGCTACTAACATGTTTCTCGAAAGTGGAATTTAGGCAATGACTTAGTGAGCAAGTCTGCCACACTGTTCTCAAATCGAACCTAGTTCACTTTGATCTTGAGGAGAGTCTGTTGTTGCTGATTATGCTTGGTGTTGTCGCTTTTGATGTAGCATTTGCTTCTTTATTCAAAACAAGCAGCATTATCTTAAATGCTCGTAGGCTCATCTGTGGTAGACTTCAAACCACAATTGTTCGAACATGCATAATTATGGATCCAATCCATATACATTCACGAACCACTTTGTGAAGAGCAATAATCTCTACATTGTTCGAAAATATAGCGACTAGGGTCTATTTATGTAGACCTCCAAGATATCACGGTCTTTACCCATGGTGAACACTTAACCATTTTGGGAATGACCTTTGTGTGGGTAAGAGAGATACCCAACATCAGCAAAACCTTCTAAAATACATGTCGTTTTGGGATGGGGATAGTGGACGCAGGCCAGTGTTGGCGGCGTTCCTGGTGTGTGATGGGTTTGAATCCATCATCTCTCTATAGGGATAGAACGAGCCCATATCAATCGTACATCTCAAGTACCAAAAGATATTTTTTACACCAATCAAATGGCGTTACGTTGGCGCAGAGCTATACCTTAGCTAACAAGTTCACTGCAAATGAGATGTCTGGTCTTGTGCATTGAACTAAGTACAATAATGCGCCTATTGTACTCAAGTAAGGCACTTCTGCCTCTAGCACATCTTCGTCATCATCCTTCAGACGAAGAAGATTTTTTTCAGGATCAAGACTACGGACTATCATGGGGGTGCTTGAAGGTTTGACCTTGTCAAAATGCCTAAGCATCTATCGACACGATGCTCAAGTTTCAAACCGAGACATAAACTTGTTCTCCCATAATCCTTCATCTCAAAATCAGATTTCAAGTGTTCAACAGTTTCCCTTAACTCTTTAAGGGTTTCTAATGAAAATCATGTCCAACATGAACAGCGATGGAATCCGAAACTTGTTATGGAAACGCGTGGGCATATCCCTTCCCAATCAAGTAGTCATTTTAGCGAGCGTTTCAACCACTTTGTAAACACGCTTCGTGGTCTAGTGCCACTTGACTCGGCTAAATGAAGTTCATCATGAACCTTCATGTATATTCTGTATCTAGATCCCTATAGAGATACGTAGTGACCACATTTGTAAGATGCATGTTCAGTTATTAGGAAAATACCAAACTGACAAGGTAGTGGAGTGCAATGACATCCATTACGAGAGAATATGTATCATCGTAGTCGATTCCAGGGCATTTTATGAGAAGCTTTGCGCCATAAGCGAGGTTACCATCTATTTTTCTCACTACGCTTTCTAACGAAGACCCATTAGTCAACAGGTTTTATGTTAGGAGGTGTTGGCATCACTAGCTCGAAAACCTTCCTCTTTGTTAGAGAATCCATTTTAACCTGGATCGCATCTTTCCATTTAGGCCAAATCTCTCTACGTTGGCATTCATTCATCAACGGAGTGTGGTTCGATATCATCGGACTCAACAAACTCATGCGCAATGAAATGTGCAACTAATTAACAATTATGATGGAGTTTCTATCTCACGTCTCATGTACACTAGTGTAATTTTCATAGAGCTTTATATTCTCAGGAATATGTTCTGACATTGAGGCATCCCCCAACGATAACCATAACCCGGAAGATTCTCATGAGATGGATTTTGAGTGTCGATGATCAAAGGATTGGAGTGTGCCCAAGCATCTTTCGAACCTACGAGCTTCCCACGCATCCTAGCTGGGGCCATGGCCTGTAACGCCAGAGTGCCACTCTCTTGGGCGTTGGCGCCATGCCTACCTCAGTGTAGGGTGGCGCTACGTCCTCTCATAGGGACGTCCTTCCTTGCAGGCTTGTTTGCAGCATATTTGTGTGATCTAGTTACTTTAACAGGGATCGAGATGAGACATAGTGGGGACAGACTACGACAATTCCTGTCGTTCCTGTTGAACATTCGTGTTCTTATCTCCCCCTAACGACGGGAAGACTGTCTCATCAAAGTGACATCCGCAATTCTAGCGGTAAGGAAATCGCCTAGCAAGGGCATTAAGTGGCGGACGATTGTTGGAATCTCAAATCCAACGTAGTTGGCCATTCGTTTGTAAGGACCCATCATAGAGCGCTGTGGCGGCGCAATTGGCACATAAGTGGCACACTCAAAGATGCGTAAGTACGATACTTGTACCCAGTCACTAGCTGTAACGCAGAGGTAGATTGAGTGTGGGTCGTAGACGAATTAGCATAGCTGCATGCGATATTGCATTACCCCAAGTGGATATAAGGAGATTGGTGCGCATTACCAATGTCCTGACTACCATCGTAGTCGTTTTCGCGAGACCATTTGGGTGTGTCCATGAGAATATAATGTCCAACATCAATCCCATTGCAATATCCATCGAAAATCTTCGATGTAAACTCTCTAGCATCATCAAGTCCAATTGACAGAATAGGATGATCTGGGGAGTGAGCCTGTTGTCATATGATATTTTTTAGGAGTGTAGCATAAGCAGCATTACAAGTGGACAATGGCACAACACGTGACCAGCGTGTTTGCGTGTCAACCAACATCATGAGATATTTAAACGTCCGCAAGTTGGGTGAATCAGTCCACAGAATCCCCACGGATTCTATGTAAGAACAAAATGAGTATTTTCATATCATTTGCATAGGACGGTCTCAGTCCTAATTTTCCTAAGGAACGGCTTTTGTAAAACGAGCGAGAGGCTTTAGAAGCAACCAATGAGAATTTTGGTTAGGCCTGAGCGTCTGAAACGCTATTTGAAGCAAGTTGGTGATTGCAGCATCACCTGGGGCGCCATCACCATGATGGACGCTATCCATGGTGTCATGGATAGGGATTGTGCCAGCCCAAGGCTGGTGGTGGACAGAGACGGTGCCCTAGGCAGCTGCGTCGGTCACACTTAATCCAGAAATCAACTTTTGATTCATGCTTCGTTTCGCTCGAAAGAAATGATGTCCATGTGAAGTCTTTAGTAGACGGATCATCATATCATGACTAGGATGATCTATCCTGTCGTGACAAAGCCAATATGTGTCTAAATCTAAGAGATCTTCTCTCATAACTTTATTAGATTAATAGCTTGAATAGTGATATAGAATCCACTAGAGAGACACATAAACTTCTCTAAGATGCGTCTTCGTTCACAATCATTAGATGTATTGTAAAGGAACTAATTTCCGTTCTCTACATGCGATTTCGCATGGAATCCGTTGGCTATTCATAGGTGCGATTGGCCCTAGGAGCATAAAGAGTTTCTGTGACAGTAATTAAGGTGCCATTTGGCAAGTGGAACTTGGGCTATTCCATGTCCTTGAATTAATACTAATGACCCAGCCATCGTAGTCACAAAAGTCATATGCTCATAATCAAAATGGAGTCATAAAGAACTCTAAATTTTATTCATAAGCCAACGGAGTTACATCATTGTCTCTTTGACTTAACAAAATCTAATCCAAAATGATAGATAATGCAAAACAATGGTAGTCGTCTAACTTCTTTCGGTAATTCCAAAATAAATGTGACTAGGTGAGTAGAGAGATGTCGGTAGAGCAAGGCTCACTTAAGTACCACTAATCTCATAACCTTCCTAGACATCACACTTACTTTGAGTGAGCCTACTTTGAAGAAAAACTAAACCATTGGCATTTACTACAAAAATATATGGCAATTACCTATTACATCTCTTGGAAAAATAAAGACTTAAACAGAATTAGCGATCTATTAATCCCAGCCAGATTTGTAGTCTTCAACCCTTCACTCTAGATCATCTTCTTGATCTTCTTGTTCCATATAGTGAGCTTCTCTTGCTTCACAATATGCTTTGTAAGCGGTGACAATTTCTTCACGAGCTCTACAAATATGTGTCCAATGATCAGACACTCCACATCGAGAACATACATCTCTTTGCTCAAACTCCATTGATTGAGGCTCTTTGAAAGCGTCATTTAGATGGCTCCTAGTGTTGGTGGTGCCACCAACATGGCTAGAGGTGTTGCCTCCCTCTGTCTTTCCACGTTGACCTCTTCGGTTCCCTATTCACCTATTTTGGCGATTACCTTCCCAAGTAGAGCGTTATATGGACCAAAACGTCCAGAAGTATCCCCAAGGTTAGGGTTTCGCTCTTGGCGCCCTCTCTTTGGGCCGCGACTATAATTGGATTCCAGAATATGCTCTGTACCCACGGATCTCGAATTATAATTCTTCACAAGGATGTTGTCATTCTTTTCAGTGACATTCATAGCTCCAATGAGCTCATGAAACCTTGTGATTAGTCTTGCAGTAACATCGATTCGATAGTTCTTAGCAACCATCAATGCAGAGACAGGGAAAGTAGAGAGAGTCTTCTCAATCAACATCGCATTTGTGATCTCTTTACCACAGAATTCCATTAAGAATTTAATGCGAAGTTCTTCTGAGTTGTAGTCAAGAACTGACTTGAAATCACAGAAGTGGAGGCTATGCCATCTCACTTCTAGGTCAGGAAGCAGGGAGTCACGGACGTTGCCAAATCTTTCATCGAGTGAGACCCACAGTACTGGGGTTTTCTTCATTCATACACTCGTACTGGAGCGGATCATCCATATGAAGAGTCATTAGGATGATAGCTTTCGCCTTATTTGCCTCTAAGGCTGCTCTATTGGCTTCCAAAGCTTGAGCTTGCTCAACAGTTAGCACGTCCTGGCTAGGCTCGAGAATCGTATCAAGGATTCCATCGGCCTTGAGATGCTGGTGGACATCACGAACCCACCTGTGATATCCAGAGCCAGTTGTTCCCAATGGAGCAAAGTCCAATTTGTTCAGGTTACTCATCCTGAAAGAGAACAAGAAATTAGGGTTAGTTTAGGAGCGTAAAAGGCTACCACGAAAACATATAAAATTTTTAAGTGTAGTCGCTCCCAAGAAATTAGGAATTTCTGAGAGTAATTGCTTCCAAGAAATTCAATTCCAAGAGGTATTGGATTAGATCGAAACAATGACGTAAGTGGTCGATCATAAATTCTCTACAAACTCTAAGTTTGGAGATCTCAACAAGCTCCAAGCTTGGAGAAAGCACGAACCCCCACAGTTCGACTTAATTAGGTCTCCCCTATGATGAAGAAAGGGGGGGGGGGTAGAAGAAAAGATGTTGCAAGTCCCCGGAAAAGAAGAGAAATTGAATTAAAAAACGGGAAAGTTTAGTAAAAAATACCTAGAAATAGGTCGCAGGAAAATTTACAGGGAAAAGTCACCGGAAAAGTTGCCAGAAAATTGCCGGAAAGTGGCCGGAAATGGCGTTGACCGGCATTGACTGGCGTTGACCAGGGGCTGACGTGGCGGTGGGTCAGGTGTGTCAGTGGGCCGGGTCAGGTCAGTGGGCTTCTGGGCTTTTCTTCTTTGGGCTGGGCTCCTTCTTCTTTCTTTTTGGGCCAAGCTTCTTCTCCCTTTTTTTTTCTTCTTTTCTTTCTCTTCTGCCGGGTTTTCTGAAGGCCGGTTTAGCAACATTTAGATCGGTTTCTTTTGTTCTGCTTTCGGTTCCCTAATTCTGAGGTCGAGATGCTACTGTGGGCAAAATTTGGTAGCAATCGGAGGTTCAAAAGGTGGTGAACTGGTGCAGGGATCCCTTTTTTTCTTCTTAGAGGGCTGGTTCGATACTTCCTGTGACCGGTTCGGTGGTTTTTCGGCCGGTTCCGGTGGTTACGCCGCCTGTTCTGGAATCCTGGGATTGAGGGCTTCAATATATGTGCCGGTGGTGGCTAGGGTTTGAAGGCTATGAATTTAGAGCTTCAGGGTTAGGGCTTCGTGCTGATAACGTGTTTAAGGAAAACTGAATTGGGAGAGAATTGAGTCGTACTTTCATTGATAATATGGGCCTCTTTATATAGAGGATTACAAGCAGAGAGATAGAGTTGTATATGGAAACATAATCGTACATTGATTGGATATCTCCTATGATTCTCCGAGAATATCTCTAATATAAACCCTATTTCAACTAGATCAAGTAACCTCGAGTTTGGGCCAGACACATATTCTGGATTTACTTGAACAGTTTTAGGGTTTTCGAAATAGAAAATAAAGAAGAAAAAATTGATTTAGAGTTGTGAACAATGAGATGAGGGCAGCTAGGGACATGTTTTCTACCACCGATTACATGCAAATCAGACTAAATATCTCAAATTATTTACCAAATACTGAATGATGAGACAAGCTATGGTACTTGTGGGTATCTCATACACTCATTTACAACTATTTGAACAAAAAATTACAATTATTTGAACCAAAATTACAACATTGAAAACAAAAGTTACCATATTCATTTACACTATTTACATATAGTTAAACAAAAATAACAACATTGACAACGAATTTGTTCAAAAGCTTGTAACAATATCGTAAGAGATGTAATAACCATTATTAGAACGAAGATTATAACAAAAATTACAACATTGATAACGAATTTGTTCAAAAGCTTGTAACAATGTCGTAAGAGGTGTATTCAAAGCTTAAGTTGATTGATTTTATTATTGTCCATAACATAACAGTTGCTACTTGTGAATTAAGATGCAAAATTGTTAGGTGTGATGCTCTCTTAATTCTAGCTACAATTACATGCATATACTCTATGTATGCCTCCATAAAACATATGCAAATAAAATTTATCTATCAATCAATCAATCAACCATTCACAAAAGACGTGAGTTTGACTTTCATATAACCGGGTCTTCAAAACAACCCCTAACTACAATAGAGTTAGTTTGACATGCTAAGTAAACAAAACAAATTTAATGAAAGGGAGGAAGAAGTCGTAGCAATGGCTATGCGAGAGAGGTAGGGCGTAGAGAAAGCCCTCCCTCCACCAATCCTTCTTGAATTGGGTTTCTTTTGAATATTCTAATGGGTGCACATATGTCAGACAATGGAATCATTCCACCTCATCTAATTATCCATCATCTGCGCCACATGTGCGTAATAAGTTGGTGTGTGAAGCACAAGTTCTTGGGCTTTCCGATATGATTTGGGTCTCGAAACATAATTTCCCTTTGAAAACTAGATTCACACGCAGTTTGACCATCCTATACTAAATTGACCATAACTTCTTCTAAAAATTTGACATCCACGAAATTAAAGAACTCTAGAAACTAAACATCCGAGGCTTTCCATCAATATAAATATCATTATCTGGTTTGTTCATTCTAAGCTTCTCTCAGTGCTCTGTCAAAGTTGACCTATCTGCACTAGGTAGATTTGCCAATTTTGCTTTTCATGCTTCTTTTCTCCTTTGCTCCATAAAAACACCTTGTACATACATAACACTTGCCGGCCATAATCAGCACTCATACTTAACCATGTCACCTTGTCGGAATGACTTCAATGATGTAACCCTTGGAAACACAGCAAGACAACCTCCACCGACAAGCCAACTCCAGGCCGAAATATGCCTTGACGCGCCGAAACGCGCCACCCAAAGTTGTCTCTGCAGAAAGGACCAAAACTCAACAAACTGAAGTGTATCGATCCCACATCGAAAACAAGAGTGAGGTAACTCACTATGTCACCTATAGAAGGTCCACTTTTCTCTCTTCATTCATTACGCATTCAATAGCTATTTAACGCTACATTTGTCAATACAAGTACATCGTTTAACTTTAGCATTGGAGGAGCGAAAACCGCCAACCGCGGTCTCCCCTCTTGATGTCGCTGTATTTCTCTTAACAGATTAACGGGATTTCGTGAACTCTATACATATAGGAAGATTGGACCCTCGTCTACGTTATAGGAAGCCGACATCATATGGTGGTATTCTAAGCATTAACACACCTAAAATAAAAAAACATACATAAATACTATAGAATAAAGAGAAAAGCATAGCATAATATAAGGAAATAAATATTATAAACGTCACATATTATGCTCATATTAAAAATTTTGTTACTGATAGCCAGTGTATTCATCTACATATATATTAACTTTCATAAATAACTAGGATATCAAGGTCATCAGAAAAAAAAAAACTAGGATATCACATTTTCTAATAATGCTTAGAAAATGATTGTTGACCTCATTTAAGGAGTAGTTATGGCCTTGATCATAAGTGACACGTCATGTCAACGATACATAATTTGATTTCTTGATCTTAATTATATTTCTAATTCTTATTAAATATATATATATGAATGCTTTAATTTTTTTTGAACCAAGCAATTCATTCATCTTAAACCAGAATGGCACGGATACATACCTTCCCTTGCCAAACTCAAGGGCAAGTTTAGGACGTGGCATGCTAGCACCACTCATTAGACAACTAATGCTCACTTATTCAAAAGCGAGCATGTACACTATGAAAAGAAAACATAGTAAATAGGCTAAGTTCAAACAAACTTAAATTTCCTGAAGCCTATACTCAAGACAACTCTAGTACCACATGTGTCAGGTATAAACATAGATAGTTGGATCAGACCACCCGGATCCTAGATACGAAACCCTCAAGAATTAGCTCTCCTTATTTTGGTCCACAAGTGGGCCTGAATCCAAAGAACATTCCCAGATCTAGGCTTCAGAGTTTATGTAGGCCACCCAACTAATTTGGGCACCCAAGCTGGATTGGGCCTCCACTTGGTTCCGAGCTCCCTTCCTTCTGCATCTATCCCGGTCGCTGCAACCGCCTCCATCATTCCCAGCACACGGCCATCATCAACGTCATCTAGCGCTTGCGCGGCTGCACACACAATTAATGCCACAACTTTCTCCTGCCTCCTCTAGAAATTGGAAGCACGTCGTGGCACAGATCGAAGCTGCCATGCCCTCGTGGCGTTCACCTTGACACTTGATCGGACTACCACCACTGCGTCGGCAGATTGGATCGCTGCCTCCTGTGCAGATTGGATCCCAAAGCCAAACACCACCTGCCAGGCAATCCCTGTAAACCAAAGTTTATAGGATTTTAGCCTTGCTCTACGATACATAATTTGATACTTGTCAAATCATACTACTTAATTAGTACATAAGCTTGCGTAAAAGTCTAACCTACACATCTCTAATCCAACGGCACTTTTTTATTTTAAAGTTTACTGGCAAAATAGTAATTATAAAATCATATAGAAACCCTAACTATATTCAACATCATCTTCTTCTACATCACAGAAGAATATGAAAAAGTTAAAAAAAAATTTTAATAAATAAAAAGAAGACATTGTCTTCATCTTTGTTCCACAAGATCCTCATCTTCATCAACATAAATTTCCATATTCTTTGTGGCATTTCTTTTGCAATTGTCATGGAAATTAAGTTTTCTGGTGTATTTATGGAATATTACAAACATAATACACAACTATTAGATGTAAGATGATCATGCCACAATGTTATTTCAACTAGGGTTTTAATGAACATAAAGAATTTGATAAACCATATCATTCAAATGATTCAAATTCAAATTGAATCTGTTTCTTATCATCTGTTTAGATTCAAGTATCTCACTCTTCTTATCTTGTATTTTGAATTCTAGAATATTTTCTGTTATGATAGAGGAAAATTCTGTTTTGATATTGTAATCATTTAGGACTTTAATAATGTAAACGTCTATAAATACAATCATACTGAGCTTGACTTCTCAAGCCATTCAACACAAACTTTATTCACTTCATGGTATCCAGAGCCTTTTAGTCTCACGACCAATTTTTTTTCTCCCGCAAATCCAAATGGCCTCCACTTCCTCCACCACGTCCTCCACCGTATCCTCCACCATTGCTCCCATATCCTCCACCACCGTCCCTTTCGTATCAAGCTTTATGACTATCAAGCTTGATCACTCCAACTATATCCTCTGGCTTGCCCAATTGGTTCCTGTCCTCCGTAGCAGAGGTCTCATGGACATTGTTGACTGTTCAACTCCTTGCCCTCCATGCTTCATCAAAGATCAAGATGGTAAACTAATTGATGAAGTTAACCCCGAGTTCGAACCCTGGCTGCAACAAGATCAAATGATCTTGGGATGGATCAACACATCTCTCACTCCTGCAGTTTTATCCACTGTTGCAGAACAACCTAACAATCTCTTGAGAAGCGTTATGCTTCACCATCTCACAATCGCATCTTGCAGCTTCGTGGTGAGCTCATGCGCACAACTCGTGGTTCTTTGTCCATTTCTGATTACTTGGACAAAATAAATTCAATTGCTGATCAGTTGGCTTTGGCTGGAAGCCCCTTGTCTGAAGGGGACTTACTCACTATTGTAATGCACAATGTTGGAGTTCAGTATGAAACGACAGTTAGTTCCGCTCAAGCCAAAGACAATCCCATTACTTATGATGATCTAGAAACTCTTCTCTTGTCTACTGAAAGAAGGTTCAATGAACAAGCTCAACCAGTTCTTGATGGTGTACCAACTGCCCTTCATGCTACTAGACCACGCGGATAAGGCCGTAGCTTTCTTTTTGGTCATCATGGTGGTGCCCATAGTCGTCCTATCATCTCACCTCCAAACACTTATACTGGTCATATCATGCCTCCCTCTTGAGCTCCTCCTCGTGCTCCTGGCTCCATCCCTGGTCCTGCTCTGGGTAATCCTTAATTTCCCACAACCTTTTGGAACTGGTCATATAATATGTCAAATTTGCACTAGACCTGGACACTTTGCTTTGGACCATTTCAATCGCCTAAATCTATCTTACAAAGGTCGACTCCAAGCAAGAAACTTACTGCTTGGGCTGCCAATCATGGTGCTTCCTCTTCTACGTGGATCACTGACACATGAGCTAATACTTGCATAACTGGTGATATAAGTAACATTGCCAATCTGACAGAGTATCATGGTCTTGATCACGTTGATGGTGCTGGTAAAAATTTTCCCTTACCTATTTCTCATATAGGCTCTTCTCGTCTCCACTCTCCCGCTTCTTCCTTTCAACTTAACAATATCTTATATTGTCCTACTGCTTTTTATAACCTTCTCTCTGTTTATAAATTTGCTAATGATGATTCATGTTATTTCATATTTTATCCCTCTTATTTTGTTGTGAAGGATCCTCATACCCAGAGGACGCTTTTTTGGGGTGAATGTGAGAACGACCTCTATCCATTTTGTCTAAATTCCAAGACCTCAGCTAATAATCCAAGGTTGTTTGCTCTCTATGGCACTCAAGGTTCGTCATCAGTTTGGCATTTTCGCTTAGGACATCCAACTAGTTCTATTTTATTAAATTTGTGATTACATGCATTTATATGCGTGTAATTATATCTAAAATACTAGAAATAAGCAAATCATCATGTCAATTAATATGTAATTAATATATTTTTATTTATTTTGTAGAAAATAAATGAAGTTGCGAAAACCAGAGAAAATGGTGCTAAATTGGAGCAAATTCGAGTTTCTGACAAAAGGACGAAATAGTCGATGCCAGTCAATTGTGGTTGACGCTAACAATAGAGCGGAACTTCACTAGTCATGATGTTGTGTGTGGAAGTATTTTAATTTCGAGGAAGAAGAGAAGAAAATTGAAGAAAAAGAAGTTGGTGTTCAAGTAAATCCAGAATATGTGTCTGGCCCAAACACGAGGTTACTTACTCTAGTTGAAATAGGGTTTATATTAGAGATATTCTCGGAGAATCTTAGGAGATATCCAATCAATGTACGATTATGTTTTCATGTACAACTCTATCTCTATACTTGTAATCCTTTATATAAAGAAGCCCCTATTATCAATGAAAGCATGACTCTATTCTCTCCCAATTTCAGTTTCTCTAAAACACGTTATCAGCACGAAGTCCTAACCCTGAAACAAATAGCCAAACCCTAATTCAAGAAGCTAAAACCTTAAATCCAAATACAAAACCTTGAACCCTTTTCTGCCACCGTCACACAACTTGAAGCCTTCAACCCCAGGAATCCAGAACCACCAGAACGGGCCGGCCCTACCTAACCGACCATTGGAAGCTCCATACAATCCGTAGCAAACATTCCACCGGTTCACCATCTTCCTGACTTCCAATTTACACCAAATTTTTTTAGCAGAAGTCCCTCAATCTGAAGTTTCATGAACCAGAAGAAAAATCACAAAAATAGGTCTAAAAAGTACAGAATCGGCCGATTGATCCTAGTCCAGAAAAACCGACAGAGAGGAGAAAAGAAAATAATAAAAAAAGGGAAAAGAAGGAAGCCCAGAGGCCCACTAACGCAGGCCCACTGCCACGTCAGCTCCTAGGGACCCACTACAGCGTCAGCATGGACCCACACTGCCACGTCAGCGACAGGTCAACGCCGGTTGACCAATTCCTGTCAACTTTTCGGTGACTTTTCCCGCCAATTTCAGGCGACTTTTCCAGCCACTTTTTCCGGCGACATATTTCAAGGTATTTTTTACTAAAAGTTCCCATTTTTTTTAGAGTTTTTTAATTCAATTTCTCCTCTTTTTCGGGGACTTGCAACCTCCCTTCTTCTACCCCCCTTTCTTCATCATAGGGGAGACCAAATTAAGCCGAACTGTGGGTGTTCGTGCTCACTCCAAGCTTAGAGCTAGATGAGATCTCCAAACTTAGAGTTTGTAGAGAATTTATGATCGACCACTTACGTCATTGTTTCGATCTAATCCAATACCTCTTGGAATTGAATTTCTTGGAAGTGATTACGCTAAGAAATTCACAATTTCTTGGGAGCAACTACGCTCAGAAATTTTATATGTTTTCGTGGTAGCCTTTTTACGCTCCGAAACTAACCCTAATTTCTTGTTCTCTTTCAGGATGAGTAACCTGAACGAATTAGACTTTGCTCTGGATAGCACAGGTGGGTTCGTGACGTCCGCCAGCATCTCAAGGTCGATGGAATCTTGGATACAATTCTCGAGCCTAACCAGGACGTGCTAACTGTTGAGCAAGCTCAAGCTTTGGAAGCAAATAGAACAACCTTAGAGGCAAATAAGGCAAAAGCCGTCATCCTAATGACTCGTCATATGGATGATTCGCTCCAGTACGAGTGTATGAATGAAGAAGACCCCAAAAGGCTGTGGGTCTCACTCGAAGAAAGATTTAGCAATGTCCGTGACTCCTTGATTCCTGACCTAGAAGTGAGATGGCATAGTCTCTGCTTCCGTGATTTGAAGTCAGTTCTTGACTACAACTCGGAAGCACTTCGCATTAAATCCTTAATGGAATTATGTGGTAAAGAGATCACAGATGCGATGTTGATTGAGAAGATTCTCTCTCACTTCTATGTCTCTGCATTGATGATTGCTAAGAACTATCGAATCGATGTTACTGCAGGATGGATCACAAGGTTTCATGAGCTCATTGGAGCTATGAATGTCGCTGAAAAGCATGACAACATCCTTGTGAAGAACTATAATTCGAGATCCGTGGAAACAGAGCATATTCCGGAATCCAATTATAGTCGCGCCCCTAAGAGATGGTACCAAGAGTGAAACCCTAATCTTAGAAATACTTCTGGATGTTCTGGTTCATATAATCGCTCTACTTTGGAAGGTAACTGCAAAAATAGGCGAACGCGAAACCGAAGAGGTTAATGTGGAAAGAGAGAGGGAGACAACGCCTCTGGCCATGTTAGTGGCGCCACCAACATTAAGAGCCATGTAAATGACGCTTTCAAAGCGCCTGAATCGATGGAGTCTGAGCAAAGAGATGTATATTGTCAATGTGGAGTATCCGGTCATTGGGCACACATTTGTAGAGCTAGTGAAAAAATTGTCACCGCCTACAAAGCATATTGTGAAGCAAAGGAAGCTCACAAGATGGAACAAGAAGATCATGAAGATGATCTAGAGTGAAGGGTTGAAGACTACAAATCTGGCTGGGATCAATAGATCGCCAATTCTATTTAAGTCTTTATTTTTCCAAGAGATGTAATAGGCAATTGCCATATACTTTGTAATAAATGTCAATGGTTTAGTCTTTCTTCAAAGTAGGCTCACCCAAAGTAAGTGTGATGTCTAGGAAGGTTATGAGATTAGTGGTACTTAAGCGAGCCTTGCTCTATCGACATCTCTCCACTCACCTGGTCACATTTATTTTGGAATTACCGAAAGAAGTTAGATGACTATCATTGTTTTGTATTAGCTAGCATTTTGGATTAGATTTTCTTTGGTCAAAGAGACAATGATGTAACTTCGTTGGCTGACGAATAAAATTTTGAGTTTTTTTCATTATGACTCCATTTTGATTCTAAGCATATGACTTTGTGACTACGATGGCTGGGCCATCAGTATTAATTCAAGGACATGGAATAGCCCAAGTTCCACTTGCCAAATGGCATCTTGATTACTGTCATAGAAACTCTCTACGCTCTTAGGGCAAACCGTACCCTATGAATAGCCAATGAATTCCATGCGAAAACGCATGTAGAGAACGAAAATGAGTTCCTTTGTTATACCTCTAATGATTGCGAACAAAGCGCATCTTAGAGAAGTGTATGTGTCTCTCTAGTGGACTCTATGTCACTATTCGAGCTATTAAATCTAATGAAGTTATGAGAGAAGATCTCTTGGATTTAGACACATATTGGTTTTGTCACGACATGATAGGTCATCCTGGTCATGATATGAGGATCCATCTACTAAAAACTTCACATGGACATCCTTTCTCTCGAGCGAAATGAAGCATGAATCAAAAGTTGATACCTGGACAAAGTGTGACCGCCGCTGTTGCCTCTGGCACCGCCGTCATCCACCACCAACCTAGGACTGGCACAGTCCCTATCCATGATGCCATGGATGGTGTCCATCATGGCGATGACGCCCCAGGTGATGTTGCAATCACTAACTTTGCTTCAAATAGCATTTCAAATGCTTAGCCCCAACCAAAATCCTCATTGGTTGATTCTAAGGCCTCTAGCTCGTTTTACAAAGCCTGTTCCTTAGGAAAATTAGGACTGAGACCGTCCTATGCAAAGGATATGACAATACTAATTCTGTTCTTACATAGAATCCGTAGGGATTCTGTGGACTAATTCAACCAACTTGCGGACGTTTAAATATCTCATAATGTTGGTTGACACGCAAACATGCTGGTCACTTGTTGTGCGATTGTCCACCTGTAAATGCTGCTTATGCAACACTTCTAGCACATATCTTACAACAAAGGTTTCACTCCCCGAATCATCCTATTCAGTCAATTGGATTTGACTATGCTAGAGAGTTTACATCGAAGACTTTCGATGGGTATTGCATTGGGACTGATGTTGGACATCATATTCTCATATACACACCCAAATGCTCTCGCGGAAACGACTATGATGGTAGTCCATACATTGGTAATGAGCATCAATCTCCTTATATTCTCTTGGGGTGATGCAATATCGCATGCAGCTATGCTAATTCGTCTACGACCCACTGCCATTCAATCTACCTCTGCGTTACAGATAGTGAATGGGTAGAAGTATCGTACTTACGTATCTTTGAGTATGCCATTTATGTGCCAACGCTCTATGATAGGTTCTTATAGACGAATGGGTAACTACGTTGGATTTGCGACTCCAACAATTGTCCACCACTTAATGCCCTTGCAAGGCGATCTCCTTACCGCTAGATTTGTGGGTTGTCACTTTGATGAGACAGTCTTCCCGTCGTTAGGGGGAGATAAGAACATGGATGTTCAGTAGGAACGACAGGAATTGTCGTGGCATATCCCCACTATGTCTCATCTTGATCCCTGTTAAAGTGACGAGATCACACATCTGCTGAAAAATTACCTACAAGGAAGGACGTCCCTACAAGAGGATGTAGAGCCACCCTACACGGAGGTAGGCATGGCGTCAACGCCAAAGAGAGTGGCACTCTGGCGTTATAGGCCATTGTCCCAGCTAGGATGTTTGGGAGGCCCATGGGTTCGAATGATACTTTGGCACAACTCAATCCTTGGATCATCGACACTCAAAATCCACCTCGTGAGAATCTTCCGGGTTATGGTTATCGTTGGGGGACGCCTCAACGTCAGAACATATTCCTGAGAATATAGAGCTCTATGAAAATTACACTAGTGTACATGAGATGTGGGACAAAAACTCCATCATAATTGATGATGTAGTTGCACATTTCGTTGCGCATGAGTTTGTTGAGTCCGATGACATCGAACCATGCTCCGTTGATGAATGAATACCAACGTAGAGAAATTTGGCATAAATGGAAAGATGTGATCCAGGTTAAGTTGGATTCTCTAACGAAGAGGAAGGTTTTTGAGCCAATGATGCCAACACGTTAACCTATTGACTAATGGGTCTTCATTAGAAAGCGTGATGAGAAAAAGAGATGGTAATCTCGCCTTATGGAGCAAGGCTTCTCACAAAACGCCCTGGAATCGACTACGATGAGACATATTCTCTCGTAATGGAAGTCATTGCATTCCACTACCTTGTCAGTTTGGTAGTTTCCGAATAACTGAAAATGCAGCTTACAATTGTGGCCACTACGTATCTCTATGGGGATCTAAATACATAATATACATGAAGGTTCAGGGTGAACATCATTTACCCAAGTCAAGTGGCTCTAGACCTCGGAGCGCGTTTACAATAAGGTTGAAACACTCACTAAGATGACTACTTGATTTGGAAGGGATATGCCCACGCGTTTCCATAACAAGTTTCGGATTCTATCGTGGTTCATGTTGGACATAATCTTCATTGGAAGCCCTTACAGAGTTAAGGGAAACCGCTGAACACTTGAAATCTGAGTTTGAGATGAAGGATTTTGGGAGAACACGATTATGTCTCGGTTTGGAACTTGAGCATCATGTTGATAAATGCTTAGGCATTTTGACATGGTCAAGCCTTCAAGCACCCCCATGATCGTCCATAGTTTTAATCCTAAAAATGATCCTCTTCGTCCGAAGGATGATGGCGAAGATGTGCTAGAGTCGGAAGTACCCTACATAAGTACAATAGGCGCATTATTGTACTTATCTCAATGCACAAGACTGGACATCTCATTTGTCATGACTAGTTAGCTAGATATAGCTCTGCGCCAACGCGACGCCATTGGATTGATGTAAATGATATCTTTCAGTACTTGAGATGTACAATTGATATGGGCATGCTTTATCCCTACAGAGAGATGATGGATTTGGACCCATCACACACCAGGAATGGTGCCAACACTGGCCTACGTCCACTATCCCCATCCTAAAACGACATGTATTTTGGAAGGTTTTGCTGATATTGGGTATCTCTCTAACCCATACAAAGGTCATTCCCAAACTGGTTAAGTGTTCACCATGGGTAAAGACCATGATATCTTGGAGGTCTACAAAATAGACCATAGTCGTTATATCTTCGAACAATGTAGAGATTATTGCTCTTCACAAAGTGGTTCGTGAATCTATATGGATTGGATCCATAATTACGCATGTTTGAACAATTGTGATTTGAAGTCTACCACAGATGAGTCTACGAGCATTTAGGATAATGCTGCTTATTTTGAACAAATAAAGCAAGGCTACATCAAAAGAGACAACACCAAGAATAATCAGCAACAACAGACTCTCCTCAAGATCAAAGCGAACTAGGTTTGATTTGAAGACAATATGGCAGACTTACTCACTAAGTCATTGCCTAAATTCCACCTTCGAGAAACATGTTGGTAACATCGTTTACGGAAGTTATCCGAACTCCCATGACCATAGTCATCAAGAGGAGATGCAGACATCAGGGGGAGATGTCTACATGTATAGTCTCAAAACGTGAAGGGAGTGTTGTGCTCTTTTTCCCCTTCGACCGAGGTTATTTTTGTCCCACTGAGTTTTTGTTACTCGGCAAGGTTTTTAATGAGGCAACGAGAGGAGCACCACTTTTGGGCGACACAAGGGGGAGTGTTCAAGTAAATCCAGAATATGTGTCTGGCCCAAACACAAGGTTACTTGCTCTAGTTGAAATAGGGTTTATATTAGAGATATTCTCGGAGAATCTTAGGAGATATCTAATCAATGTACAATTATGTTTCCATGTACAACTCTATCTCTATGCTTGTAATCCTCTATATAAAGATGCCCCTATTATCCATGAAAGCACGACTCTATTCTCTCCCAATTTCAGTTTCTCTAAAACAGTTGGATTAATTAATCATTGGTTTGATTAATTAATATTAATCAAACCATTTATTAATTAATCAAACCATTTGCTTAATTAACCACTGCTTCCATCACGTGCAGCAATTAAGCAATGGTGGTTCAATTAGCTTGAGCTAATTACTAGCTGACACGTAGCAAAAAAAGAGAAGATCTTTTCTTCTCTCCTTTCTATCCCAGCCTCACGGGACACGGACCGTATTTTTTTTTTCCTCTTCAATCATGGCCGTCCATTCATCATCCATCTCTCCCTTCATGACCAGCACCCCCTTTAATTGAACAATTCACACGTCCTCACCCTAGACTATTATTCCTTTCCTTGAACAGTAGCAGCAACCTTGGAGGAGGCCTGCTGCCCTCTTTCTTCTCCCTCCTCCATTTCTTTTTCTTCTTTTCATCTTTGCCTTAATTTTATATTGAGAATATTTCAAGGAGATCTCACCCAAAGCTTCAAAGATTCATCAAGGACTTCAATGTTTACAAGATTCAAGACTTGGGTAATTCTGGGAGTTGTAAATCAAGACTAGTCATGCTAGCTTTTTTTCTATTTGTGACTATTCTTGTTTTCTTCTACATTTCTCTACTCTTTTCTATTTGAATTTTGTAATTTTGATGTCTATGATTATGGGTTGTGAGTAGACTTTGTTGGGGGTTAGGGTTGTGTCCGCTAGCCCAAATTTGATGTAATGGATGCTTAATTTAATTTATATATGGAATTTGTTGATTATTGGATGCTTGTGTTTTGTGATAATTGATTAGAATGCATGCTTAGGAATTGTCGACTCTTGGGTATGTGTTTTAATAAGTCTAGATTAAAATTTAGGGGATGAAATCCTTAGATTTTAGAGCTAGAACCCTAATTTAATATTCGTGGGAAGTACAAGCATGGTTCACTACATGATTAGCTTGATCGCAATTATGGTGAGCTTGGTTGCCTAATTCCTCAATCTCTAGGCTCTTGATGCGAATTAGTGACCCTTGAACCGGCTCTAATTCATGTCAAGTGAGTTCCTAGGGCCCTTGAACTGGAGTAGGAATACCATGAAAGGGAATTTCGGCCCTTGAGCCTTGAAAAGCCTTGGGTACGGCTTCTACCATCTTTAATAAATTTCACGTAAATCAAATTAGCATCAAGAGCATTGGATTAGGGTTAGGATTTATCCCTAACTACCAATCCCATATTTATATTCATTTTTAAGTTTTCTTTCCTTTATTTAATTTAGTTGTTAATTAAAGTTTCTATTTAAATTCTTGCACTTTAGTTATTAGAAATTCAAATTACTATTTTCGGTGACAATTTCTATCTCATTGTAAACTAGGTATTAGTTTTGATTAGGGTTTGGTGCAAACCAAAGCCAAGCATTGTTAAGGCTTGGTGCCGTAGAGTAGCAGTTTCTTTTTTCTTTCATTTTCTTTTTCTTTTTCTTTTTCTTTTGTTCGCTAAGTGTCTTTATTTCCGATTACCCAAGGATAGTGGTTAGTCACTAATCCCCGCGGTACGATAATTTTGGGCAAAATATTTCCCTATCTTGACATGTCGGAAACTCCAATTTGCTCCAATTTCGCACCATTTTCTCTCATTTCCGCATAATTCCTCTTATTTTCTACAAAATAACAAAAATGGATTAATTACATATTAATTGACACGATGATTGACTTATTTCTAGTGTTTTAGATACGATTACATGCATAAAAATGCGTGTAATCAATTTTGCTTTCAAATAATTGTCTGCCTATCTCGGGCACGTCTAGGATCAAATTTTGTATTTCTTGTCCTCTTGGAAAGAGTCACAAACTACCTTTTACTTCATCAAATTCAATTTCCCATTTTCCATTGGAATTGTTACATTCTGATGTATGGAATTCTCCATATTTATCTAATAGTGGTAACAAGTATTATTTGATCTTTGTCAATGACTTCTCTCGATATACATGGTTATTTCCAATGCGTTTAGAATCTGAAGTATTTGGGATATTTGTCAAATTCAAAGCCTATGTTGAAAATCTTTTGTCATGCAAAATGAAAACATTCCAAACTGATGAATGTGGGGGGAATTTAAAAACAATGCTCTCAAATCTTTTCTTGACACTCATGGAATCGGTCTTCAGTTTTCTTGTCCAAAACATTCTGAACAAAATGGAATGGCTGAACGTAAACACCGACATATTGTCGAAATGGGTCTAACCTTACTCGCTCACTCACATATGCCTTCCTCATATTGGGTCGATGCCTTTAACACTACTATCTACACCATAAACAGACTTCCTTCTCATGTTCTTAATCTTGTGTCACCTTATCAAAAACTTTTTGATCGTGTTCCAATTTATAATTTTTTTCGTGTTTTTGGATGCAGCTGTTTTCCTAATCTTCGTTTCTACAATACCAATAAACTCCAACTTAGATCCAAACTATGTGTTTTCATTGGTTATTCTCTCCAACACCATGGCTATGGTTGCCTTGATCTCTCTACAGGCAGAGTCTATCTCTCTAGACACGTCGTATTTGACGAGGATTCTTTTCCTTTCCAACAAGTCAATCTCACATCTCCGAAGGCGTCCTCTAGCTCACCAGACACAAGTTCAAACTCCTTTCCTTAGCTTATCTCCACTTTATCTTCTCCTATTAAATCTACCTTATCCCCTTCGTTACCTTCACCACTGCCTAACCAAATTTCATCCTTATCCTCACTGCCTCCCAATAATCTAGTTAATTCCCCTACATCTTCTGCAAGTCCAATTAATAACACTTGTCCACTATCTGATAGTAGCCCTCCTAGCCCACTTCTTAATTCAAATACACCAAATACCAACTCTCCCACTCTAGCCATAATTCCTTATTATCCTCCACAATTATCTATTCCTATCTCTACATCCAATATTTCAAACACTCACCATACAACTTCAAATACCACTTCAATCATCACCAACTCTCCTCATAATAATCCACTCATCCAACCACCTCACCAAGCACCGTCGTTGATTAACTCCTCTTCCCAACATAATATGGTCACACAAAGAAAAACCGGGACTCTCAAGCCAAACCCAAAATTTGCTCTAAATGCTTCTATTAATATCAGTGAAGTTGAACCAACCTGTTTTAGCAAAGTAGTGCAGCATGCTCAATGGAGAAGTGCAATGATTTTTGAATTCAATGCACTACAGAAAAGTGGTACTTGGAAGCTCATCCCACTATGAATATTCTCCCTTGCAAGTGGGTGTTCCACATTAAAAAGAAGGCAGATAGCAGTATTGAGCGTTATAAGGCTCGCTTAGTCGCAAACAGGTTTCACCAGCAAGAAGTTGTTGATTTTTCTGAAACCTTTAGCCCGATCATCAAGCATACTACCATTCGACTTATCATTGCTCTTGCCGTTCATCACAAGTGGCCTATACGCCAACTCGATGTTCAGAACACATTTCTGAATGGATATCTCACTGAAGAAGTGTACATGTGACAACCTCAAGGATTTGTTGATCCTAACGTTCCCTCTCATGTGTGTAAGCTGGTTAGATCTCTCTATGGCCTAAAACAAGCTCCAAAAGCCTGGTTTGAAAGGTTTTCTGATTATTTGTTAGAACTTGGCTTTGAAGAGTCTAAGGCAGACTACTATCTATTTATATACAGGGATGGAAATATTACTGTCTTCTTACTTATCTATGTCGATGACATATTGATTACTGGAAACAGCTCAGCTCATATTGATACTCTCATTCATCAACTAAACCTACAGTTTTCAATGAAGGATCTTGGTCCATTACATCACTTCCTTGAAATTAAAGTTCAAAGGCAGTCACATGGCCTCTCTCTTACTCAAACAAAGTATGCATGTCACTGATCTTTTGAAACACACGAACATGTTAGATGCCAAGCCTCTCTCTTCTCCGGCAGCAAGTGGAAAGCGCCCAAGTATTCATGAGGGTACCTTACTTTCATATCCAACTCAGTACCTAAGCACTGTTGGAGCTCTTCAGTATCTTACTTTGACAAGACCTGACATTGCATTTGCTGTCAATCAAGTCTGCAAGTATATGCATAGACCAACTACACTCCATTGGGTTGCAGTTAAAAGAATTCTTTGTTACTTGAAACACAGTCCCACTCACGGCCTATTCTATCAACCTAGCTCTCTCTCCATTACTGCTTTTCTTATGCAGATTATGCTGGAGATCCAGATGATCGCCATTCTATAGGAGGGTATTGTGTGTATCTTGGCAAAAACATCATCTCTTGGAGTTCTAAAACTCAACGTACTGTGTCTTGCTCAAGCACTGAGGCTGAGTATCGCACTATCGCCAATTGGCTTACACGGCAGTTGAGATTTCTTGGCTTCGCTCTCTTTTCAAAGACTTGTAGCTATCTCTTACATGTCCCAAAATCTGGTGTGACAACATTAGCTCCATTTCTCTAGCTTCTAATCCACTTTTTCATGCACGTACAAGACATCTCGAGCTAGACTACCACTATGTCAAAGAAAAAGTCATCAGAAAAGAACTCGATGTTGATTACATATGGACTCAAGATCAGCTTGTTGACATATTTACAAAAGGACTGTCTCCAGTTGGTTTCAAGCTGTTTGCTTCCAAGCTTCCTGTGGTTGCCCGCTCAGTCAGCTTGTGGGGGGATGATAAACTATATCATTCAAATGATTCAAATTCAAATTGAAGCTGTTTCTTATCATCTGTTTAGATTCAAGTATCTCACCCTTCTTATCTTGTATTTTGAATTCTAGAATATTTTCTGTTATGATAGAGTAGAATTCTGTTTTGATATTGTAATCATTTAGGACTTTAATAATGTAAACGTCTATAAATACAATCATACTGAGCTTGACTTCTCAAGCCATTCAACACAAACTTTATTCACTTCAGAATTAAGAACAGCTAAACAATGATGAGATTGTGGAGAAAAAAAAAAGCAAAAAGGAAAAAGAAGAAGAAGATTCAAAAAGATCGATACAGTGGACAAATTCAGAATTTTTTCTCAGAGTAGGCAAAAATAGTACAAAGACTCTCGTTCAGATAATAAAGCATCATCCCTGCATGAGTGCATGACTTCATCATCACTAATTTACGGTAGGATGCAAAGCCAGCCCCTAAGGGGTGCCGCCTGAGGTAGCTACCTCAGGCCACCACTTTCAGTGGGTCTCGAGAGCTCTGAGTTTCAGTATATATATATATATATATATATATATATATATATATATATATATATATATGAACTTTGAGCAATAGGTAACTGTGCTATGCATTAGTAATTTAGTACAGTAGTAGTGATGAGGTCTTTGTTGTAACTAGGCGTTCGAATGCCATTAATACCTTTTTTAGATTTCAATTTCTTTTTTCAAGACCTGCCCGGGTAGCAATTAGCATGTCATATAGGATTTACGTACACCTCATATCTTAAGCCTTATATTGGACCTTTTAGCATAGCATCTCTTATAAGACAGACAAACCCAATTTTTGCAGCTCGATATCTATATATGGATCAAGCTAGCATCTTCTGCCAAAACAAGCTTCTAGCTAGGAATTGAACATCTTCACAAACTACTTAGTATTTTTTTTTTTTTTTTAACTAACATGATAGCTAGGGTTGATAAATTTATCTTTCTAGTAGTTAAAGGGCAAAGGTTTATTATACATCCCTGTGTACTTATAGACCTTTTTGGGTTGTAAAGTTCATAGCTAAGAGAAGCATCCAAGCATCCAGGTATGGCTGATCATACATGATCACACTACCTATCCGACACGGTACTAGTTGACAATGCAACGTGCACTCCCTCACTTTCCATCTGTCCTGTGACAATATAGTACTTGGTGCATGTATGGGCAGTATGGCATGAGAAGTAAGAACATGGATGATTGGTATTTGACTACTTAATTAAGCCAAGAGACAACGCCAAGAAATATTGCAAACTAGACCCTCAAACCAATTGATTCACGTGGCTGCCACTGCCACTTTCTGCGGATTCACCACTCAAAGTTTAATTGATCCATGCCTAAACTCAAGAAGCCCCGTTCAGACGTCTTATTATTTGTGGGCAAAGGAATACCTAGTTATAAAGTAATTTGGGGTTCACATCCAACACTAATTGATAATAGACGAAGTAATTCTTAATTATAAACCCATAATCAAAGTTATATTTTTTTAATGTGAGAGTTATATTTTTCACATTCTCAACACGCGCGCTCCCGCACGTGTGGCGATTTCTCAAGTTATACATGTGGACATGTTATATTGGATGACGGTGAGCATGTGTGGTGCCATCGCTGAAACCATGCACGTGGGTAACCCGCTTTGATACCACGCTAAAACTCATAGTAATAGTTATATTTTTTCAATATATGAGAGTTATATTTTTCACATTCTCAACAGAGAAATTTTGTGCCATAATAACATTAGTACAGTAATTTCGACTATGATAGAGCGATAGACTTACTCAATTCTATGCATTAGTGAGCAGAGAGTAATATAATTAATAAAGGATCCGAAAATTGTGACATATTGACATGCATCGCAATATAAGGAGAAAAAGTGAATTGCAAGAAAATGTAATGATTAAAAGATGGGCATCAGCATTGCAGAACTAAAGAAATATGCAGATTTTACTGTTTTCTACCTCACAAAGTAATTAAAAATCAGGATTTCGGGCATGCACTTCATATGATTTATTCGCAATGGAGTAAGATCGAGCTTAAAATAAGTCAAAATTATACCTCTCATTTATTATGTACAAAATTCTTACACACAAGCAGAATTTACTGCGTTTTCCACCTCACAAAGTAAAAATCAGGATTTTGGACATGCTCTTCATATGATTTATTTCACAATGGAGTAAGATCGATCTTATAATAAGTCAAAATTATACCTCTCATTTATTATGTACAAAATTCTTACACACAAGCAGAATTTATTGTTTTCTACCTCGGAAAGTAAAAATCAGGATTTTGGGCATGCACTTCATATGATTTTATTCGCCATGGAGTAAGATCGATCTTATAATAAGTAAAAATTATACCTCTCATTTATTATGTACAAAATTCTTACACACAGCATGTCCTCTCTCCAGACTGCAGCTTCCTAGCTAGCTAAGCTAGAACAGTAGAGTGAAACTTCATGCATGCATATAACACCAACAAAACAAACATAGATTTTCAAAAATTACTAAACCATGAAAAAAACCTATAAAACATTATAATATGAAACAAACAAAATTTCTGCATTCTCTTCCCTTCTCATTGAGATCTAACTACTACTTGTTCTGAGTAGGATTTGCAACACTTGGTGGTGCCTTCCTCAAACTAGACTCCACAGCTTTCTTGGGCTGATCTTCCATGGCTCTAGTACCTAGTGTAGTACTAGTACTTCTTACAGAAACAGAAGCGGCCTGTGGAACATTTAACAGCAGCCTTCTTGAGAAGCTTCTTTCTCTGCTGGGAAAGACATGGATGATCTGTTCTTCGTGACAGAGACAAAAAGAAGAGCACAGAAGGATTTCAATTAGTAATATCAGAGCAAAGAGAGCACTCAAAGTAGTTCTGAAACTGATGATCTTCATAATTGAGGTGTTGGTTAGAGTGAAGACTAGAATTGGAAGTATTGGGGTAGTTTAGAGCAGTGAGCGTGGGAGTAGGTTTATATGAAAAGGGCATGCAACATGCCCACTTCACGTGGTTTGCCAAAAGTTTGAGTGATATAATATTGAGGGAGATGGAGAAATCTTTGCATGCCTGGTGCTATGACCGAAAGCTACGATGACTAAGCATCAACACATGCATGCAGCTGGCCAAATGAGAATACAAGGCATATATAGAAGGTAGAAATTCAATAGAAATTAACCATTTAATCACCTAGTAAAAATAGTGTTAGAAATTCTAATCCGAAAACTATGCAAGTGTTCGAATGCTTAAACTCATGCATTGATCGAACTAACTACACTTATGTGTGACGTAAGTGATACTAACTTGCATACTATGTGATTATTTTTACACTTGGTTAATGAAGTTCTTAGAGCACCGCAATTGAGCACATTAGCAAATGAAGTTTCAATCTAAATTATATTTGTGTAAGATGATTATTATAGTTTGTAGGCTCATTTAAATAAAGGGCAATGATATATGGCCTCAATGAGGCTTAAGATTTATGGCCTCAAATCTTGTCATGTCATGTAAGCAAATACTAATTTTATTTTCAATTTCACATAATATATCTTGCCACATCATACTATTGCAACACCAACTTTACTCTTTTACATTTCCTTTTAGATGTTACTCTGTTAGGGGTGAATCAATTACATTAATGAATTTAATTAGGTGACGAAAAAAAAATCAGCTATTAATTATGTATTAATTTAAGAGATATGTCTACGAATTCTTTAACCAATATTTTTCTTCATTTATTTAAATTTTTTCCTATAATTTTTCTTTCCAAATAGCATAAATATATTGAATTAGGTGTCAAGAAATAGCCAATAACTTTATTGATTAATTTCATCCAAAAAAATAGCATTAATAAATTGAATTTGGAAAATACATATGTCTAAATTAAGAGGTAAGAAAAAAAATTTCATGTTAGTAGCATTCATTAATTATCATCTACAATCTAAATATAAGGAAAATAAACAAACAGAAAATAATAAACTAAAATATAACGTTTAAACTCTAGCTACATAAAGAGAAAATAATGAACATAAGAACATATATAATGATATAACTATGTATTTTTCACATTATATTTTCAAAATTTATAGAAACGCAACAAAGGTTGAACTCATATACATGTGTTATGCAAATCTATTGATTGAATTACATGAAATTTTTTCTATTCTTGACGTTGTTATTTAAATCTAAGTATGAGTATAATGAAAAGGAAAAAAAAAAGACAAAATAATTTTTTCTTTTAGAAAAAAACTCAAAATAACTTAAGAGTCATTAGATTTTGGAAGGCTAAAATGGTATTTTTCTCAAGAATTACATGGCATGATTTGACAAATAGGTGATGTGTGTAGGTGACATGGCATGACACCTAATACTGAGGCCATAAATCTTAGGCCTCATTGAGGCCACAAATCATTTTCCTTAATGAGCTTCAATGTACAAGTGAATGGTGCCATGTTTGCCCATTTTTTGGAATATTTGTATGTGTCAGGGTTTCTAATGAATTATTATATTTACTCAAAAAAAAAAACTTATGAATCAAAAAATAGGGAAATTCTACAATATGTTAACATATGATATACATATAATTACCACTTCTAGGACTTAACTACTCAAATGAGAACCTACTACAATTACCATTTTTAGGACTTAATTACTCAAATGAGGACCTACCTTACTCTAACAAGGACCTTATTTACCTTAATGAAGATTTTTTCTAGTTACCACATGAGTACTCAAAGTGGTAATTACATGAGTCCTCAAAGTGGTAAATATTAAATGAAATTGGATGTGTATGAGAAATGTTAACGTACCGCAGCTTTACCCCAAAAAATAAATTTAACTGAGAAAAAAAAAATTTGGTCTAGTAATATATAATTCTCAGGAGGCTTGCTCCTTCAAAAGACAACTTTTGAAAGACCACGAGAGACAGGTGAATCTGATGGCTGAAAATAAATGCACTATTTTAAGTTATTATAATTTTAGAGCCATTTTAGCTTTCATAACTCCTATGAACAAGAAATGAGAACACACAAGTAAAGAATCCAGCCAAATTGTCTTGTAACACTATGAGAGAGAGCGCCTTTTCCCTCTAGAAGAACCCTAGCCGCCTACTTGGGAGGGGCGTTGCAAGGCGCTGGATTCCCTCGGTGAGCACTCCGGTGACTATCCTTTCATCGATCTTGGCGGTTGATGTGTACCTTGGCTTCAAGGATGGCTTTGGCCATCATCAGGCTTCATTATTTTATTGGCAATCTTTTCGCAATCTTCAGGCTTTCCTAAAGTGCGGAGTTTCCTTCGCGGGAAAGGTGCGTAGGTATGACTACCATGGAGAAGTCGATGGTAGTGTTGGTGGTGGCATAGTTGATGCGCCTGATCTGTGCAGGGGTCGGGGTGGTTTTGCTTGGAGGATGGATCTTTTCCATCTTGGTACGGACTATGGTGGGTCTTGGCTTCACTGTTAGAAGATTTGGTGGAGGGGCTCCAGTTTCTACTGCAAGGCTTGCTGCTGCATGTGGGATCGCAGTGATGGTGGTGGCAGTTCAAATGACGACGACGACTTCTAGGTAGCTGGGGTGCCCATAGTGGATGGGGCTGGGCTCACTGGGTCTAGATCTCAAGCCTTAGCGTTTGGGATCTAGTCTTGGGCCTCTTCTATTTTAGGTCTATTAGGCTACTAGAATAATGTAGGGGGCATTGTCTTCGGATTGCTACCCTAATCTCGCCCGGTTACATTTTTTCGGTGCTTATTCTTATAGTGACATTCATCTAGGCTTCTAGTCTAGGCAATGATTCAATATCAACGTAGCCCTACTGGGGTGAGTCATTGTGTAATGTTGCTTAAATTTTAATTATAATGGATTGGCGCCCTCCCTCGAAAAAAAAAATTATAATTTCAACTTTTACATTTAATACATGTGGTTGAGATGTACTAATCTGTCAAAGTTTTTAAAACTTTTTCTTAAGTGAGTAGGACTGTCATTCTTATTAATAAAGTTAATAAGTTGTTTAGAGCAATAAGCTCAACTTTGGTCAAGTTTGGAGGAGACGACAATATTTTCCATAGCCCATATAGGTGATCATTGGTCGGAATTGATGGTGTTTTGGAATCGCTACTTGTGATAGCAGTGTAGTGCTAGTCAGTCGTCAGACTATTGGTCAAATCTAGATTTTGGTTAACTATGGCAAACCTTGATTGGTGGATAACTGAGAGCCCTAAAAATGTTTTTCTATTGGGCCATTTTAAGGATAGGTACAATTCTATTTCGACAGTTCAATTGCTCTAATTTTAGGTTTCAATACGTAAATCATGTCTAAAAAAATGGGCTGAGTAGAAAATCATTTAGGTATAGATAATCGTAATTTATCATTATAACAGACAATGAGCAGACAAATTTAGTTTTGTTTTAGAGAAACGGGAATTGAGAGAAAATTGATGTGTGTTCTCATTGATAATAGAGGCCTCTTTATATAGAGAATTACAACGCATAGAATCCGAATCATACAAGGAAAGGTAATCATACATTGAATAGGAATATCTAGATCCCTCTAATTAAACCCTATTACCACTAGGTCAAGTAACTTAGGATTTGGGCTAGACACGCAAATAGGGATTTACTTGAACACTCCCCATTGTGTCACCCAAACACGGTGCTTCTCTCGTTGCCTCATTAAAAACCTTGCCGAGTAACAAAAACCCTATGGGACAAAAATAACCTCGGTCGAAGGGGAAAAAGAGCACAACACACTCTTCACATTTCGAGGCCCTACATGTAGACATCTCCCCCTGATGTCTGCATCTCCCCCTGATGACTACGGTCATGGGAGTTCAGATAACTTCCGCAAAAGATGCTACCAACATATTTCTCGAAAGTGAAATTTAGGCAATGACTTAGTGAGCAAGCCTGCCACACTATCCTCATATCGAACCTAGTTCACTTTGATTTTAAGGAGAGTCTGTTGTTGCTGATTATCCTTGGTGTTGTCACTTTTGATGTAGCCTTGCTTCATTTATTCAAAAACAAGCAGCATTATCCTAAGTGCTCGTAGGAATATCTGTGGTAGACTTCAAACCACAATTGTTCAAACATGCATAATTATGAATCTAATCCATATACATTCACGAACCACTTCATAAAGAGTAATAATCTCTACATTGTTCCAAGATATAGGGCCTAGAGTCTATTCTATAGACTTCCAAGATATCGCGGTCTTACCCATGGTGAACACTTAACCAGTTTGGGAATGACCTTTGTGTGAGTTAGAGAGATACCCAACATCAGCAAAACCTTCCAAAACACATGTCGTTTTGGGATGAAGATGGAGGACGCAGGCTAGTGTTGGCGGCGTTCCTGGTATGTGATAGGTCTGAATCCATCATCTCTCTGTAGGGATAGAACAAACCCATATCAATGGTACATCTCAAGTACCGAAAGATATCTTTTACACCAATTCAATGGCGTTGCGTTGGTGCAAAGCTATACCTTAGCTAACAATTTCATAACATATGAGATGTCTGGTCTTGTGCATTGAGCTAAACACAATAATGCACCTATTGTACTTATGTAGGGCACTTCCACCTTTAGCACATCTTCGCCATCATCCTTCGGACGAAGATGATCATTTTTAGGATCAAAACTATGGACGATCATGGGGGTGCTTGAAGGCTTAACCTTGTCAAAATGTCTAAGCATCTATCAACACGATCCTCAAGTTCCAAACTGAGACATAATCGTGTTCTCCCAAAATCCTTCATCTCAAACTCGAATTTCAAGTGTTCAGCAGTTTCCCTTAATTCTTTAAGGGTTTCTAATGAAGATCATGTCAAACATGAACCGCGATAGAATCCAAAACTTGTTATGGAAATGCGCGGGCATATTCCTTTCCAATCAAGTAGTCACTTTAGCGAGCGTTTCAATCTTATTGCAAACGCGCTCCGTGGTCTAGAGCTACTTGACATGGGTAAATGAAGTCCACCATGAACCTTCTTGTATATTCCGTATCTAGATCCCCATAGAGATACGTAGTGACCACATTTGTAAGCTGCATATTCAGTTATTCGGAAACTACCAAACTGACAGGGTAGTGGAGTGCAATGACATCCATTACGAGAGAATATGTCTCATCGTAGTAGATTCCAGGGCGTTTTTATGAGAAGCTAGCCTTGCACCATAAGGTGAGATTGCCATCTCTTTTTCTCATCACGCTTTCTAATGAAGACCCATTAGTCAATAGGTTTTATGTTAGGAGGTGTTGGCATCACTGGCTCAAAAGCCTTCCGTTTCGTTAGAGAATCCAACTTAACCTGGGTCGCATCTTTCCATTTAGGCCAAATTTCTCTATATTGTCATTCATTCATCAACGGAGCATGGTTCGATATCATCGGACTCAACAAACTCATGCGCAACGAAATACGTGACTACATCATCAATTATGATGGAGTTTCTATCCCACGTCTCATGTACACTAGTGTAATTTTCATAGAGCTCTATATTCTCAAGAATAGGTTGTGACGTTGAGGCATCCCCCAATGATAACCATAATCCAGAAGATTCTCATGAGACTGATTTTGAGTGTTGATGATCAAAGGATTGGAGTATGCCAAAGTATCCTTCGAACTCACCGGCGTCCCACGCATCCTAGCTGGGGCCATGGCCTATAACGCCAGAGTACCACTCTCTTTGGAGTTGGCGCCATGCCTTCTTCCGTGTAGGGTGGCGCTACGTTCTCTGGTAGGGACGTTCTTCCTTGCAGGCATATTTGCTGCAGATGTGTGTTCTCTTCACTTTAGCAGGGATCGAGATGAGACATTGTGGGGACAGGTCACAACAATTTATGTCGTTCTTGCTGAACATTCATGTTGTTATCTCCTCCTAACGACCGGAAAACTGTCTCATCAAAGTGACATCAGCAAATCTAGCGGTAAGGAGATCTCCTAGCAAGGACATTAAGTAGCGGACGATTGTTGGGGTCTCAAATCTAACGTAGTTGCCCATTCGTCTGTAAGGACCCATCACAGAGCTCTGTGGTGGCGCAATTGGCACATAAATGGCACATTCAAATATGCATAAGTACTATACTTGTACCCAGTCACTAGCTATAACACAGAGGTAGATTGAGTGGCAGTGGGTCGTAGACTAATTAGCATCACTGCATGTGATATTGCATCACCCCAAGCGGATATAAGGAGATTGGTGTGAATTACCAATGTCCTGACTACCATCGTAGTAGTTTCCGCGAGACCATTTGGGCGTATAAATGGGAATATGATGTCCAACATCATTCCCATTACAATAACCATCGAAAGTCTTCGATGTAAACTCTCTAGCATAGTCAAATCCAATTGACTGAATAGGATGATTCGGGGAGTAAGCCCATTGTCATATGATATGTGCTAGGAGTGTAGCATAAGAAGCATTACAAGTGGATAATGGTACAACACGTGACCAACGCGTTTGCGTGTTAACCAATATCATGAGATCTTTAAACGTCTTAAAGTTGGTTGAACTAGTCCACAGAATCCCCACGGATTCTATGTAAGAACAGAATGAGTATGTTCATTTCCTTTGCATAGGAAGGTCTCAGTCCTAATTTCCCTAAGGAACGGGCTTTGTAAATTGAGCGATAGGCCTTAGAAGCAACCAATGAGGATTGTGGTTGGGCCTGAGCATCTGAAACGCTATTGGAAGCAAAGTTGGTGATTGCAGCATCACCTAGGGTGTCATCACCATGATGGACTCCATCCATGGCGTCATGGATAGGGACTGTGCCAGCCCTAGGCTGGTGGTGGACAGCGGAGGTGCCAGAGGCAGCGGCGGAGGTCACACTTAGTCCAGGAATCAACTTTTAATTCATGATTCGTTTCACTCTAGAGAAAGGATGTCCATGTGAAGTCTTTAGTAGACGGATATCATGACTATGATGACCTATCCTGTCGTGACGAAGCCAATATGTGTCTAAATCTAAGAGATCATCTCTCATAACTTTATGGGATTTAATAGCTCAAATAGTGACATAGAGTCCACTAGAAAGACACATAACTTCTCTAAGATGCGCCTTTGTTCGCAATCGTTAGAGGTATTACAAAGGAACTCATTGCCGTTCTCTACATGAGTTTTCGCATGGAATCCGTTGGCTATTCATATGTGCGATTTTCCCTAGGAGTGTAGAGAGTTTCTTTGATAGTAATCAAGGTATCATTTGGCAAGAGGAACTTGGGCTATTCCATGTCCTTGAATTAATACTGATGACCCAGCCATCGTAGTCACAAAAGTAATTTGCTCACAAAAGTAATATGCTCATAATGAAAAGGACTCAAAATTTTATTCATAAGCCAACGGAGTACATTATTGTCTCTTAACCATTAGGAGAATCTAATCCAAATGCTAGCTAATGCAAAACAAAGGTAGTCGTTTGACTTCTTTCGGTAACTCCAAAATAAATATGACCAGGTGAGTAGAGAGATGTTAGTGGAGCAAAGCTCGCTTAAGTACCACTTATCTCAAAACCTTCCTAGACATCATACTCATTTTGAATGAGCCTATGTGAAGAAAAACTAAACCAATGGCATTTACTACAAAGTATATGGCAATTGCCTATTACATCTCTTGAAAAAATAAAGACTTAGATAGAATTGGTGACCTATTGATCCCAGCCAGATTTGTAATCTTCAACCCTTCACTCTTGATCATCTTCATGATCTTCTTATTCTACATAGTGAGATTCTCTTACTTCACAATATGCTTTGTAGGCGGTGACAATTTCTTCATGAGCTCTATAAATGTGTGCCCAATGACCGGATACTCCACATTGAGAACATACATCTCTTCGCTCAGACTCCATTGATTGAGGCGCTTTAAAAACGTCATTTAGATGGCTCCTAGTGTTGGTGGCGCCACCAACATGGCCAGAGGCGTTGCCTCCCTCTCTCTTTCCACGTTGACCTCTTCAGTTCCGTGTTCGCCTATTTTGGCGGTTACCTTCCCAAGTAGAGCCATTATATGGACCAGAACGTCCAGCAGTATCTCTAAGATTAGGGTTTCGCTCTTGGTGCCCTCTCTTAGGGGCGTGACTATAATTGGATTCCGGAATAAGCTCTGTTTCTATGGATCTCGAATTATAGTTCTTCACAAGGATGTTGTCATACTTTTCAGCGACATTCATAGCTCCAACAAGCTCATGAAACCTTGTGATCCATCCTGCAGTAACATTTATTCGATAGTTCTTAGCAACCATCAATGCAGAGACGGGGAAGGTAGAAAGAGTATTCTCAATAGTCATCGCATTTGTGATATCTTTACCACAGAATTCCATTGAGGATTTAATGCAAAGTACTTCCGAGTTGTAGTCAAGAACTGACTTGCAATCACAGAAGCGGAGGCTATGCCATCTCACTTCTAGGTCAGGAAGCAGGGAGTCACGGACTTTGCCAAATCTTTCTTCGAGTGAGACCCACAACCTTCTGGGGTCTTCTTCATTCATACACTCGTACTGGAGCGAATCATCCATATGACGAGTCATTAGGATGATGGTTTTCTCCTTATTTGCCTCTAAGGCTTCTCTATTTTCTTCCAAAGTTTGAGCTTGCTCAACAGTTAGCACGTCCTGGCTAGGCTCGAGAATCGTATCCAGGATTCCATCGGCCTTGAGATGATGGCGGACATCACAAACCTACCTGTGATATCAAGAGCCAGTTGTTCCCAATGGAGCAAAGTCCAGTTTGTTCAGGTTACTCATCCTGAAAGAGAACAAGAAATTAGGGTTACTTTCGGAGCGTTAAAAGGCTACCACGAAAACATATAAAATTTCTGAGCGTAGTTGCTCCCTAGAAATTATGAATTTCTGAGCGTAATCGCTTCCAAGAAATTAGGAATTTATGAGCGTAATCGCTTCTAAGAAATTCAATTCCAAGAGGTATTGGATTAAATCAAAACAATGACGTAAGTGGTCGATTATAAATTCTCTACAAACTCTAAGTTTGGAGGACACTACAAGCTCCAAGTTTGGAGTGAGCACGAACCCCCATAGTTCGACTTTTGGTCTCCCCTATGATGAAGAAAGGGAGATAGAAGAAGGGAGTTTGCAAGTCCCCGAGAAAAAAAAGAAAAACTCAAAACCGGGAACTTTTAGTAAAACATACCTCTTAGGATTGCAGAACGTATTTGGTCCTTGTCGTAGGATTGGAGACGAGCTTCAATCCTAGTGTAAGCAAGCAAACTTGTAGGATTGCAGCGTGGTCGCGAAGTCGTGGGGTCGTAGGATTGCGGAGTCGCAAGGTCGCGGGGTAGCGGAGTCACTAGGTCGCGAGGTCGCAAGGTCACCGATTCGCAAGGACTCGAGGTCCTGGGGTCACGGATTCGCAAGGACGCAAGGTCGCTGGGTCACCGATTCGCGAGGACTCGAGGTCGCAGGGTCACGGATTCGCGAGGTCGCGGGGTCACGGATATGCGAGGACGCGAGGTCACAGGGTCACAGATTCGCGAGGACACGAGGTCGCGGGGTTGCGTAGTGGTGAGGGCTTGACATATCTCGACAGGGGCCTGTGCGGGGCTGTCGGCAGATATCGATAGGGGCAGGCACAGAGGTGCGCAAGTCTCGGCAGATGCGTGCAGGGAAGGCACAGGGCAGGGGCCGGTCCAATTTTTCCTCCGGCCGGTTCTGGTGGACCCGCCGCCGGTTCTAGGCTCCTTGAGGCTAGGGCTTCGATATGTGGGGCGGGGGATGCTGGGATTTGAAGGCTACAGAATTAGGGTTAGGGCTTCGTGCTGATAACGTGTTTTAGAGAAACGAGAATTTAGAGAAAATTGTTGTGTGTTCTCATTGATAATAGGAGTCTCTTTATATAGAGGATTACACTGCATAGAATCCGAATCATACAAGGAAATGTAATCATACATTGAATAAGAATATCTAGATCCCTCCAATTAAATCATATTACCACTAGGTCAAGTAACCTAGAGTTTGGGTCAGGCACACAAATAGGGATTTACTTGAACAAGTTTGTTTATATAGATAATCTTCAAATTAGATAATTTTTTACGAACACATTGTAAAACTTGAATTATCGTTGAAAAAGATCAAAATTCGTGCCGCCAAAGTTTCTCTTTTTTCTTATCTGTTTGCATTAATTTTTAGGACAAAATACTGTTTACTCCCTATACTTATAGGGTTTCGACGTTTCAGTCCCTGACGTTTCAATTTGACCTAAAAACTCCCTAAACTCTCCAATTTCACCCAATTAGTCCTTACCGTCAATTCTCCGTCAAAAACTCGGTTACTTTGCTGACGTGGCATGCTTTTCACATTAAAATGACTGTTATACCCTCACTTTCTCTGTTTCTTTTCTTTTTTATTTATTTATTTTTATTTTTATTTTTTCCTCTCTCTCTCTCTTCTTTTTACCTCTTCTTCTTCCCCTCTCTCGTCTCCATCCTCATCATCACCGCCGCAGCTCTCGTCTTCTCTTGTAAGTCCCTCCCCGATCTCAGATCCCTTGATTTTACTCGTTTCTTCCTAGAACTTTGATTTAATTTCTGATCTTGCCACAGGCATGGGCGCGGCGTACTGGACCACCAAGAGTGGCGTGGGTGTGGCCTCGATGGGAGTGATGCGGCAGGAGCTGGTCATGAAATCGATTGTTCCGGTGGTCATGGCTGGAGTGCTTGGGATCTACAGCCTCATCATAGCTGTGATTATCAGCATCGGGATCAATCCAAAGGCTAAATCTTATTACCTGTTGGATGGATATGCTCACTTGTCCTCTGTCCTTACTTGTGGCCTCGCTGGACTTTCCACCGTCGTCATCCCCCCTTCCCTCCTCCGATTCTCAACCTTCACCGTCGCCGGCGCTCTTGGGAGTTCGAAACAATCTTGCGGAATTGGGTAGGAGCTTCAAGACAGGCCTCTCGTTTCTCTCCATCAATCTCCAAATTGGCTGCGAACTTGATGCCAGTTCGGAACGGAGCTTTCGGAAGAAGACGGCGGCGGTTCCGTGCCAAGAATTACCAATGAAATTCTCGGCTTCGTCGCTCAGATTTTGAAGCTTTCGAACAATTGGACCCTCTTTCCTATACCACTGGACCACCATGATAAAATTTCTTATCAACATTTTGTATTTGTGTAGTCGAAGACTGTATAGTTCATCTTTCAAGTTGATTGCAGTTTGGGTTTACTTATTTAGTTTGATTTTGTTTTTGAAGTTGTGGATTGTGAGTTTAGAAGTTAGAGTTGATTTCATTTGAATCATGTTGTGGTCGCGTGCAATATGAACAATTTGAGATGATGAATTTGCAGAAGTCGGAATGGAAGCTGAGCAGAGGGAACCTATAGCAGAAGAACTGGAAGGAGGTGGCCGACATCGTGGGTAGCAGAGAGAACTATGGCAAAACCCCCTAAAACTGATTCAGTGCAAGATACTTTAAATTTCAATTCTTTGTGGTTTTCAAGTATATATGTTGGTGGTTGAAGTTTGAATCAGGGATTTAATTGAATATGAATAAGTTCTTGTGAGATTGATGCTACGTCAGTATGACTCTATTTGTTTTCTCTGATCTGCTAGTTTGCTTGTTTTGTTCAAATTTCGTCTTGGGAAAGAGACTGGGTTCATGTTGGTTGTGGATATTTGTTAAATGGTAATTGGGATGTGTGGGATTTGAATTGATGGTAGTATAAGCTTTGCTTTTTCCTCCCGTTGGTTTCGCCTTCTGGGTAAATGAGTTTTGCATGAACAACCAAGAGCAGGGACATGGAGGAAGAAAAGGCCGAAGAGGAGGGACACGGAGGAACAAGAACAGGTAAAAAGAAAAGAGAAGGAGAGTTTTTTTTTTTTTTGTCAGTGAGGGTATAACAGTCATTTTAATGTGAAAAACATGCCACGTCAGTAAAGTAACTGAGTTTTTGACGGAGAATTGACGGTAAGGACTAATTGGGTGAAATTGGAGAGTTTAGAGAGTTTTTAGGTGAAATTGAAACGTCAGGGACTGAAACGTCGAAATCCTATAAGTATAGGGAGTAAACAGTATTTTGTCCATTTTGAAATTGCCCGAGTGCGCGCAACTTGATTGGAATATCTATATTCTCGATACTAGAACAAAAACATTTTTTGTCTAGGAACTGGAAAGCCGATTAGCATGTGGTGTTGAATTTGACTATTACGGTTTTCTGGCTTGGTTGCAGATTAAGAAAGATTAAACTATAGAAATCATGTGACTGATCCCAGTGATTCCAACTCAATCATTATCACTACACATGTTCATGGTTGATCTTTCTATTCATGTTTCGGGGTGAACCATAGTTTAATCTTAACCTACATTTTCCCATAACATTCAAACTGCTTTCTTTTTGCATCTTGACTTTGCCGAATTCTGCCAAAATTTTCAGGCCCTAGTATATAGATACACGATCTCCTATACTGATAATCTATAGATCTAGAAGAGAAATCCTCGATTTGGCTAAGAAGATCATTTGCGGAGTGCCAAAATTAGGTTGAATTATAATGCCATAAGCAAGTGTACTATTTTTTGACCGAGCTAGGTAGCCTTAGCTGGAGGCTAGTCAGCAAAATGAGCCTTTGATTCCATTAGACCCCGGTTTAGATAATTTAATAGGCTATTCCCCGAACATTTACTTGCTATTCGAATATGTAGCTTCAATTAAAAAAGGAGAAAAGGAGAATGAAAATTGTAGCTGCAGTAGTAAAAAGAAAAAAAAGAGCTTCAATTAAAATCTGGATAAGCATGAAAAATAGAATTCAAGATGCAGCATAAGCGAAGAACCAATGAAAATATGAGATGGTGTTGCAGCATGTAATCGACGGAGAGAACTTCTTTAAACAGACAAAACTCTATTGTCTTGTCGTTGAATCTCTAAAACGAGAATAGCAAAAGAATTTTGGGACTCTATGTCTTGTTAATTCTTAAAAAGAAGAGTACCAGGCTGATGAATCGGAGAGATAAGTTTTCTGTTTTGAATAATTATCACTTTCTGTTAAGCAATCCCTAACACAGAAAAATTTGGGACAAAATATCTCTGAAGTATAATAAATAGGAATGAAATCAATGACAAAAGTTAGTGAGCAGTGATGCCAGCGACTAGTAGCCCTCCATCCTTTTTTTTTTTTTTTTTGCCGAAGAAAAGAAAGTTTGTATTAGATGTTTCAAATGATACACCACAATACAAGAGGTACAAAAGACCCAGCAAAAGAGAATTAAAGCCTCTGACAGGCTTGGCCCAAATACAATTTGAAAGCCCATAACTGAAAATGAAAAACCCTAGAACTAATGCTAGCAGGCACCAAGAGAATAACAGCTCCATCCCTAGAATACTACCACCGCCACCTCCATGTCATTGCTTGAAGAGTATCAGCCATCAAAGCACCATCCTGCTTCCTTCTACACCGGTTGGGACACTACACACAGGGCTCAAAGATGCCCAAGAAAAACCAAGTAACCTAGCAGAGTGTGATTGCGAAAATCGAGCCACTCGCTATTGAGGAAAGAAAATTCGCCAACGTAAGTTCGTTTAGCGGTGGTGGAGAACGAAGCAAATCCAGAAGCACTAGCAACCAATTCCATCCAAATAGGACATGGACAGTTTCGAAGGTAGATCTGGACTAAAGGAGTAGAAAATCGGTGACAAATGAGCATAATTAGGTTGGAGGGATGGGGAAAGTAAGGGGTGGAGATGAGGTGAAGGCGGTAAAGATGAAAGTTGTTCTCATCAATATAAAGCCTGTAAGACCAGTATGGCGTGGAGAGGTAGAGAAATGGTAGATGGGTGAAGTGGGTGGAGAAGAGAAAGGAACAAGAAGGTGATTGAAGGGGTGGAGGGGATGGACGGGATTGAAGGGGTGGGGTTGGAGATGGAGGTAGAGATGGGGGTCGGTAGACTCTCAAAATAGTGGCTGGGTTAGAGAAAATTTCTAGAGAGAAGGTAGACCGTCTCTCTCTAGAAACTTTCTGACTTTCTAGAAATGCATTAGTACAACCCTCCATCTCTATAGATCGATAAAAGTGTCAAACTATGTTGATGCCAGTAGCTTTCACAACCTAGGTAGCAATTGGTCGAAGGCATCGGTTGTACTTTTTCATCACTTCAAGAGTCGATCGCAACCTCTCCCACCACATGTCAGGTATCTCCTATTCACATTTTCTCGTCTTTTTCTCCTCCTAGCTAGCCATGATTTCTTCGTCCTCCTACTTTATTAGCCGGTTCTCCTTTTTTCTTTTTCTTTTTTTTGTCAAGAAAGTAAATTGTATTAGATGATCCAAATGTTCCACAACAATATAAGAGGTACAAAAGACCCCCAAAAAAAAGAGGCACATAGACCGAGCAATAAGAGGCACATACCCAACAACAATAGCATGAAGGCTCAGCATAAACAAAATAAACTCATAATATATGGCTTGGCCAAATTATAAGACAGAAGTCCAGAAATAAAAAATGGAAAATCCTAAAAATCCTAGTAGCCTCCATATCTTCTCCACCATTCGCAAAGAACTTTTGCCTCTAAATTCAAGTCATCACTTGACGTGAATCTGCCGTCAAAGCACCAAATCGTACCACATTCTCCACCGCTCGAGACACAAGCGGAACACAAGAAAGCCAAAAAAACCAAGTAACAAAAGAGGGAGTGATTAGCAAGGTAATCTAGACACCTTTTGTAAAGTTAACAAAAAATCGCCAACGAGCGAAAGTTTGTTTAAAGGTGGTAGAGTACGGAGCAGATCTGGAAGCTAAGGCCATCTCCAACCCACAAGGCTAAAAATAGCTCTGGGGTTAAATTTTTGCCCTGATTTCTTTACTATTTATCGATGTAACATCAACTGTCTCCAACCCGTGAAGGCTAAATTATAGCCTTAAAATATATTTTAAAAATTTGAATATGTTATATATATATATATATATATATATATGTTCTTATTTTTATCAGATTCTTAATTATAGTAATTGAAATCATATTTATGATTAAAAATATTTTTCCGGTTGTACTTTTCAAATTTCATGTGTTGCTTCACAAGCAATGTTGTAGATTTCTTATACGATTTTATATAGGATTAAATTCAGTTTACTCCCCTGAGGTTTGGGGGTAACTTCATGTTAGTCCCTATTATCTCAATTTAATCAGTTTACCCCCTGAGTTTTTCAATTTTCCTCAACTGTCTCCAACATCTCATCCTCTGTCCAATTTGGACGTTAATTGCTGACGTGGACGTTGACTTCCCCCTTTGGACCCACCTGAGGGGCTAAATTACACCTTCAACCCTTATCTTCTTCCTTCATACTAGAAGGAGTAAAACACATACCTGAAAGGCTGAAACTCTCCCCTCGTTTTGAAACCGATCATAGAATTAAACCCATTTCAAAGCACAAAACCAAATCACCCACTACACTTTCTTCAAAACCATCACATAATTAAACCCACTTCACAAAACCAACAAAACCTTGATCCTGGTGGCTATAGGACCCTAAATCAGACACATCAAATGAGCGGGTATAGGACTTCGCCTGCTTCAGATCTAAACCCATTCTTCGATTGCAAAACAATGAACTAAGAAGAAGAAGACCAAAAAACAACGTCATCTTCTCTACGCATCGTCCTACTCTTCGATTCCTACTAAACCAGTCTCAAACCAAACACCTCCACTACCAAAATTTGAAAACTTGGATTTGCAAAACTCCGGCGAGTAGATTCAATCAGGTTCGTAGTCGCGAACTGGTCACTATCAAAGGGCCTAAGTAGATTAAACCGACAACCACATATGGATTAGCTGGAGCTTTGGGCAATCTTCAGGCCAGGCATCGTTGACCCTGTGTTCGCATTGGGTGGTGGTTCTGGGTCGATGCTGTCGTTTGTAGCTTTGTCACGGTCACATTCCTTCACTGCCTCCCAGGTCTGACCTGATCCACAGTCAATCAACTCGCCTTTTCGCCATCAGATCGGACGCGTAGTGTCTTTAGGGATCGAAGGCGGCGGTGAGGGTTTGGAGAAGATTATGGATAATTGGATATTCGAATCGAGGCATTGATCTTGTTGACTATGGTTACGGGAGAGTCATCGATGTTTGGTAGTGGTCGGAACATGAGTGATCGGCGAACTAATCTAAATATTTATTGCATTTGAGTTCTCTGAGATTTGTGAGAGGAAGAGAGGTGCAGTACTGCTGCTGCTACTGCTGTTTGAGTTTCATTTGGTCTGCAAAACAGAGAGTGAGAATGATTTGAAAGAGTGGTGGTAGGTATGGTAAATCAGAGCTTTGCCACCTGGTGGAGGTGGTGGCGAGGGTTTTTGTGGAGCAGCGACAGTGGATAGAGATAGAGAGAAAGCGAGGAAGAGGAAGAGAATGGCGAAGGCTTTGAGGAGAGGCAGATCAGATGAAGAAGAATATGAGTTTCTTTGTCGGCACTTAAAAAAAAAAAAAGTGTTAAAGGAAAAACATATTGTGTGCCTTCTTCAAAGTGATTGACGGAGAGGGAATCAAGCAATTACCGATTAACATCAATCAGCATGAATTACGAACCAATCAGTAGTTAATGTCATCATTGTAATTGTTCTTTCCCTTGTAATTCTCTCCCTATATAAAGGGGTTATGAAATGAAATGAGTAGACCAATTCCAATCCATTTTTTACTTTTACACGTTTACTTTTTTTTCAAGCCCAAAAACATCGCTACGCACGCCTGCATCAACACGCGCGTGCGCTAGGATTGTTTTATTTTTCGAAACCAAGTATGTTCTCTTTAATTTATTTAATTTCATACTATGGTAAATTCTCATTATTTATTTTCTTGAGCATGTTATATATTTTATTGCTTATGCTTTTATTATAAATTTTTCGAGCATGTTTAGTTAGATTATATTAATCATTTTAAGCATGCTTTGTCATTTATGTTTTATATGATTCTATTTAAGCATGATTTGTGTATTTTTTAGTAAAATTTCAAGCATGTTCTGTGAATTTCATTCACGCTTTATAATTATGCGTACACATGCATTTTCATTATGTTATTGCTTATATTTTTTAGCATGCCATATATATTTTGTGATTTATGCAATTTTAGCATGTTTTATTTTATTTACGCTTATATAATTTTCCTATGCATGCCATGTCATTTATTTTTATATATGCTATGATTAATTCTTTATTAGATGCTATGATTATTCCTTATTTAGAATGCTATACAAAAATTGCGTTTTGCCATGATAATGAAAATTCATGAGCATTATAAATACATACTTACCGTGATAAAGCATTTTCACATAGCATCGAAAAAAATGTGACCATTACGGATCTTGGTCTTGAAATCTAATTCATATATTTGGAAAATAATTTACGTGGATGTCTTTATGACTGCGTAATTTATATCTTCTCTCTTGTTTTATGTAGATGGCTGATCCAACTCGACCTGAGTTTGACATCTTGGACTCAGAAGGACTTGAGTACCATCGTTGGGTTTCCAATATGGAAACTGCCTTTGTGGCAAAAGACTACACTGCCACCATTATTGATCCCAAAGATGATGAACTATCTAATAAGGTGAAAGCAGATGCCTTAATTTTTCTGAGGCGACATATTGATCCTAGCCTACGCTGGGAGTACCTTCAGTTGAAGACACCCAAAGCACTGTGGGATGCCCTTAAAGGACGTTTTGGGAACATTCACGATACTTTGGTCCCAGGACTGGCTGTTCAGTGGAATGGAATCCGCTTGCTTGACTATAGAAAGGTCAATGACTTCAACAAGGACATGTTGCGCTTAAAGGCACGTCTCAATTTCTGTGGAAGGGAAATCACAGAAGATGATATGATCTACAAGACTCTTACCACCTTTCCTAATTCAGCTTTTATACTAGCGAACCAGTATCAGTTGGATTATGACAACAAAAGAATCACAACCTTCAATAAGTTGATAAGCCTACTGCAAGTGGCTGAGAGACAAAATAAGATTCTCTTGAATAACAATGCCAGGCCCACTGGGACAAAGAAAATTCCCGAGGCTAATTATGGAAAAATGAAAGGTAGAAATAACTCCAATGCAAGGGGGTTTAGACGTGCTGATCCCTACCCACGTGGCAACAATGCACCACGTGGAAAGGGACATGGGGATTATGGAAACAAGATGCCAAAGGAAAGAGTTGACAATGAACCATGCTATAGGTGTGGATTCATTGGGCATTGGTACAAGAACTGCCAAGTAAACAACAGAGTAGCAGCCAATTACAAGAGGTATAGAGAGTCTAAAGAACAAGTGGCTCACTATATGGAAGAAGGAGGTCATGACCTAGACGTCAACCTTACAGTTGCAGACTCCAATGGAAAAGAGGAACTTGCTAAGTCAATGGATGCTCTCAATCTTGACTGATATGCTTTATTCATTTTATTTTCCAAAGACAGTTGTGAAAGCATAATGCCTCATTTTTAATTAGACTATTGTTTGGTCTTAAAGTTTATTTTCAATCATGGATTGATGAATAAGATTTCTGAACAAGACCTTGATTTGATTATCGTTGGCTTATTAATAAATTTTGAATTTTATTCTGAAGCACTGAATTTATTCAAATTTATTTACCATACACATATTTACATGGTTCGACATAGCACTATAAAGATGTAAAGCAATACATCTAGAGAAAAATTATTAGAATGAAAAGAATATCATTCTACGCAAATAGAAATACTCTAAAGTATATGAGTTATATTTTCTAAATACCTCCCATTTATTTGTAGGAATGAATGGAGGAGAACTTGAGTGCTTAGATGATAGTGGGACTACCCACACAATATTAAGAAATAGGCAATTATTCATTGAACTAATAGCCTATAATTCCTCTGTGACTACGATGATTGGATTATCAAAACTAATAAAATGGCGAGGAACTGCCAAATTTTTGCTGCCTAATGGCGCACCATTTCAAGTCACAGACGCTCTATATGCACCAAGAGCTAATCGAACCTTGTTAATGTTTCAAAGCAATTTGTGCCAACGGTTATCATGTAAAAACACACCGTGAGAATAGAACTGAATACCTTGATATTACATCTAATGACTGTGGAAGGAAACACATCTTAGAGAAACTTATGAGTCAATTTAGTGGACTGTACCTCACTACGATTCAGATCATTGAATACTATACTGTCACCAACAATGAAATGTGGGACACTGACTCATACAGGCTTTTGCATGACCGCCTATGGCACCGAGGTCGTGACATGAGGATCCGTATTTTTTTTTTTTTCTCAAGAACTCACACGGACATCCCTTCTTTCGAGTGAAAAATGGGAGAAAAATCCGCCACACTGCAAGGTGTCGATTCTTGGATTGCTCAAATGCAGTCATTGCTTTATGAAGTACCAGAAGCACTACCTCCCTCCCATTATGCCTCATTGACTATTTCAAAGGCACATCACTCGTTTTACAAAGCCTGCTCTTTAGCAAAAACAGGATCGAGACCTTCCTATGCTAAAGATACAAAACAAAACATTCTATTCTTACAAAGGATACAAAGAGATGTCTGTGGACCTATCCATCCAGAATGCGAACCATTCAAGTATTTTATGGTTTTGGTGGATGCTTCGACAATCTGGTCACATGTCGTTTTATTGTCCACAAGAAATGCTGCAATACTCCTAGCACAGATTATACGTTTAAGGGCTCACCACCCTGATCACCCTATCAAGTCTATAAGGCTTGATAATGCTGGAGAGTTTACATCAAAAGGATTTGATGATTATTGCATATCTATTTGGATCGATGTAGAGCATCCTATACCCCATGTGCATACACAAAATGGTCTCGCAGAAGCCACCATCATAAGGCTACAGATGGTGGCTAGGGCATTGGTTATGCGCACCAACCTGCCTATATCTGCATGGGGTTATGCAATATTGCACGTAGTTTTACTCATTCGTTTAAGACCCACAGCTAGCCAACCATTTCCTGCGTACCAGTTGGTAACTGGATATGAGCCTGACACTTCATACTTACGCATATTTGGTTGAGCAGTATATATGCCTATTGCGCCTCCACAGCGCACCAAAATGGGTCCTCAGAGACGATTAAGTATTTATGTTGGATACGAATCCCCAACAATTATCCACTATTTGGAACCCTTGACAGGCGATCTCTCTACCGCTAGATTTGCGGATTGTCACTTTGATGAGACAGTCTTCCCGTCGTTAGGGGGAGATAGGAAAAAGGATTTTCCAAGGGAACGACAGGAATTGTCGTGGTTTGTCCCCACTCTGTCTCATCTTGATCCTCGCCCTTCATAAAGTGAAAGTGAAGTGAAAAGAATAATCGATCTTCAGAACGTCGCAGATTCGATGCCTGATACGTTTACTGATATCGTAAAAGTGACGAGATCACATATACCAGCTGCAAATGTGCCTGCAAGGTTAGAAGTCCCCAACAAGGGGCACGGTGCCGCAGATAGAGGCACTGCAACCGCACTTAGTGGAGGTGTGGTTGAGGCCGTGGCTCCCCAAGGAAGAGGGGGAGGTCACTTGGTTCGATTGACACTCACCCAAGGAAGAAGAGGGTGAGCAAGGTACAAACCAATCATCAATGTATAGAATCCCTCTCATGAGATTGTCTCTGATTATAGTTATGTCCATGAATCAATACTGGAGGACGCTCCGATGTTTGAAATGATTCCAGAGAACAAAGAAATCTCAAAGGATTACGAGAGTGCGTATGAGTAGATAGACATATCTTCCATACACATTGATGATATATACTGTTGCTCAAAGAATCATAGAGCACGATGATATCGAACCACGCTCTGTTGAAAAATGTCAACAAAGAGCAGATATGATTGGCCTAAATGGAAAGAATCAATCCAGGTAGAATTAGATTCTCTGACAAAGAGACAGGTATTTGGTCCGGTAGTGCTAACCCCACCAAGTGTAAAGCCTGTAGGACATAAATGGACCTTTGTCAGAAAGTGTAATGAGAAGAATGAAGTCCTGAGGTACGAGGCTCGCCTTGTGGAGCAAGGTTTCTCACAACGCCCTGGAATTGACTACGAGGAGACATACTCTCCCGTAATGGACGTTATAACGTTCCGCTACTTAGTTAGCTTAGTAATTTCCGAAGGACTGGAAATGCAGCTCATGGATGTGGTTGCTGCATATCTCTATGGGGATCTAGATTCAGAGATATATATGAAAAGTGCCTAATGGCCTTACATTACCCAAGTCAAGTGACTCTAAACCACAGAGTGCGTATGCAATTAAGTTGAAACGCTCACTTTACGGATTGAAACAATCCAGACGGATGTGGTATTCCCGTCTAAGTGACTACTTGATTGGGAAGGGATATAAGAACGATGAATTATGCCCCTGCGTATTCATAAAGAAAACAAGTTCCGGATTTGCAAATTGTAGTAGTACATGTCATAACTGGTACTCTTGATGAAATAAGAGAAACCGCGAGCTACTTGAAATCCGAATTTGAGATGAAGGATCTTGGGAAAACTCGATTCTATCTAGGTCTTGAACTAGAACACCGAGTTTGTGGAATATTAATCCACCAGTCTGCATATGTCCAAAAGTCAGGCGATATAACATGGACAAAACACATCCTGCTAGCACTCCCATGATCGGTCGAAGTTTGGATGCAAGGAAAGATCTATTTCATCCAAAGGAAGATGACGAACAAGTGTTGGGAACTGAAATTCCCTATCTAAGTGCAATAGGCGCATTATTGTACTTAGTCCAATTTACTCGACCAGACATTGCATTCTCAGTGAACTTGTTAACTAGATTTAGCTCAGCGCCAACGCAGCGTCACTGGAATGGTATCAAGAACATCTTCGATACCTAAAAGGAACCATTGACTTGAGACTGTTCTTTCCCTATAGAGAGACAAGAGGGACCGCAGATGGAACTGCAATCCCTAAAGGAAATATTGATGGCGAAAGCGCCACTCCCTACACCGAAACGCCAAATGACCTTTTGGTTAGTTTTGCTGATACTGGGTACCTCTCTGACCCACATAAAGGTCGTTCCCAAAATGGTTATGTATTCACCATTGGGAACACGACGATATCTTGGAGATCAACCAAGCAAACCTTTGTGGCTACCTCCTTGAACCACTCAGAGATCATTATTCTACATGAGGCGGTTCTTGAGTGTGTATGGTTAAGAACTATCATTGCACATATTCGAGGGACTAGTTGTTTGAGTTCTACCACTGAAGAGCCTACTTGCATTTACGAACACAATACAGCTTGCATCGAACAGATGAGGCTAGGTTATATTAAGGGTGATAACACAAAACACATATCGCCAAAGTTGTCCTACGATCAGCAACAACAGACTCTCCTCAAGATTCAAATGAATCAAGTAAGGTCTGAGGAGAATGTGGCAGATTTGTTTACCAAATCATTGCCTAAGGACACATTTGAAAAACATGTGAAAAGCATAGGAATGCGAAGACTTTCCAAGCTCCCTAGATTAATGTAAGTATCAGGGGGAGGTGTAGACGTCAGGGGGAGTCTAACACACACATGTCATACTCAAATGTAAAAGGTGCGTTGTGCTCTTTTCCTTCGACCAAGGTGTATTTTTGTCCCACAGGGTTTTTATTGTTACTTGGCAAGGTTTTTAGTGAGGCAACAACTCATGCACCATTTCGTCTTTGACTTGGCACAAGGGGGAGTGTTAAAGGAAAAACATATTGTGTGCCTTCGTCAAAGTGATTGACGGAGAGGGAATCAAGCAATTACCGATTAACATCAATCAGCATGAATTACGAACCAATCAGTAGTTAATGTCATCATTGTAATTGTTCTTTCCATTGTAATTCTGTCCCTATATAAAGGGGTTATGAAATGAAATGAGTAGACCAATTCCAATCCATTTTTTACTTTTACAAAAAGACTATTTTAGCCCTTAAAATGGGTTTCAGTTTGACCATGGACGTCCAAATTGGACGGAGGATGAGATGTTGGAGACGGTTGAGGAAAATTGAAAAACTCAGGGGATAAACTAATTAAATTGAGAGAACAGGGACAAACATGAAGTTACCCCCAATCCTCAAGGGGGTAAACTAAATTTAATCCTTTTATATATGTGGCATAGGTTATCTTGATGGAATATTTTGAAATTCTCGGATATGACTTCGAGGCCACATGTTTTATCATGATTCGTTTGTAAAATTTCGAAATGGATATAAAGTAATTTTTGGCTTGATCGCATCTTATCAAACTTTCGGATATGATTTTGAGGCCACATGTTTCGCCCGGATTTGTTTGTGAAATTTTAAAATGGATATAAAGTTGTTTTTGGCTTGATCGAATCTTATCAAATTTTTGGATAAGATTCTTGAATGACACGTGTTTCATCTTCATTGGATTATCAAATTTTGGAGTGGATATGATGTGTACGTGGCACTCATTATCTTAAGCAAAAAATATCTTTATAAACTGAGTGCTTGAACTAGCATAACTCACAAAATCATCTATTTTTCTCTACTCACTTTCATCAGCTTCATATTTAAAAAAAAAAAAATACACTTATGCAATGAGTTCTAATTGGTTTGAGAAGTGGTAGGAAAGATTACGCGCAGAAGAAGAAGATGATGAAGAACATGAAGAGATGGAAATCCATGCAACACAAGTTATGACGACGACAGCTAGTTGGTTGGCTAATGAACAACTCCGTCCGAAACCACAATGGGGTGGGTCGATTTCAGGGTGCAAATACATCCTTCGATTTCGTTCACGTACGAACGACGATCTACTGCAAAAGTATTTTGTCAAAAATCCTGTCTACCTACCAGAAATATTCAGACGCCACTACCAAATGAGGTGTGAAGTTTTTCTTCGCCTACTAGACGATGTCCAGTCAACTAACCCCTACTTCGGGCAAAAACATGACAACAAAGGGCAACTCGGATTTTGCCTCATGCGAAATTGACTTGCGCATTCCAAATGATGGCTTACTGATAAGTGGCAGACTCTCTTGAAGAAAACTTCATGATGGCTGAATCTACTACTATAGAAAACTTCAGTGAATTTTGTCGTACGATCGTCACTATCTGCCAGCAATGATATCTTCGAGCACCAAACAGAGAGGATCTGGAAAGGCTTTTATAGAGGGCCCAAAGACAAGGTTTTTCTGGAATGATAGGATCGCTCGACTGCATGCATTGACAGTGGAAGAACTGTCCAACTGGATGGCAAGGAAGCATTAGTGGCAAATTAAGAAAGCTAACCATCGTTCTCGAAGCCGTGGCGGATTTTGATACATGGATCTGACACATGCCTTTTTTAGAATTTCTGGTACCCAAAATGACATAACAGTCCTCATACGTTCACCACTGTTTGATGCATTCACTGAAGGTCAGTCACCACAACTAGACTACCACATTAATAATCATCGTTATAACATGTGTTACTATCTCGCTGATGGCATCTACCTTAAGTGGGCAACGCTTGTCCAATCAATCAAGCACCTTCAAAATGAAGCTGAAGCATATTTCACTACCAAACAAGAGGCTTATTGCAAAGATATTGAAAGGAGATTTGGTGTTCTCTAGGCAAGATGGACAATCATTAAACAACCTGCAAGATGGTGGAGTTTGGAAAATTTGTCCAATATCATGATGGCATGTATTATCCTTCATAATATGATTGTTGAGGATGAATGTGCCGATGACTACAATGGCGAGTCTGATGATGAAAAACCGGATCCAAATAGGTCCAGAAGAGCTCGAGCTCGCATCTTAGATGAAGTGAGAGAAAATATGGAATGAGATCTAAGATCCGGAAGAATTACAATGTCGGAATATATGTCTCGATACAGAATATATGATACGTTCTCCTGTTAGCAACCGACATTTACAAGATGATCTTGTCCAACACCTCTGGTCAATGCGAGGTCAAGCACCACGAATTTGATCTTTGCTATGTGATTGAGTTTTCAAAGCTTTAAATTTGTGATTTTAATAATTGACATGGTTGTCACTGGCAAGTGTTTGCATTTTATTACTTTCTTTTGTTCCTTTTTAGATGTTTTTTTTTTTTTAGGAGAAACAAGAACGTAATTTCACCGATCGATGAAGTGAGCATTACACGAAGCCAGCCACGAATTGGAACATAATTTCACATCTTCCTTTTTAAATGCTTTTGTAATGAATAAAATAAATATTGAAAATATGACACATGGTTTACTGCTTTTATCAAACATTTATTTCATAATAAATTAAAGTTACAAGGAAAATTGAATAACTAAAATTATATGAAAACAATCATAAAGCATAAATAGCTTAAGAATAGGGAGAAAATGAAAGATTGAGAATAGAGAAATATATATGAGGAAGCAGAAGGAAGATGTGAAAAAATAAGGTTGAGGTGATATGTTTTTATAGTGTAAAAAAAAAAAAAAAAACTAGATGTCATCATCACAACCGTTGTTGACGTCATGCATGCAAAACAGCTAATCCCTACGTGGGCCTCCCCATTTTCTGATCCAATTTTTTAAAGAGCCATAGGGCTATTTGAAGGGTTATGTTTAGCCCTTGGACATGCACTTTAGCCCTCATTTATGACCCTTTAACCCTTAATCATTTGGATTGGACATGAATTGGGTCAAATTTTAGCCATTTGGGTTGGAGAATGCCTAAAGAGGTCAAACCCATTAAGAGAGAACACAAACAATAGAGGAAGATGCAGGATTAATCTGGTAGATTCTCATCGATCTTCACCCCTCTCAACCACTCTTAACCTATAAATAGAGGCTTAAATCAGGACTAAAGGGGAGACTTTTGGCCATGAGAGAATGGAAACTCTTCCATTTAATCTCAAAAATACACATCCAACAAGTTACATGATTAATCTGGTAGATTCTCATCAAGGCCAAAATGATCCCAAAACCCTATGTTTATTAATCTTCAAGTTTATATATCCATAATCTCAACATAAAAAAAAGTCACTAAACACTCCATCCCCATGCTCTAGCATTACTTCATTACCATCCTTGCTTCCACACCATATTTTCACTATTTAGCCCAATTGAGAAGATTTACATATACATATATTATCGCATATTTGTGTTTTTTGCTCTTTTTTTTTTTTTCGATTGTTTCTTTTTCAAGAATTCGAAGCAACCTTTTTTCTTTTACTGAATTCGGAAGAAAAAAAATCACAAAATAGATCCGACGGACCATTCAAAAGCAGCCTTAACACAACCCCTTAATTTGTCAAGGAAGAGAATTGCATCTAGGCCATTAAGTAATTCATTATTTTGGTCAGATGATTTGAGAGTTTGTTAGAGGTCTATATCCCTAAAAAAGATAGGTGTTGCAAACAGACTCAAAGGAGCCCAATAGCCCCAAAGCCCAAAGCGCGTTTAAGAAATGCTCTCCAAAGCCACAACAACGAAGACAACGAAAGGCAAAAACGACGACAACAACAACTCAAAGTGCTCTCTGTGCTTTAAGCTGTTTGTTTTGAATAAAGGCTCGTAGCTTTCAAGTCCCCCAAGTCCGACCCTTCCTTCCCTCCACGCTCCCAACCCCTCTCTCATTTTTTAAGGATCAAGATCTACCACTCCCACTTGTCTCTTGTCTCTTGTCTTCCTTCACCATATCCCTCTCCATTATTCACAACCTAATCTTTTTCGTTGCTTCCTAGGGCTCTCCTTTCAAGATTCACTTGACCGTGTCTGGCGCATGGACTATGGTGTCTCCGACAGCACTGGTGAGAATCTCCCTCATCCCTTTTAACCTTGTTGTGTTTTCCCGACTCCGGGTCACTTTTCTTTCCCGATTTGGGTTACTGGGTCAGGGGGTTTAATGTCGCTAATTCCCCAATTCAGATTCATTGTGGGTTTTATCCCAATTAGGGTTTTGGGTTTGCGTTGGACAATTGCTTAGTTTGTGTTCTCGTGTTGTGTGCGGTGTTAATCTCGGGGTTTTGTTGTTGGGAATTTTGGAAGAGATTTTGGGTCTTTTGTGCAATTAGGGTTGGATTTTTTTTCTCGCTATTGCTTTTCTTCATTTATGTTATTTTGCTTCCTGGGCTCTGTGTTTGTGGAATTCTTGATGCTTGCTTACTTATCAGTGCAATTTGGAATCTTTGTATGTTGTAATTGCCATGCCTCTGCACATAGTGAACGTAAAAGAAAGATGAGTGGTATTCGATTTGACGTTACTGTGTTTTGAGAGGAAAAACAATCATCTTTCTGTTTGTAATGAGGGTTTTCAGTTACACAGGCTTCACTACTTAGCGTGGTTATCAAGTTCACTTTTCTTCCCCTCCTTTCACTTTTTCGTTAGTATAAGGTTCCATTTGGCAAGAATGGAAAAGATGACATAAAGGAGTGGTTATTGTTTGAATTATTCACCAACTGGAACATAAATTTGGTATATACTCATTTAAAAAAAAAAAAACATAAATTGGTATATACATTCATATCTATATTTTAGTAAAATGCATGGATATGTGAGTGTTTTATGATATCCCCGTCTGTCTACTGTGTTACTTTTATTTCATTGTCAAAAGAATTATGTGTGGCCTTTGTCATATTAGTAAATTTGTGAACAAGTTCTGCCTTATTGCTTTCTTAATAGTATGGAAGGAGATCAGTTCTAGCCAATGAAGGGGGAATTCACATACACTTTTTGTTATTTACTTTACTTCTGTTGGTAATTTATCACTCATTTAACTCTTGTACTTGTTTAAGAACTGATTTCATTTCAAGTTGTTCCCTTTCTCAACAATGTGTTTAATGTTAAAACAGATAGATATACATATCATAAGTAAACAGTATATCTTCCACACATGTCATGCTTCACAAGCTTCAGACAACCTCTGATAACATTTTTTTTTTTTTTTTTTTGCAAAATTTAATCATGAGGCTAGATGCCATTTGTTGTGCATATACAAGAATTGTCATCCTTTTTTTTGGAAGGACAAGTTTGGGTGACATTTCTTGTGAGATCATATATATCTTTATATTGACTAACTGCAGGTACTGATGATGATCTTCCTCCATCTCCTCAATACAGAATTCCAAGAGGGGGTCAATTTGCTGGAATTGAAAGATCTGCAGTAGGTTCTATCTCGTTCGCTAGGAAGTATACTGACATGGAGGCCCAAATTCATCACCTAGAGCAAGAAGCATACTGTGCAGTCCTGCGTGCTTTCAAAGCTCAGTCTGATGCGATTACTTGGGTATTTACTTTTGTAACTGTCTTGTTATCTTGATGCTATCTTGGTAGTCAGCCTTTAACTTCTGATTGTGTCTCTTTATCTCAGGAGAAGGAAGGTTTGATTACAGAACTTAGGAAAGAACTGAGAGTATCTGATGATGAACACAGAGAGCTTCTTGGCAGGGTTAACTCTGATGATATCATCAGTAAGATAAGGTTTATCTCTTGAAATTTGAAAAGTTATGATACACTCTACTGCTGATAAACATACCTGGGAGTTTAATATTTCTTGTTTCTAATTTATATTTTGGCCACTTATCAGAGAGTGGAGAACGGCAGGTGGGCATCAAGCTGCGAGATTCAGTGCATCCCAGCCTGTTTATGACCTTGTACCCAGTCCTACTGTTTCAGCATCCCGAAAGAAACAGAAAACATCCCAATCGGTATTCTCCAGTTTCCATATGCCATTGCTATCTTTAAACTAGAATTACAATCCTACAACGCCTATATTCAAGAGTGATACGAGGAGCTAGGAAGCTCATTTGATTTATAAATAGTTTCAATCATCAATGTTGACTAATCACAACTGTAGTGTGAAGACTGTAGAATGATGTTAGTTAGTTTTTTTTTTTTTTTTTTATCAGCACCAGGGTCAGCCATTCCCTGGTTTATCCTCAATGAAGTCTATGCAGTACCCTTCTACAGGACCTTCTTTGAGTAGGCAGCTCACTAGCCGCAGTACTACTGGTCCCCTTGCCATAACCGAACCTGCTGAAGCAGCAACATATGATTTAATTGGAAAGAAAGTGTGGATGAGATGGCCTGCAGACAACAGCTTCTATGAAGCCCTTATAACAGACTACAACCCTAATGATGTAGGTTTTAATTTTCTGCAAGGTGTTTCTGATACAGGCAGCGTTTACTTGTTTGAAGTTTTAAGATGCATAAATGGAATCTAACTGAGTTTATTGGTTTTATTAGTATTGCATTTCATTTTAGTTAAAAACAAACTGTAGTAAAGGAAGAGAAAAAGGTTCTAATCATAGGACAAACAAGAAAATGAATGGGTTAATCTTGGGGGAAGAAATAAGTTCACTTTTATGATGGTTATCAGTTAGCCTTTTCGAAGACATTGATAGATGAAAAGTTAGAACCGCACAAGTCACTGAGTGTATTTGCTTGAGCATGTACCTAGTATAGGTGCTGCTGACTTAAGTACCAGAAGAAAGCATGAGCATCTCTCAGATAACCTACTAATATAAGTAACTGAACTGTCAGTTTCTGGTATACTTTAATCAGACGTTATTTGTGACATTCAACCATAATATTTAAATTGTGGATTTCATTTTCAAGTGACATTAACTACTACTCTTCTAATATCCATAAGTGAAATTCTTCTGTTCAATCATTAGATTTCATTTGTTTTTTTTTTTTTTCATGTTCTGTATGCAACGATGTATCAGAAATCATCTTTTCTCTGTTTATTTATGCTTGTATGCCTTTAAAAATCAACCAAGTGATTCATAAATGAAAGATATTTTTACCCTATAGGCCACCCACCATCCTCTCTTGCTGGATTTGTTCTTGTTAATAGCCATTGGAACGTAAATGCAGAGGGGGAATATGCTTTTAACATCTTTAGGCAAAACATAGCTGACAGGAGTAAACTATTAATGACTAGGAATGACTGTTTACTAACTCTCCTCTGTGCCAGATTCTTCAGTGATATAAATCTTTTTACGTTTTTTACAGGGTCGACATGCTCTGATCTACGATAAAAATACAGCAAATGAGACATTTGAATGGGTAGATTTCAAAGAGGTACATGACATCTCTTATCTTTATATGTATATGTATGTGTCGGAGCAATAATCTGCACTTTGTCTAATTTTTATTACTAAGTGTGGAAACAAATCAACAGTCATAGATCAGAAGTAGGATCCATGAGAAGAATAGCATTGGCCAATCAATTTTCTCTCTTTTTAAGTGCATAAGCAATTCAGGGGGACAAGGCACTAGAGAAATTGAACTACACCTCAGATTTCTTCTGTTAGCCCGTCTTTAGAGATTAGATGCTTTATATGAAATATTCAGAATCTAAGTTGATCTTAGATAAAAATATATGAAGATAGCGTTAGAGTTGTTGAACTCTTTATATATTTAATCAAAGAGCTTTGAAACTGTGCTTGCATTAAAAAAGAATGATTATGTCATTCATTTTCTAGAGAGGTTTATGACTTACATCCATTGACTATTTGCCATTTCTTTTTGGTGGCGTCCTAATCATTCTATCTTGTCCTTGGCAAAACTGACAAATATTCTTTCTCAACCAATAACAATTATTAAAAGAAAAAAAATTTATTTGAACAGACAGGATTAGATTCCACTGACCAATTACTGATTACAGATATCTCGTGAGGATATCCGTTGGGAAGGTGAGGAACTGGGGCTATCTCATCAAGGGAACCATGGCAGTGGACATGGACGTAGGGTTAAGAAATCTACGAACCATGGTGGTGTTGGTCCAGTTTCTGGGAGAGGTCGAGGACATATAAAGCCTCAATC